>NC_143510.1:30316062-30648978 GCF_031878675.1 Megascapheus bottae
AGAATAACCAATATCAGTTTAAGGATGATATATGTAAATTGAACCCTTTTTGGCTTAATCTAAGAAAGAAACATTGATTATTAAATAGGCTCTCAGACCTGAGTCTAGATTTACAGTATTTGCCACTATTTTCATGCAGAGAATTGTCTGTCCTCAAACAGGCCACTTTGGAATTCAGTTCCAATTGTGTGATTTATTCTACATATTGTAGAAATGTATCTCCCCAGTGCTGGTCTCCTGACTTGTTAATGTCTCAAAATGACAAAAACACGATGACTTGCTCATGGCACAAGGAGGAGAGAGAAAGTTACTTTAAGACACAGATGAGCCATAAATCAATCTAATGATGTTATTTCTTAACTGTAATTTTAAAGGAGTTTCTCCAACTTTATATAAATTTTTTAATGTAACTTGAAATAATGAAATATCACCTATATAGGTTTGCTGGGCTTCTTTCTTTATCCAAGTCTGGTCCCTTCTGGTTTGCTCTGTACAAATTCCTTTAATACAGAAAGGTTGTGAGAATCAGCACACCCTCTCCACAGTATAAATCAGTACCCTTCTCTTTCCTCTGGTTGCCATAGACACGACCCCAAGTGACTCACAGGAAATCCATGCAAAACTGAACATTACATTTTAACCCCTTTAAGAGAACTTGGGTTTCGGTTGCAATTGTTAGATTTTATTACAGTTATACATAATATTATGAATAGTTCTCCATTTTGGGGTCAAAAGAAGAAGCTATTTTTCACTATGAACAAGCATCCAACGTTGGTATCCGATTACTACTAACTAAACTCCAAATTTTATTCAGAGCTCATACATTTTCCTATGCATTTCCCATTTTTGGTTGGTCCTAGCACTCAGTCTTGCAAATTAACACATTATATATTATATATTGCAAATATTTTTATATAATTACATTAATATAATTCAAATATATTTATATGTAAGATTATACATAATACAATTGTGTTTATTAACATAATTATGTGTACTATAACTATACAACAGTATATTAATATAATCTTAAGTATTAATGTAATTAACACATTACATTGATAGTCATAGCTTAGTCTCCTTTGGTTATATATTTTGTGGGAGTGGTATCAGTTTGGGTTTGTTTTTCTTTTTGCTACTCTTGGGCTTGGACTCAGGGCTTGACCACTGTCCTTGGGTTCTTTTTCTCAAATCTAGAGCTCTACCACTTGAGCCTCAGCACCATTTCTGGCTTTTTGCTACGTATGTGGTACCAAGGAATCGAACCCAGGTCTTCATGTATGCTAGGCAAGCACTCTACCACTAGGCCAAACTCCCAGCCCCTCAGTTTGGGTTTGCATGATGTGTTGCTTATGATTTGACTGGAGATCATGAGAGTTTGCGATACTACACAGTTGTTGTGTCCTTTCTACATCTGGTCAGGGTCATAGCCCATACTATTACAGGCCATGTTAACCTCTTCCCTGGGCAGGAATAGCTTTGCCAACTGTCTCCAATATAGTTACTATTTTGATTTTCCCCTTATTAATTTTTTACAATTAACTCTCCAAACCAACTGGTGAAAGAGTAAAACTCACCTCTGAGAAGGGTTAAGTGAGGAGCCTGTATGCAACGTTAAAGATTTAGTCAGTTTTAGCCTTGAAGTTCAGGAATTCATGCCACTCTAGTGTCCTCTCTCTTTACTTTCTGTTCTGAAGAAGATGAGTGTCTTTCACAAAAGTATCATGAAATACTTGCATCTATCTCACATAGCCTTTTGTTTGACTCCATGTCTATTTTCTACATTGTATAGCTTTCTTGGAAGCTAACTGTATATTTTGGTTACCCAAGAACAAAGACAGTAGTCATAACAGACTTTTGTGATACTCCTGTAAGTATGGACATGGAGAGGAATCCACAGAACCACATCTTGATGTAAGCATCTCTCAGCTTTAACTGTCCCAGGGACCCTTTCTCACCCCCACAACCTGGCTCAATAACATTCACTTTGTCTCTCTCTCTAGAATCAAGCACATGTAAGTCAGTATTTAATTGCCAAAAAAAAATAACCTGATTAATAAAACCAAATTTCTTCTTTCAGTGAAGTCTGATAAAGCATATGAAAAATAAGAGAGGCTTGAAAATAGTTATATGTCACAAAGGACATCAGACGCAAAGGTTTCCTTGCACCCCTACTTAAAAAATTGCACTGGCCTTTGGTCAGCTTGCTAAATTTGCATGCATCACATATTCACAGCATAGCTTACTTGTCACAGTTCAGAATAATTGAATGTGGTAATGAAGAAAAGAAGTATTTACTCCCGAAATTGGCAGCAGGACTCTAGAGAGAAAGTGAATCAGGAAGACTTAGTAAGAAGATAGCTTAGCAGATGAATAAAACTAAAATTCAATCAAGACAGACAGTTGTAAGTAACACACATCCTAGCATTAAAATATGATTTTTTTCACTCTTTAAACATCTCTTAAGTCCATGCCATTTATTTGTACCCATGAATACACTTTAGGGGGCTTTTTTTGATGGAGAACCCTGCACTAGGTAGTGCTATAAACTGAAGTCTTTCAAAGTTAACCAGTAGTGGAAAGATAGATATTTAGAGAGAAATCAATTGTAGTTGTGATAATCACTCCCAGAGAAAGCTGAGAAGCCAGTGATGGGATAGTATATTTGTGACATTTGCTGAGATCAAGCTTAAAGCCAAAGTTTTCCAATGCATTTATAACACTTCTCATAAGAAAACATTTTTCAGCACAGAGTAAAGGATTAAGTCTTGTTAGATACCCTGGCTTTCTACAAGTTGGTAGGATGCCTGAGTTCTGATTTCATCTCTGTAAGACTTTCTAACACTTGAGTAGGAAATGACTTTGGGCAGACCCAACCACCTCTGCCCTCCCACTTTGAGAATGATTGTGGCCTTAGATGTGAGCTGGTGATCTCAGACTTAGTGAGCTGCTGCCCATTCATGGAGCTACCAAAATGCAAATATCCTGCTCATGCTAAGACAGAATCAATAAGAGGAAATGAAAGTGTAAATGATTTCTCCTTCTTCTTTTCAGTGGGCAGTGAGGTATCCCTCTGAGGAGGCTTCTTGGTGATTATTTAGGGGTTTTGTTTTGTTTCTTCTTGTTTCACTCCCAGAGAGATTTAAGCAACCCTATAGTCTTTTTTTTTTTAACTTGGATACATTTACACAAAGTTCTGAAAAACAAAGCATTTAAAACTACAAGGCTTTGTGCAACTGCAGATGATTAATGATATAATTCTGAGTCCTTTTATAAAGTGTCTTAACACCAGAGAGATTTATACAATGTGGCATGGAAATGGTGCTTCGATGTGAGAATAGGTAATCAATATCTGCAAGCCTGGGAAAAGTGTTCTATTTCCTCCACTAATGACATGGCGGGGGGGGGCGGGCGGGTTGCAAGGCAAGGGTGTCTGGAGCATGAAGCACTCCAAAGAAGAATTAATTTAAAATCTGAAGTGGAAGATCAGTTTCAATTAAAATTGCACTTGAAACGTATATTGGGTGGAAGTGTGAAAGCAAGCATGTAGTTAGCTTAAATCTTCAGATTGTTACCAGCAAATAAATGAATCCCACTAGTAAGGACTCTGATTATATTATTATAGAGTGCTAAATTATGTTTCACCCACTGCTGGAAGGTTGTGAAAAGGAATGGGAATGCCAAGTACTTTTTATGACTTTGCAGAGTAATTTTTATTAGTACCATGAACTAATAAGTAATCTGTGTGTTGATAAATGGTGACTTCTCATTATTATTTCTTTGCATTCATATGTGTTGGTATTTATACATGCATGTGTTTGCATTATATACACGTTTGTATTATCTTACCCATTGCATTTATTTCCATTGGGCATGACCTTAGGGTACTAGTGGGCTTCTAGAAGGCACAAATACACATAAACATAACATTTAAGGATTCGTTTTCAGATATTGAACTGATTTCTAGCTAATCAGAATTCATATCTGGTTCATCCATTCTCTCTCACTTCATTACTCAATGAATTCTTTTGACATCTGATAATCAATTTAAAGTGAGTGATTGGATCCATTCAGTATGCTGCTGTTTCTCCCTTTGCTTCCTCAAAGATACAGAAGATGAACATAAATTCTGACCAGAAATATATGGAAACACACACTCTGACTCTTTGAGACTACTTGTTTTTAGTCTTCAGGAATTTGAGCAGGAGTTAAAACACCATGGGTAAAAGCTCTTGACATCTTCTAAGTTGGTTGACGTTTCCTAATTTAGCTGGAGTCCTACTAATAATGGCAGTGGTGATATTGCCTTTTTCTAGTTAGTATTATGACACTTACAAATGACTTTACGGTGCCCTGAGGTTGCCAGTACACGAGTGTGTTCTTTTCAGTACCTCTATGTGTAATTCTCAAAAGAAAATGGATCTAAATCTTTTTATAAAGGTTATTCTTCCCCCCCCCCTTGGTTGTTATCTATAGAAGCTGCTATTGCCCCTGTAGTTTTGCATTTCCAAGTAGGTCAGAGAAGTCAGTGTAGTTTGGTGTGCGCACGCGTGTGTGTGTGTGTGTGTGTGTGTGTGTGTGTGTGTGTGTGTGTGTGTGTTTGCACGTGTGTTGACCTTTGATGGAGACCCATCAGGATTATATTGGATAGTTGCACATCTTCCTTTCTTACTGTGATGTATCCTCTTCTCCCACCCCCTGTTTGAGTCCTGAGTCCAACCTGTAAGTAATCTCTAGGAAAGACAGGGATGGGAAGGGAGAGGCAAGCCCCTTAATGTTCATGAGTACAAACTCTAGACACACTGAGAAGCCTTCCAAAAGTAGTCAGAGAAAAAGGTACCTTGTGTTCATCCATAGTTTTTCATGACTCACAACCCATTTTATATGTTATTTTTTCAGTTTTTCCTTCCCTTTTCCTGTTTATAAACTTCTGTGAGCTAAGAAGAAAGTTGTATTTAGGATATTATTCACAATAACAAAATATCCTAGTTCAATTAAGTTGCTTTCTTATGAATGAATGCTCTGCTTATTTTGGGAAACTACTTTGAATATCATTTCCCCCCCCCAAAAAAAATGAACTACTCTTGACAGCCCTTCTGTATATCTCTCCGAAGTTGATTAAAGGTTAAATTAGCAAATGGTTTGATTGCAAATCAAGAAGCATGACTGCTTAAAGAAAGACATCTTTTCTTTGAACCATAGGACAGTGCTGAACTCTTTGGAATTGGGGACATGTTAGGAAATGTACTTCCACCCTGGCCCTGAGAACTGAGTGTTGCCATCTTTTCTGTCCACAGGTGTATATGGTCCTGAGCACTGGGTCACGTCCAGTGTCAGCTGTGGGGGCCGCCATCAGTCTCCTATAGACATTGTGGATCATAATGCTCGTGTCGGCGAAGAATACCAGGAGCTTCAACTTGATGGCTTTGACAATGAATCTTCGAACAAAACCTGGATGAAAAACACAGGAAAAACAGGTAGACCCAATTCTTACCTGCCCATCAGCGTGAAGTATTTTGGAGTACTTTTAATGGTTTGCTTTTCCCTGTCTTGCTCCTTTAAGGAGCACATTGCTTTCATTCAGACTTTGGCTTGAAAAGGCAGCCATATGACTTGGAGCAATTTACTCATCCACCCTTTGCCTCGGCTTTTGAGAAATAATTAAAATGTAGATAAGAAAATGGTATCTGTCTTGTAGGGTTGCAGTGATTCAGTGTGTTCATCAATTTGAAGTGTGAGAATGGAATCTAGCATTGGGGTAGCTATGCTCCTATATGGTTTTATTTGAAGTTTTTATTTAAAAATACAAAATAAGAAAGCAGGGTGTCTGTGACTTACACCTGTAATCCTAGTTACTCGGGAGGCTGAGATGAGATCTGAGAGTTGTTGTCCTAAGCTAGCACAGTCAGGAAAATCTGTGAGACATTTGCATTCCATAATCTACTCAAAAGCTGGAAGTGGAGCTTTGGCTCAAGTAGTAGATGGCTAGTCTTGAGCAAAAAAGCTCAAGGAGGGACTGCAAATGTGGCTTTGTGGTAGAGTGCTTAACTATACATGCATGAAGTTTGATTCTTCAGTACTACATAAACAGAAAAAGCCAGAATTGATGCTGTGGCTCAAGTGGTGGAATGTAGCCTTGAGCAAAGGAAGCTCAAAGGTAGTTCCCAGGCCCTGAATTCAAGCCCCAGAATGGCAAAAGCAGCAACAACAAAAAACCTCACCAGGACAGTACTCCAGTTCTGAGTTCAAGCCCCAGGACTGGCAGCAAAAAAAAAATAAATAAATAAAATAAAAATCGTGTTTACCTATTGTACCTGGCATTTTTCCAAAGTGTTGCAGCCATATAGTCCTTGTCAGTAGCCTGGATAGAGTTCTGTCATCTACCATTGTGTCCTGAGTGCAGGTAGAACTGAAATTCTTAGCTTCTTTGAGCTGTTGCTTTGCTTATATTTCCTATCATATCAGAATGTAGATTAACCCTCTTGTCCCTTTGTCCAACAGTTTAATCCTTTCCTTCCCCTAGTTTGTCATTTTGGGGATTTGTGGATATATAGCATTTTGTTCTATCAGCTAATGGGAAGCCCATTACATCCTTGCTTACTGCTGCCTGGCACTTAATGAATGCCTAAAGGATATTTTTTCTCATCTTCTTCCTTAAGTATATATGAATGTATCCCATTAAAACTAGTTTTCTTCTCTTCTCTTGCTTCTCTTCTCTTCTCTTCTCTTCTCTTCTCTTCTCTTCTCTTCTCTTCCTCCTCTTCCCCTTTTTCTCTTTTTCCTCTCCCTCCCTTCCTGACTTTTCCTTGCTTCCTCTTTTCTGTAGCCTGCAGTGTCACTTCAAGATTCTTGACATGTAGGGCCAAAGCAACATGCTCTGGCTCTCAGTTATCTTTCCTTGAAACCTGCTGGTAGCACAGGGAGATCTGGGGATGCTTCTTCTTTGTCCAGATCAGCCTTTGTCTGAGATTACTCCTGGTGATTGCTTTGAGTTAGCAAGGTTCCTTTGTATAAGCTTGTCCTTTGGCCTGTACAGTGTTTGCTAGCTTTGAGCCCTTCCCCCTAATGTTCTATGAATTGCTCTCCTACCTGTCTTCACTAGCTTCCCTCTCCTGTACCTTGATTTACCCTGCAGAGTGGCTACTCTGATAAAATTGTGTATCAGCAAAGTTATTTGTATTGTTTGTCATCCCTGTTCTTCTCTCCCTATCCCTCAGTATATGTTTTGTGTCTCTGGTCACAATTCATTGTGTGTCAGTGATTTTTTTATGCCATAGAGCAAATGGTGAAATCTTTTTTAGAGATCTGTGCTGGGAACGTTACTGCCGAAAGCATCTGAATGTAGTGGGCAGTGAGAAGTCTGCCACACTTGGTGTGACCAGCGTTTGAAGGCAAGTGCCACTTCAGTGCCTCCTTCTGGAAGTCTGCCTGGAGGGAAAGCCTTGATAGGGTTTTCTACTTCACTTGCAATGCTTGTCAGCCTTCTGCAAAGATAACACGTTTCAATGACAGCTTTCAGCTTGCTATCACCAGTGAAGGCTTTCCACATGTTGGAGGGCTCACTCAGTGTAAGTTGATTCATGACCTTGGCCTTCTGGAAGCTGATTATCAATCTCTGTCACTCCGCTGGCTTCCTGGAGTGATCCACAACCTGTGGATTTTAGAGCACAGCTAGCCGGATTCAAACACATCTGTCTCCGTTCAGAAGCATAGTGTCTGGAGAAGCAGAAATCAATCCCCATTACCTCTCTCACTGTACTTATTACTGAGTTATTCCTGATGTAATTTTTGATGGCACCATCTCTCATAAGTCCCCTAAGGTTACCCTATAGGAGGAGTTTTAAAAAGTGACAGGCAGTTTTATATGCAATTTGAAAGAAGACCATGGAATTTTGATCTCTTGAAAGAGGGTCAATGTTTTGTAAACTTGGGTGGAAATTCAATTTGCTGTGGTATTTCTTTGTTTTTATTTTAAATGTAGATCTGCAATCCTCTAATTTTTTTCAATCTTAAAAATGCCATAGTTTTCTAGATGCTAACTTCCTCAGTAATTCATTTAGATAAGCTATGTGGAGAAATCCAGGTTTGTTTGTTTTTTAATGCATACATATCCTTCTGATTTTTGTCATGGGGGGAAGGGATGAAAATATCTCTGCATTGTTAAATGCAAATTTATGATTCTTAGCAAAATTAAATTTATTTTTATTTCTGTATTGGCAGTGCTGGGATTTGAAATTAAAGCCTCACTTTTAGTCATATGAGGCTTTCAAGTCATATACTCAGCTTCTTCTGTTGTAGTTATTTTTTCAAGTGGACTCATTTTATATCCTGGCTGGCCTGAACTACAGCTCTTTTGCCTGTACTTTTCCTTGTTACTGGTGATGACAGTCATGAGCCACTACATACAGCCATTGGTTAAGATGGAGTCTTGCAAACTTTTATGCCTGGGTT
Organism: Megascapheus bottae; assembly: GCF_031878675.1. Classification (NCBI taxonomy): domain Eukaryota; kingdom Metazoa; phylum Chordata; class Mammalia; order Rodentia; family Geomyidae; genus Megascapheus; species Megascapheus bottae. Next base: position 30,324,514 of record NC_143510.1, read on the forward strand.
GTCCTTGAACTTTTATGCCTGTGATCTTCTTCTGCTTGAATTCCCTCCCAAATTCCCCAGGGCTAGATGTACTTTCACAGTGGGAACTGTTCTCTTCAGTGTGCTGCTCAGGCAAGAGCCTTTTAAAATACTGATTGGAAAGGAACATCAAGTCAGTATGTGCGCATTTTTGTGGTTTTAGAAATCTTGTGATCTTTCAGCCATTTGAACTTTTATTTTCTCCTCTGGTTTCTCACTTCTTGACTCTGGCCCCCAACTTTACAACAAGTCTCTGTGTCTTAGCCTACGAAAAGATGCCTTTACCGGGCATATGGCTCACACTTGTAATCCTAGCTACTCGGAAAGCTGAGATCTTAGCGTCTCCGTTCAAAGCTAGGACCAGTACTGAAGTCCATGAGAATCTTATCTCCAATTTAATACTAGAAAATTGGGAGTGGCCCTGTGGCTCAAAGGGTAGGGTGGTAGAATTGAGCTGAAGAGTTCAGGGACAGCACCCAGGCCCAGCATTCAAGCCCCACGACTGACCCCCCCCCCAAAAAAAAAAGATGCTCTTCTCACTCCCTTGGCCCCTTTCCCTCTCCCCATTATGGACTCCTGACTTCATTGTAATGGGTGAACTTCATATATCCTAAGCAGGTGTTCTTCCACTGAGCTACATTACCAACCAAAGTATATGGAATGACTGTGTGTTTGTGTGTGTGCGCGAATGTGTGTGTGTGTGTGTGTGTGTGTGTGTGTGTGTGTGTGTATGCATATGTGTGCATATACCCATCCTGGGGCTTGAACTCCGGGCCTGGGCACTGTCTCTAAGTTTATTTTACTCAAGGTTATCACCTTACCACTTGAGCTATGGTTTGACTTTGGCTTTTTAATAGTTAATGGAGATAAGAATCCCTCTGATGTTTCTGCCCACGTTGTCTTCAAACCACTTTCTTCAGATCTTAGCCTCCTATAATAGGCACTAAGCCATGAGCACAGAGCTAGTTTGTGAAATCATTTCATTAGGATGGGAATGGTGGTGCATGCCTGTAATTCTGGCTACTTGAAAGGTGATGGTAGGAGGATCTCTATGTGAAACCAGCCTAAGCAATATTAGTACTAGAATGTATCTGAAAAACAAACTAAAAACATATAGACTCAGTGCCCAGCATTTGATATTCTGTACCATCCTGGGGTAGATTGTTATTTCTTTCATTCACGGAGGTGAGATTTTGGTGTTAACAGTGATCTTTCTTTGTTCTCGATTAAATAAAATGTATTTTACATGGAGTGCCTTTGGATGGGGGGGCCCTGTAGACAAATGAAATGCATAAATGATCCCAAAAGTTCCTTTCTTGTGCATTTCATCTTGCTTGATACCAAATCATCACCTTTATTTTTGTTACGGTGTCTTCACTCCCTCAGTGTTCTTTAATAGGTATAAAGGTGGAGCATGTTGTATAGGCTCGTCATTCCTGGCTGACACTTTTTATCTTTTGAGCTTTGTTTGTATCACTAAAGAATTGGTTATTGTATCTATATTGACTATCAGACTTTTTGATTAATAACAAAACCCTTGTCAAGTAGACAGATGTTGGAAATTTCTGGACATTCACATTATTTACATTCCATGCCCTATACCTGTGATATCCTCGGGCACTTCTTTTCAGATCAACATTGTTTTCAGATCAACGTTGTTTAAAAGAGAAAGTTTAAATATTTATATGCATATATATATATATCTCCATTATTCTTTTGGGAAATGCTGTTTCTATTTGGCTATTTGCCTTGTCATTCTCCTATTCCAGAGGTCCAAATTTTTATATTCTTTCTTCTTAGTTTGGACATGTTTCCCCTGACTTCTGAAATTTAATGAGGAGCCATTTCAGTGCTTCTGTCATTTGCCAGAAACATTCCAAGCTCTCTTCCGGTCTACTTAGCACCATTTCCTTCTCTTATCCTTAGCTCGAGGCCTTGTGTTCACATGGTAGGTATGTCTTTCTAATAAGACAGAATCCTAACTACACAATACCCTGAGTTTCAGGGTCATTTTTAAATCCCTTTGTTTCCTGTGGTACCAAATCCTCTGCTAAATTCCAGTGTGCCATACCTGGCTCAGTTGAAGTGTTGATAAATCCATCCCTTTCACCTTTCTCAGCTTAAGTTAGAGCCAGGATAACCCCTTGGTGTATCATCTCTCTGATGTCTTCCTTGTCTGAACCCAACAAGCCTCAAATCTCTTCCATGAATAACTTTAGGAAACTTTTAACTTTTGTTGCTCCTTTTCTCCTATACTTTTAATGTAGAATGCCCAGAAAATTAAAAAGGGGTTCTTGATGTGATGCCTCCTGCTTCTCTCTTTTTCTTTCTGTCAGGCATATGTTGAAGACTGACCCTTTGTCTTGGATTGCTCCTGTCCCTACCTTTTGAGTTCCAGATTCTTGTCACACCCTGCTATCTGGGTACTGGTTTTTCTGTCTACAGGACTTTTGTACAAGCTGTTTCTCTCCCCTGTGTTACCCTGTTCCATCCTGTCCTTCTCTTATCTGGAATTGGGTGCTCACTTGGTACTAACGGTACAGCTTGGACGAGTTTGTTCCCACTAGTTGGTTAGTATTTGGGGCCTTTCTTCCCTGTGGATAACTTGCTAGCTCTGGGAGGGTGGAAGATGTATCTGACACCTTGAACCTTTCCTTCTCCAGTAAATTCTCAGTAAATATTTGTCAAGGATTTGTAGAAGCCAGTTTCTAAAGGAAATGAGGAGAGCACATGTATCTTGATGTCTTTTTGTCTTTTATTATGGACTCCAAGGTAGTGCTGCTCTAGGACTTAGTGTGATAAGAAGTGGTCTGGGGTTCTCTTGTGAAGATGCAATCATGCTGAGCTTTCACCATGTTAAATATGGGGAGGAATAAAACAGTAAGCAACTAGTTTTCTCTCTAACTCTAAGCACCTGCTGTTGTGTGCACAGAGCGCTCACTTCAGCCCTGCATGATACACATGTTAATGTTAGTTTATAAACTGCTGCTGGATGTCCTGCAAAAAAAAAGAAAAAGAATTGGCATGACTGTCAGGTGCTCTGTTATCCCTTTTAGCTCAGGAGAAAACAAAGACAAAAGTCAGGAGTTATCCAGGCACTGGTAGTTCACATCTATAATCCTAGCTACTTAGAGAGCTAAGATCTGAGGTGCACAGTTCTAAGGATGTTCAGGCAGGAAAGTCCATGACCAGGCCCTGAGTTCAAGCCCTAGGATCGGGCCAAAAAAAAAAATCAAGATTTAGCGTGTAACCTGGCCCTCTTTTCTCTCTTTATGTCCCTTCACACTATATCCTTACATCGAGGGAACCCCGTAGTCACTGAAGCTGGAGAAGCTAACTGAGCATGCCTTCTTTCTCTAGGTTAATCACCATTGCAAATAAGACTTAATCAGTTCTGTTCTACAGTGTCAGGTAGGATTTGAGACCTGGGCCTTTCTTTCCTTGTGAAATTGTTAATGTCTTATTCCAGTTTTATAAAATAGGACCTCAAGCCCCAAGAGCTGTCCCTAAGCATTGTTGCTCAAGGCTAGCACACTGTCACTTGAACAACACACCACTTCTAGCTTTTTCTGTTTATGCAATACCCAGGGCTTGAGCCCTGCATGAGCCCAGGGCTTCATGCATTCAAAACAAGCATTCTACCACTAAGCCACATTTTCAGTCCCTTAAAATTTAATTCTTGAAGGGAAATTGAAAAATGAGTGTTATGAAAATGTGGAAGAGTAATCTCCAACAGGCCATACTAACTCTCTCTTCCTCTCTCCCCTTTTCCCTATCCTTCTCCCCATTTCTCCCTCTCCTCTTCCCTTCACTGTGTGTCTTAATGAAGTGAAAACTCTACCTTGGAAATCTCCTTCTAGAAAAGTTTTGAGCCCCATCCTACCTGCCCTGTCTTTTGTCCCTACTTCAAGCCACTTTTAAGTTTCTTTGAGGATAGTATTGCTTTAGACTCCAGCCCCAATCAGAATGAGAGTCCCAGTCTTCTGTGCTGTATAGGAACTCTACCCTGGATTCTAGAAATAACTGACAATAGGTGCTCTGGGCCTGTGCTGACTGCTTTCCTAATCCTGGGCTCAGGATTTTGGAATGTGGTTTTCCTCAGGTGACCAAACTACCTGGCTTGGCATTATTATCTTCATCACTAAATGAACCAGGGGGATCTTAAGGCACAAGAGATGTAGGGTAAGGTGCTTGAGGGCATAATGCTGCTGCAAGATAGAGGAGATGAGGGCACACTCTTAAGACACCGTGACTTTGCTTGGTGGTAACTCAAGCCAATGCTATCATCCGTGTTCATGAGGAAACCGTTACATGAGAACAGGGGAAGTAGTGTTTTTCCTAGATTTCTATGATAACAGGAAAAAAAGGCATTTTTTTGGGAAGATGTGTGTAAGTAGATATAGTATGCTGTGTGTGTGTGTGTGTGTGTGTGTGTGTGTGTGTGAAGACATTCCATAAAATGAAAAATGAGATTAATGTTTCACATTGTACTGTTCCCTAATTATGTCTTTAATAATTCATATAAAACAAGTAAAATGACCCCTGACAGAGACATAAATGATTTAGGTAAAAATCAAATATTTATAGGATGATGCTGCATCCCTTGGTGTATTATAACAGATGAATTCAAAATCTTTGCCTCTGTTTTGGGGAAGCAAAATTTTGTATATTAAATTTAGATATTATATAGCAGGCTGATAATAATCAGCAGGCAATATTGAGCTAAAGCCTGAGTATTTTGGCATTTAGTGATGGTGTCATACCATTTTTGTATATGTTACAATATAGGTGCATGACAGTTGTTATTTTAAATATATATTCAGTTATTTATTTCATGACAGTCCTAGGACTTGAACTTAAGGCTTGGATGCTGTTTCTGAGCATTTTCAGGAAAACTAGCACTCAACCACTTAGCAATGGCTGTACCTCTGGGTTTTAGTGGTTAATAGGAGACTCTCCTTCCAGAGCTGGCTTCAAAGTGCAGTCCTGAGATCTCAGTCTCCTATGTACTACCATTACAAGCATGAGTCAAAGATGCCTGGTTATTATTTTTTTTTCATGGTTAGAAGCAGTGAAAAGAATACTCTGTGATGAGGGACAATGACATCAAAGTCAGAGTTCTGTGTATTTCAATGAAGTTTTATTAAAACATAGCCTTGCCAGTCTTTTTGTATGATGCCTTTTGCTGTTTCTCTGCTACAATGATAGCACCAAAGTCTCAGTGTTCTGCATAGCCTGAAGTACTTATCAAATGGCCCTTCAAGGGGAAAAAAAAAAATGTGTCAACCTCAGTTTTAAAGCATGCTCCAAACAGTAAAGTTGGAATAGAACCAGGGTATGTTTAATTGGCACAAGACACACTTGCTTTTACTTCATTTTTAGCCTTTAATTCCCTGTCCCCCTAATTGAACATTCACTGTATATTTTTCAGAAGTTAGAGGAAAAAGTGCCATTTGAATGCACTAAAAAGGGATTTATATTAGCCAGATTTCTTTACTTGCTTCTAATGCTTTTTCTATATTGCAAAGTACTGAAACTAATTGCCCTGTTTTAGAAATGGGTCATTAGTCTACTCCTTATCTTTTATGGAGACCTAATTTTTATGCAGAATTTCTCTCCAAGGCTCTAAGTGGGAACTCTTTGGGATGAAGAAACAAGGAGAACCCTCCTTTCCCACGTCTTATCTAAGCTTAACTTTGGCCATAGCCAGTCAGTGGATTGGTTGATATCTTAAATGACTTCTGCAGCTGCTAAGAATTGATTGAGCGAGCGAGTGAATGAATCTACTTTAAGAGAGGGAAAAAAGAACATGTTATTTACAAATCAGAAACTATTTTGTACATGTTTACATGTTTTTGAAACTTGGGGTTGAGATTGGTTTAGGTTCTGTTCTGTGCATGTGTTCTTTCCCCTGAGCTGAAAGAAAAGATTCTTCTGCTTGGAGTTAAAAAGAAGCAATGGTGGAAATCAAATTATCTGGCAGTATTTCAGTGACCTCATGATTAGATTTCACAGTGTGCTTACTTGAATATGGTTATCACATTTAAAGACTGTAATCCAAAATCCTGACTATCTTCCCAGTATAGTACCTTTAATAGTAGAAGAACTACTATTTTGTTTCTCCCTGGTACCTTGCTTCAGTTTGTTAATGGGAGGGATGTGCCTCTCAAGTCTGGTTTATTTTGAATAATTCCTATTTAACTCTAGACCTGGAAACTTGGGGAAAGCCCTAGGACTGTGCTTCAAAAGAAACTTCTCAGGCTCCAGATAACTTTGATTGCCATTTAAATTTTGTAGACCAGGGATACCAGGTTACTTCATTCTTCATCTCCACATTTCCCCCATCTGTGAACCGGAATTAGACATTCTGAGCTATTGCCCTGAGAATTGTCGCCATTTAGAGCCAACTGGTAATCCCAGTTTCTCATTGGATCCGTAGCGGAAATGGCCTAATTTATTCAGACTGATGGATTTGACTTGCTTGTTAATAGGTGTGTGAGGAAATTGGCGCTGGGGTGATTGTGAGCTTCATTGCAAGCAACAGGAGACATCCTGGGCCTGGGTTTGAAACTGGCTGATTTCTCTCTTCTCTCCTTTTTTGCACAGTTGCCATTCTTCTGAAAGACGACTATTTTGTCAGTGGCGCTGGGCTGCCTGGCAGATTCAAAGCTGAGAAGGTGGAATTCCACTGGGGCCACAGCAATGGCTCTGCAGGCTCCGAACACAGTGTCAACAGCAGGAGGTACCCGGTGGAGGTGAGAGAATCTGAGAATCTGAATATAACTGTGCTGTGCATGGGGTGGAGGGTGGGGGGGAGCTTACATCTATCATACCAGGTCCTTCCCTGCAGTCTTTCTGCAGTTCATAGATGGGCGGAGCCTGCTTTCATCCCTTCAGAATCTTGATGGCCATCTAGTTGCCCATCTTTGTTCTCAATGGAGAAACAGAGCCAGGTCCCAGACACAGCCCTGGCTTGATGAAGTGTATGGCTTGTTTCCTTTTCACCTGTCTCTTTCTGAAACCCTGCTTTCTGAAGGTGACATTTGTGTGAAACTTGGATGACTTTATTGTTACCATCTTAGGGAATGGGAAAGCGAGTAGCATGGGAACTGTAAGGTTTCAGCATGTTTTTAATCAGGAGAGGCCAAAAGGCCAAGAAATGTTTGCTATTTCATAATTTCTTTTACAGTATTACTGATTTGGTAATTGGATGAGTACTTGAGGGACCTTCTGGGAGGAAGGGACTTTAGGTGTTCACACACAGATGCATCTCTGATTTGTTAGCTTCATCTTTTTCCCTAACCTGTGTATAAATCTTCTCTTTGAAACTTAGATAAACCCCTATGATAAGAAAATCAGGGGTGTCTCTTTGTTTACAAATGTTGTTGACAATGTAGGAGAAATCAGTAATCTGGGATCCCAAATGTGTGAATCTTTTATTCCAAAGATAGCCAACTAGAAGCTCACCAGCTAAGATATTTTCAAGTCAGTTCCCTACTGACCCTGTCTAGCCAAGGAGAGAGTCCAGGCCTCCGAGGTTAAGGTGGGTGGGCCTTTCACTGCTGATTCCTCCAGAAGGAACATCCCTTGAAAAGCCTAGCTTTCCCTGATATGAGCTGTCACCTGGGACAGCGAAGCAACTAACACACAGAAGTACGATTCGTGCTTGGCTAAAGACATTTCACATCCATGAAGTAGGAATTGGGACTCTGTACCCAGTGCTTCTTCTTGTTGTTTCCCTCTACTGGAAAGAGCCAAGAGAGCCATGCTCTTTTATGAAGGTCAACATTGGAAAGCCAAAGCATTTCTCTATGGGCGACTTTAAGTCAGAAGAGTGGGGGAATGGTAGCATGACTCACCTTGTACAAAAGGAATTCTAGTTCTGTGGTATGCCTTGGAAAAGGAGTCATGATCTTGGAGTGTGGAAGAAAATCAGACCTCACATGACTTAGTATTACATGCTTACACTGACATAGACGCCTTCCTTGTGCGCTTTTCCTGAAGAAACCATAGTTGGTCACTCCAAGAAAATGCTTTTTTTTTTTTTTTTTTAATGTTTTCATTGAGCTAACGAATTCTCAATGCCCACACCCTCCCTGTTCTAGGACTCTGGAACTTCCTGTTCTCGTCACACTAATTATATGCCTCCCGAGTAGGGTTTCTACTTAATGGGCTCCCCTGCACCCTGTAAATGGAATGACTCATTTCTTAGAAGTCTGACTTTATTCATACTTGGAAAACTTATTTCCTAGAAGCAAAATTCCAGCATATTGCTAAATAGAATTCCCTTCTGGTCTTGTGGACAGGCTCCCCTGGGTAGCGGGATAGAAGAGGTAGTTTGTCTCTAGCCAGCTTTTCTCTGAGGTCTCTTTGTCCTAAAATTAGGTTACCATTTGTTCAGTTAATGTCTGGACAAAAGGCCTGTGCTTAAAAGTTGGAAAACTTTATCCTGTGGTTACCTTGGAAGAGAAGGTCTTTATAAAATGCAAGGAACTGAAAACATCAGTGTCATTTGTAATTACTTTATCCCTTGCCAAGATGTATCCTCCTTATACTTGAAACACACACACACACACACACACACACACACACACACACACACACACACACACCAATAGAATCCCCATGGTTTTAAGACTTTATGACTTACAAAGTGTATTTCAGTTTTCTGTTATTTAATGTGAACCATGGAATTCAGCTCCCATGCCCGGACTTACTGCTTGACTAAGTTACTTGCATTTTCCTTTCCTTTTTAAGTAATGTCAGATGGCAAGCCTGCCTATATTAATTGAGTTTATCATTGAAGCTTGTCTGGTTCATGACTTGCTTCCTGAAAATGTGATAAACTTGTTAAAGCTACATTGGGAGGAACTTGAATTAGAGGGATTAAAGGTAACGGCACCCAACTGAATGTGAAAATATACACAGAAAAGTTGCTCACTTTTGTTCCTGGGATGTTTTATATGAAGTTGTGTTCATTGAGTTCCTTTATTAATATCTGTTGTCTTCCTGAAGTATGTTCATTAGTTCTCTATATGAGAGTATGTTTTCTGTGTGTCAGTTCCAGGGCTTGAATTAAGGGCCGTCAGTAATATCCCTGAGCTTTTTGGCTCAAGGTTCATTCTCTACCACTTAAGCCATTTCTGGCTTTTTAAATGGTCAATTGGAGATAAAATGCTCATAGACTTTCCTGCCTGGAGCTGACTTCAAAATATGATTCTCAAACCTCAGTCTCCTGAGTAGCTAGAAGAACATACTGGCACCTGTCAAGTATTTATGCCATTTAAACATCTCAGTGTCAGTTTATCTATTGTCTGTCTGTTGTCTGTCTGTCACTACTTTATATTCCAAGAAACTAGAATGAAAGTAAGAAATTTTTCAGAGTGTCATGGAAGAATTGACCTACACTGGTGTATGTACTATACATAGTTAGCCTTCAGGCTCCCTTGGGACTGGTAGAATATGGCCATGTTTCTCTATTGGGGACGAAATCTTTATTACAGCTGTCCTGACCACATGACATGAAGAAATACCTAGATATTTTATCCATCATCATTTTGGGCAGGGTTTTGCTACTAGTTTCCAATGAGTTAGTTACCCAGGATACTGCTGGTCGGTTCACTATGAATAGCAGGCTGGCTCCAAGGATGGGACAGACAGTTGCAAGGTGCTAGAACAGACACAGCAGAGTATTGACTACAGTGGACTCCTACTTTATGGCTGGAGCATGGTTTTAAATGTATGTGAATACTGAGGACTTAGATCTTGAGAAATTGCTATGGCCTCTAGTGTGTCTATATTTCTGTGAGCAAATGTACCTTGCTTTCTGGCCTGCTCCTCTTTTAGAAAAATAGTCACAACCATAGGAGTTCTGGCAGCCCTGCAGGCTGAATTCTAAACACCAGCCCTACAAAACCCTGGGTCTGCTCCCTGAGGAGAAATTGCAACAAACATACCTTTGTAAGATGTATTGCTTCCCAGGAATTGTTTAAGGTCGTCCAGAAATTAGATCTCTCTGCATTTGCCTGGCTGTAATCCTAGATTTGGTTGAGTAGTTCCTACATTTCAAAACATCCAGTCTAGAAGTTAACCAAAAAGTCATTGTCTAAACAAAACCCAAGCTCTTCAATAGCCAGCATTCTTAGCAGCTTGAAGTTAGGAAAGTTTGCCATGGCATGCTCCAGTGACTGGACACCAAGTTTAACCTCGAAATACACTCTGTGCAGCCAGCCAAATGTGTTTGTTTGGTTTTTGGTACCACATCCTGGGTAGCTGGGATCATGGCCATGCTCAGCTCTGTTTGTTGAGATGGGCATCTCTAAGCTTTTGTAGGGCATACTTTTGAACTACAGTCCTCCCTATCTCTGCTTTTGAGTTGCTGGTATTAAAGATAGGTACCAAAAAATGTGACCCTGAACTTCCTATGGTCTTGTACGTCACAGTTTTTTTTTTCATATATTTTTATTGTAATTAGTAAAAGGGTTACATGATATTTGCCAGATAGATGGTGCATTAATTCCCATACATTGATACCCTTTCACATGTCTTGGTCCTGACAACTTCTCCCCTATCCTAATCTCTCTTTCGGTCACCCCATGTTCTCCAACTGGTAAGCTAAATAAAGGTTTGTGTAAGCACTAATAGGAATTGAATCCTGCCTCGTTTCTACTAGTAACTGAAATTGGAGTTAATTCAAGAGCAACCTCCTGATAAAACCTCCGAGAGCTCCATTAAAGTGGAGGTTCATTGCTTGCTTGTTGTCTGAGGTAATTAAAATCGTATTTATTACAATAAGAGATTGCAGGAGTTGTTGATTCAGACTTATTGGTGCTTTATGAGTTGAAGTCTTCAATAAGTTTAAATGATCCAAATTGATTGTCTGTGCCCTTTCCAGGGAAACTCACAGCTGGTTCATTTCAGCTCTGTTTAGACCATCTTACAAAGTATATAGAGGAAAAGACATTTTTCTTAATGTGTACCACGTACACATTACCATATGCTACAGGTCTGCAATCCCTTGTCTACAACCCTGCAGTCCAGATGTTTGAGCTTTCAATCTTCTTCAGAAAAGTGTTATAGCAAGAGAAACAAAGAGGGTGATAGAGTGATTATATACATGTGTGTATATAAATGTTTGTATATATGTGCATATATATGCATATATCCTCGCATACACCCAATGCATATATTAGATTCTATTTTCATATATATGCTTATGCTGTGAATATATAATATGCTATCTTAATATATATGAATATATATGAAAAAGCATAGTGAGACCTTCTAAATATGTCTATGAATATAAATAAAAATAGCATAGTGAGACATACTAAAAACTGTTCATAAGGACCAGAAGGAAGACACAGACTGAGTAAACTAGATCAAAGAACATTATATGCATGTATGTAGATACCACGATGTAACACCTTTGTACAATTTACTCTAATACTTTTTGAAATGAAGGCATCATAATGCTTGTCATCATCTACTTTGCAGGTGATAGGGTTTTCCACACATGTCTTTCAAAGCATAATTTCTGAAACAAGCACGTGAATACTAAGAGATATCAGAAGCCCTAAACCACCTCACCTCTCTTCATGAGTCTTCACCATCCAATGAGGATTTACACCAAACATAAATTAATGAGAGAATTTCCTTATTTAGAAAGTTGTCCAAGACCACTGTATGGGTCTCATATTCCTTGTGTGGCTCTCTTCCTATATGTTTCAAAGAGCACAGAGTAGCAATCAGCCAGGACAGAAGCATGTTGAAACAGTTGTCTATCTGGGTCTCCAGATGTGCCTAGTACTTTTGTCTACTTCCTCTTGGCTTCTCTGTTGTGATCCCATACACTGTTCTTCATGGAGGTGAAGGATGAATCCGTGGAGGGGAGAAAATTCCTGACTTCATTTTATGGCTGCTTCCCTAGTCTACATTGTTCTTCCCAGGCCTGTGACTGTCTCCATTCTCACATCCCCTAGCATAGCCACCATTTCACCCTTCCATTTCCACCTTTCTGCGCTGAGTGTCTTTCTGTTGATGAACTGGATCTGGGTTCAGTCGCACTCTGGCTGCATAGCATCTTGTTGTGATCTTGTGGTTAGAGCTAAGAGGATCTGCATTCCTGGCAGGCAGCTACATCTGTACACAAAGGCCCACACTAATCTATGGTCTTCATAGCAGGCAGATTTAAAGTATAGACTTGATGTGAGGTTCACTCTTTTCTGTATTGGGTAGGAATACAAGTTTAAACATGACATATGTTCTGGAAGAAATGTGGCAGAAATAAGAACATTGAGTATCTGAGTCAGCTCCATTGGGGAAAAGTAGCTAGACCTTACCTCAAAAAACAAGGTTGATATGGTGATTCAAGCCTGTCACCCCTACTGCTTGAGAAGCAGCAGTGACAGGGAAGCCGTTGGTGGCCAATCTTGAACAAAAGTGGGAGGCCTTATCTGGAAAATAAACTCAAAAAGGTAAATAACAGTAATGCCCCAAATGGTAGAGAACTGCCTAGCCCAGCAAGCAGGAGCCCCTCCATGGACTTTCCAGGAGCCACTTTCTCCCCTTCCCTAAATCTTGTTTTTAGATTTATTTAACACAGATTTTTTTTTTTTTGCCCCAGACTTACACAGTTCTTTCCTTCTCCTTTTTTCATTGGAACTTGAAACTTTTCATCACTCTTGGAAAAATGTTGGTTTCCAAAAAACCCAGATCTCTTTCATTCCATAATTCCACTTAGAACAGATGTGGGCAAGGAGAGGGGTGTGGGAATGCCTTGCAAACTGAAAAGAAATCTCATTTGTTCAAAACTGCTAATTGTTTAATATACTCTTGGTTTGTCTGTAGAGAGAATTACCTTTTGAAGGGGGCAAAAACATTTTTTTCACCCACTCCTTTTTTTTTTTATTTTTGGTTTTGTGGGTCATGGGGCTTGAACTCTGGGCCTGGGCACTTTCCCTGAGCTCCTCAGCTCAAGGCTACTGCCCTGCTCCTCAAGCCACAGCCCCACTTCCTGTTGGAAGATGAGACTCTCACCATCTTTTGTGCCCAGGATGGCTTTGAACAGTGATATTCAGATCTCAGCCTCCTGAGTAGCTAAGATTATAGGTGTGAGCCACCATGCCAGGCTTCCCCCCTCCAAAAAATTTTTTTTTTCTTTTAAAGATCTGGCAGGGCCTACCTTTTCTTTTCCCACCTAGTGTACCCTCTGTGAATTTCTGAAGTGGTTTGTAGTATTTCTTTTTTTTTTTTAATGTTCTTTTTCTTTGTCCGTAATGGGACTTGAACTCAGGACCTGGGCACTGTTCCTGAGCTACCTCTTTAAGCCGCAGTGCCACTTCCAGTTTCCTGGGAGTTGTTTGGAGTCAAGAGTCTCATAGACTGAGCTGTCTCCAAACCAGGGTCCTCAGATCTCAGCTTCCTGAACAGTGAGGATTACGGGCATGAGTCAGTAGCACCCAGTACCTAACATGGTTTTAGGTCCTCTGAAATAAGCTTTCTTCACAGGTTTGCCCATGGAGCTCCAGACAGCCCTGTCTACCTGACATCTCTTTGTGAGATGTTTGGAAGTGTTAAAGAGTGGGTTCTGTGCTTCCCTGGTGTTGCCATCCTATGGTGTAGACAGTTATGCTCAGAACTGACTCCTCATGGCAACGAGGTTGCTTGAAATTTAGTGACTCCATTGAAATGAAGATTCCATTTTACAGTGGTGTTTCATCTTTTTTTTTTTTTAGTAAAATATTTAATTTCCATCTGGCTGAGCTTTCATATGTACATCCTGTGTTAATTGAGAGGAACATTTGAGGAGGTCTGGGTACTTAAGAAGATACTCTGTGGAGAAGTTAATGCCTGGCTGTACAAAGCCAGAGATAAGATTTTGTGAGGGAGGGGGGAAGCAGCCTTGTCTCTGGTGTGATGTCTGACAGTCCTCATCACAGTCATCTTCAGATGTGAACTTGGCTGAGGGCCGTTTGATGGTATGTCACCGACATGTGGCTTGCTGATCACTGATTGAGTCGTACTGGGAGTTACAGCTAAGGAGAGACGATGCTCTCTGAATATCAAACATGGTTAAATTGGGGTTGTTCTTGAAGTAAAAACTTGGTGAATTGTAGATCTTCAAGAAACCAAGGAGAAAGCTGAGGGGTGAGGTTACGGGAGGTCTGTAAATAGCAATCATATTATAATATACATATGACGGTGGGTGGGAATTTTCCAGATGTTTCCTCCTAATTTTAGGTTTCACATCAGCCTTATGAGAGAGTGGCTGTTACCACATCCATTTAAAGATGGAATGGTTGAGTTATCATGGTTGTAAGAAGGAAACATTAGGGAAATTGACAATTACTATTCTTAAAACTGGTCTCTCACAGCCCCCACATAAACTATCATTTTAAAACAATATTTTGTTTAATAATCTTATTGTTTTTCTTTCCATTGCTTTTGAAACTACTGATGCAGTCTAAGTGATATTACAATATTAATTATTGTTTTCAAGGTACTTCTAACAATCGTAGATGGCTGAATCAGAGATAGAAAGGAGGGATGAGGGGACAGGAAGTCTTGTCTGATGTTTGTGTAGAAATTTCTATGGGAAATACAAATGGCCTTCTTGATGTTGTGGTTGTTGTATTTCTGGTCTTGGAACTTGAACTCAGAGCTTGGGTGCTATCTCTGACTTTTGACTAAAAGTGGTTAATCATAGATAGGAGTCTCAAGGACTTCTCTTGCCCAGGCTGGCTGTGAACCATGATCCTCAGATCTCGCCTTCTAAGTAGCTAGGATTGCAGGAATGAGAGAACAGAACCCAATGGAAAACAGTAGTTTTTAACTGGATTGACCACTGTGATCTAATCATTTAGAACCGTGCTGTCTGAAGCAACAATAATGAGATCCATACATTGTCCACTTTTGAGAAGCCACTTTGAGAGAAGATGGAAGGAAGCTAGGCCATGGTGGTGCTCTCATCTGAAATTCTATGTACTCAGGAGGCTTCAGATGTTTAGGATCACAGTTTGAAGCCACACTGGGTAAAAAAAGTCCTTATAACTCCATCTCCAAAATAATCAGCAAGAAGCTGGGCTGGAGGTATGACTTAAGTGGTTAAGAAGACCAACCAAGCGAGGTGAGAATGAAGCTCTAAGTTCAAGCCCCAGTGGAGGGAATATCATGAACGGAATTGATTATAATTGCTTTTGTCATAGAGCAAACACAGGTACTGTAGAGAGATTGGATATGTTAATATGTCTCATCCTAATAAGCATTTTGCTCAATTTCTAAATATATTGTATACAGGGAGATTTGAGAGATATATAATATACATATACAGTAATTCAGTTTGGTGTTGGGATATGGCTTACTTGTTGCAAAAGGTTCACCTGCTGTGTCATCAGATTTTTTCCTTTTCAAGCTTTCTGCCTTTTCCCCCTTATTTTTTTCACTTCCCATTTATTCCCAGAGCTTTGAACACTATTCTTCTCAGAATCCATTTCCAAGCTGAAAACACCTCAAATAAAGCTGGCTGGGGAGACCTTTGTACACTGGAGGTAGACAACTAATTCCACCAGATCAGATGTATTGTAATTCAGGTTAAGAGGATTTGTAGAACTGTGGCTCTACATTTCCACCCACCCCCACCTTTTTATTTTGTCCTGTCAAAAGTTGAGCAAAAAGGTCTCAAGCCATCTTAAATCTAAAGCCTTTCCAACTTCTTTAGTGCTCCTGCCACTCAGAAGGGACAGTCAGAAAGATTTACAAAGAATAGAAAGAAGTTAAGTTTGAAAGAAAGTTTATTTCATCTCACCACTTTAGAGCCCTGACACAGAAATTCATAGCAACTACCCTGAATGGAATAGAAAGGAAATTTCGGAGCCTTCCTGATTCAGAATGTCTGCCTGGCAATGTTGGGAGCACAGATTGTGTTTGGATACATTTATTGGGATATGCAGACACCAGCTGGACAAATTCAACCCAAACCCTATCTTATGTAAAAATAGACATTTCATCTCGTGCATGTTTGAAGATACCTTAAAAGATGTGATTTCAAAATCTCAGTTTTGTGCCTGTAAGATATGTAGTTAATAGTAAATCCTAGCTCTTCCCACACAGAATGCAGCTTCAATTTGAGAGTCTTCCTGTGAAAGCCTTTAGTGCATTGGTTCAGTACATTAAGGGCTGCTCTCAAGCTTATGTCTCTGTGTTTATCAGTCTGTGATCAGGAAGTCAGTTCCTCCTTGGTTTCCTGCCATTTCGCAGGCTTCCTCTTAGGTTTGTATCTACCTCCCTCTCTCTGTCTTCATTAGTCTGGCTTCTTTTTCAGGTGGTAGCTGTGTGCTGAACTATCATAATTGATTGTGGCCACAGAATAATACAGCCTTGTGGATATTTTCTGCATTCTTTTTAGTCTGTCTAAATGCAGTGCATTAAAAAAAGTAAGCCATGGTCAGTAAGATACATTGAGGAAATACTATGATGGGAATATGTCTTTCTCTTCATAACTTGGTGATGGGCAAATATAATAGGCCTGTGAAATCAGTGTTCCAGGAAAGAACATGGTTTTCATGTTAGGGAGAATTTCCCCTAAATCACTTGACAGTGGAACTCTTGGTTAGTGTATCCTGTGAGGCTATTTATGAGAACGCCCTGGGAACACGCTGCCCCAAGGAGTTCCCATAACCATCATTCCCACACCATGCTGCTGTGTACAAAGTTATACTACGCCCTTGGCCCCTTCTCTGGAGTCGGCAAGCTCTGCAGTATTTGTTCATTCATCAGGTCAGCAGCCATCTCTGTGTGGGATATGGGACGACAGAGTCCTGACCCCAGCGGGCTTTGACTTCAGCCTGTGCTGAGATCCACAGTCAGGGTGTGCCTGCAGGATGAGTGTCGCAGAAGGTCAACAGGGGCAGCAATGGGTGATGTCATCATGGGAAGCTCTGAGCTTTTTCTTCAGGCAAGGTGAGATGCCAGGGAAAATGTTTTCAGCTGGAGAACACAGTGGCTGGCCTGTCTTTTAGTAGGATATGTCTCACCATACTTGGAGTCCCAACCATCTATGGCTACTTAGAGCCCAGGGAAAAGATGAAGGGAGAGACATAAAGGCTATTAGGCAAAGGAAAAGAAGCCTAGTTGTGAACATCTTTTTTTGTTTGTTTTTTATTTTAAAGCTTATCTTGGGGCCTCCCACTTGAGCCACACCTCCAGTGTGGCGCTTTGCTGGTTAGTTGGTAATAGTCTTTTGGGTTTGTCTGCCTGGACAACCTGTGATCTTCAGATCTCAGCTTCCTGATTAGCAAGGATTATGGGTGAGTGCCAGCAGTGCCCTGCTCGGAGGGTTTGGAGTCTAGGACAGCTCACCCAGGGGAGATGGGACAGTAATGCTACCTCAGGAGACATAGTCTGTGTTCCTCGGCTATAAAGAAAGACAAGTTGAGGAAGGAAATGTGTGGATAATCAATTAGTCTCGTTTCTGACATTTCACTTGTACTTTTTAGGTAAAATAAGATTTGGATTGATGCTTACTTACATTTGTTACTGACACATAGGTTATGTATCAGATTTTTATGTTGTAATATATGATATATATTATAGAAGAATGGGCCACAGAGAAGTGACTATTAAACCTACTGTGTGTATTTATATATGTGTGTATATGTGTGTATATAGTCCATTGCTCACAGGGTAGCTTGAGCAGGCCAGGACATATTCTAGGATATCATTTACTGCAGGCAGTCTTATACTTTGACTTGGAATTGTTAACATTTTGATGGTGTGAAAGGCATGGGCATTCAGCAGGAAACATACTGCAGATTAGACTTTGGGTCTTTTTGAAAACTAGTGTTACACAGCAGGATTTTGCCTCTGTTTCAGGTCATTTCTTTTCTAGTCGATCTACGCTGGTTCAAGCCATCTTCCTCTCACATAATTATTGCTACTTAACAATTCTTATTGAAATGGCTTCTTGCCCTCAGCAATCTGCTCTTGAACAGTAGCAAAGCTTTCATTTCATTTTATTTTGTTTTCCCCAAAGTGAGATGCACCATTCCTGGAGGAGCTGTGCTAGCAGGTCAGTGCACGGATTGGACAGAGCAAATGCCTAGGCCCTCTCACAGCTCCAAAGATCTGGCTCAACATATTGTCCTTGGATAGATGATATATCAGACATTAAACTGATAAAAGCAGTTACTGCACTTGATCTTATCAACAAAGTGATAACAAAGCTTTCTCTTAAACACTTGAGTGGTATATTGAGTGGTATTGCATCTGTCCTTTGATTAAAAATCTTCCTGTAATTTCCAGTTTGAATAATTCCAGAGATCTTAACTTTACCTCTAATGCAAATACTCACGTCCCGTCCTAAAGTCACTCAATCCTGTTTTCACTGGCTTTTTTTTTTTTTCCAGTTTTTTTTCCCCCTAAGTCCAGATTAATCTTTCTCTGGTTATTCTTTCTCCTGGCTCTTTCCTGTACTAACCTAATTACAGCATTGTATATTCTCTCCTCTCCCAACTCATTCACTTTCTTTCCCACTTTTCATAGTTGTTTATTGATTTGTGTACTTGTTTATTAACTTCTTTCCCTTTCGTAGGGAACACTCCTTCTCATTGTGGCCACATCTAAACTTTTGATCTGTTAATCATCCAGTCAGATGTGTTGAGAATGTCTCTTAAGGGCATAGTTGTTGTTACAGAGGCTAATTCTGGAGAATGGAAACTTTTGTTGCAGTCTCGTCTCTGCCACTTCCGGCTTGGTTGTGTATGTGGGATACCGAGGAATCGAACCCGGGTCTTTGTGCATGCTAGGCAAGCACTTTAACCGCTAGGCCAAACTCCCGGGCCCGAGAATGGAAACTTTTTAACTCATTCATTAAAAAGATATTTAAAGAAAGTGGGGATCTGAGGATCGAACTTTAAAGGCAGCCCAAGCAGGAAAAGTCCTTGTGACTTTTTTTTTCTGCCAATCCTGGCGCTTGAACTCAGGGCCAGGGCCTGTCCCCAGAGCTTCTTTTGTGCAAGGCTAGTGCTCTGATACTTGAGCCATTGGCCATTGCTCCACTTCAACATTTTATGTTATGTGGTACCAAGGAATCGATCCCAGGGCTTCGTGTGTGCTAAGCAAGCCCTCTACCACTGAGCCACATTCCCAGCCCCTCCTTGTGACTCTTTATCTCCAATTAACCAATAGAAAACTGGAAGTGGCACTGTGGTTCAAGCCTCACCCAAAAGAACTCAGGGACAGCACACAGGCCCTGTGAGTAACAAAAAAAATAAAAATCAAAAAAAAGATGTTGAAAGCACCAAATCCTCCCCATAGAAACCTTTCATTTAAAGAATATAAAGCCTACATAAATTAGTTACTCCCAAATAACCACATTTTTCATCCATGTGCGAGGCTGGGAGTTAGTTGTACAGCTCTGAAAATGCTCTTTCGGTGGTCCCTTCTTCCAGAGAGTGACTCTTATATTAACAACCATTACATCTACATATCAAGACAGATTGTTCTAATTAGTCAGTAAGGTCCAGGGTTTTCAGAGTTGTTAATATGTACATGAGCAATTACTGTTGCAGAGTTAGCCAGAGTGCCGTTGGGAATTTTAGATTAAGATTATTGGTTTCATTCATGAGCAAAGGCAGAAGGCTTTCCCTGGAAGGTGTTCTATCTAGTGCCCACACGTGAAGGCTCCTCTCCTCTGTACCACTCCCAGGCACTCCCTCATCCATACATTCCTCTGGATTTTCTCAGGAAAAACCAGGCTTTGTGCAGTGTTGGGCCAGTCAATGTGAATAAGATAAGCAAGCCCCTGACCCCATGCCACCTGAGGGCCCAGCAGAAGGATCTTAACCAGAATTTATAAGGAAAAGAAGCAATAGTGGTATTTTGTTGTTTTGTTTTTTAAAACAAACTTGTCTCCTTTTCCTTCCCCAGTATTGGAAAATGAAAATAAAAATAGAGCCACTCAATGGGCAGCGTTTTTCCATGTTCAAATTAAACATCATATATCTTCCATGTGAACATCATGACTCTGCACTCTGCTCTGGTTGTCGCTGTTTCCAGAGTTTGCTAAAATTCTGTGGTAGAAGCTGGGATTGGAGTTGGATAATGAGAGATTTAGAGACTTTGGAGATGATACTCTTCTGTGTCCAAAAGATCCCCCAGTCTCTGAAAAATGTGAGATCTCCAAGTGAATCTCAGAAGTATCTGATAGTTCACCATTTGAACTGAGATGTTTCTGCCCATTCAAAGTTTAGTCTAAGGAAAGAGCAAACTCGTTAAGGATTGTGGCTTTAGTGAAAATACTTGTGACACTCATGGGATAATGGGCCAATGGTAGTTTTTTTTTTTTTTTTTTTTTTTTTTTTTTTTGCCAGTCCTGGGCTTGAGCTCAGGGCCTGAGCACTGTCCTTGGATTTTTCTCAAGGCTAGATAGAGCTCTACCACTTGAGCCTCAGCACCATTTCAAGTATGTGGTACCAAGGAATCGAACCCGGGACATCGTGCACGCTAGGCAAGCACTCTACCACTAGGCCAAACTCCCGGCCCCAATGGTAGTTTTATGAAGAGCATATGTTACACAGATGGTTTAGTGTGTTAGGCTAGAATGTGGGGCAGGCCTGAATGCATCAGGTCCCTGGGAAGGAAGGCACAGATAACTTGCGGGTGAGGATGTAGATAGTGACAGGATACATTAGGTCTATTAGGCATACACTGTTGTACTGTTGGTGGAAAGTAAGCTACCTTTTTCTCTAGGGGAAATGATTCAAACTGGCAGTGTATACCGATAGACTATGATGGTGGCCCTTGACATTTCTGAAGGGATTCTCTTAAGAAGAAATCAACTCAGTTTTTGGTGCCCCCATAGAACTAGGTTTTGTAGAAATGAAATCTTCAGAACAAAATAGTTGCAGCCCAAGGCATGTATACCACTGCAGGCCAGTAGCCAGCACCAGCCGCTGGCTCAGTTCCACTGTGTGGAGAAGTACCAGCTATCCCCTAAACATCTATGAAAAAGCAATGTCTAGAGGAGCAATCATTTCTGATCAGTTGTACATCATGGTAATGATAGTTTAGAACAATGTGTTGTATTCTACAAAATTGCTAAGAGTAGGTTTTTAACTCTGCTTTTGTTTTGTTTGTGATGCAAGGGATCAAATCCAGAGCCTCACACATAAAGGATAATCCTTTCACTGCTGTATCCCCATGCCTAAAGAAGTCGATTTTAAAATCTTCCCACTGCAAAGTAAAAACAGAAATGGGGTAATTAATTACTTGACCTGGTTATTCCACATTATATCCTAACCAGAGTGCCACGGTATAAAACCATAAGTAAATGGGATTTGATTTGCCAATTACATATTCAAAGTAAAAAACAACCACTGTGAGTGGAATGCTGGTTGTCTTTTCCAGAAGTACAGTAAGAGCTCTCCACATATATTATCATTAAACCACTTATTGAAAATGTTCTTCTACTAAAGGATGGCAGTTAAGATCTAATATCTCTTATTTTTTCCACTAAAAGGAAAGGGTAAAGGGGTCATCAAATTTTCTGGAGAGCCTAAGTAGACTTGATGGGAATTGGTTAAGATCTGCATTTAGAGCTGTCCTCTGTTGATAATTGGATATGTTTCCAGTATATGGTCAGGGAGACAATAACTGTTCTATCACCATGCATAGGTTCAGTCTGTCTTGTGATTTTAAATGTCTTCCATATCTAGTAAACATAACAGCCTTTCTAAAACCAGATGGAGGCTGGGAGTTTGGCCTAGTGGTAGAGTGCTTGCCTAGCATGCACGAAGACCCAGGTTCAATTCCTCAGTACCACATACATACAAAAAATCCAGAAGTGGTGGTGAGGCTCAAGTGGTAGAGCTCTAGCCTTGAGAAAGTCCAAGGACAGGACTGGCAAAAAACAAAAAACAAAACAAAAAACCAGATGGATTATTTTTGTATCTTTATGTGTTCTATATATTTTCACAAAGCATTTTACTTTAACATCAAATAAAGAAAATAACAAAGCAGTGATGTAATTGCCAAGACCCTATTTATTCTTCTAAGCAGGTACAAATAGAAAAGGCAGTAAATAAATGGATGAATTTGTATTTTGCACAATGCAAATATTTCTAGTCTTTTGAATATCAAAACTATATGTCAATCATAAAATAATTCAAACAATATGTGAGTTAAAGTCTTTCTTGGGCTGGGAATGTGGCTTAGTGGTAGAGTGCTTGCCTAGCATGCACGAAAACCTGGGTTCAATTCCTTGGTACCACCTACATAGAAAAAGCCAGAAGTGGTGCTGTGGCTCAAGTGGTAGAGCACTAGCCTTGATTAAGCTGCAGGACTGGGGGGAAAAAAAAGGAAGACTTTTGTGAAAATATGACACCATAGGAATATCAGCATGCCATGTTCTATTTTCTTAGATATCTCCTCCTCCTCCTCCTCCTCCTCCTCCTCCTCCTCCTCCTCCTCCTCCTCCTCCTCCTCCTCTTTTTCTGTCCTGGGCATTGTCCCAGTCTTGACCATTTTGCTCAAAACTAGTGCTCTACCACCTGAGTCATAGCTCCATTCTGGGTTTTGGGTTGTCAGCTGGAGATAAGAGTCTCTAGGACTTTCCTGCCTGGCCTACTTTTGAACTGAGATTCCCCCATCTTAATCTAATAGTTAGGATTATGGACATCAGGTATTTGTCCTCTCTTCCATAAATTGATGTAAAGTCACATGGGAAATAATCCCATTCCTTTTCTCGTTATGGTGTATATAAGGGAGAATTTATTTTAGCCTACATTGTCAGTGTTGGTTGCAGATCCTTCCCTTGGCCTGTTACAAAGTTCACAACTGTCATGTATGTGGCATAAACTCAGAGGCCAGGCTCCTTTTAATCTCAAAAAAAAAAGTTCTTCATGCCAACTGTACCTTTTTCTAACTGTGCCTTTATTATGTAGCTTTATATTATAATGTTTTATATATTTCTGAGTCAAGGTTTAATCTTCCTGCCTGCATTTCTTGAGTGCTGAGATTACAGGCCCATCCTACCACACCTAGATATATAGAAAAAATATTAAACTATCAATAATAATAATAATAATAATAATTACTTTTGCTAAACAGGATATACAATAAAGACTTCTTTGGGGCCAAGGAACAGCTTAAGTTTGGGTGTGAAACTTGGTGCATACAGGTGTCTTTACTTATTTTTTATTGTTTTGATTTGTTTGATGGCTGATACCTCGTCCTCCAATTAGATTTTCACATTGTTTTTACATTCCCTAATTCCTGACTAATCTTCAAAGATAAAGTATCTGGAGAAAGAGGAACAGATTCTTGTTTACTGTAGACTCCTTTGTCTTTTACCTCCTAAAGTACACAGCATATGAAACCTCATTACCCATGTCAGGAGCTTTTGACATTCTGTGAGTCTCATCAAAGGTTGACAAAGTGATTTTTCTGCAAATGTACTGTGGACAAGGGATCATTAATGTCTGTAACCCAGTGCCAAGTACAGTAACCAATCTGTCATAGGTGTCATATGTTTTTGTTGTTAGTGTTGGATACAAGCATGAATCGGCTGCTCTTTCTCTTAGTAGGTTTGGAAATGTGAGAATACTTACACTTGGGTTTACTGAAACTAAATCTTCATATCTTTTATTCAAAACTGGTTGTAATGAAAGGGTTGTGGTACAGTAGTATCAGTAAGAGTAGGTATTTTATTGTCATGTCCAACTGACAGTCGTAATGCTTGTTTGCCATATGAGAACTTGGGAGAGGGTAGAAAGTTCAACAGGTCTTCCCCAACAGACGTTGTTCAATTTAAGTCAATTACATTGTGAAAGATGGAGGCAGAGATCAGAACTGGCAGGGAAGTAGAATTTGAATAGGACTTTCTATTTATTTGACATGTCTAATGTTCTTATGAATAAGGAGGGACCCTGCTTTTTAGTGATAGGTAGAAAGATTGGCTCCAGGATTGATAGAGTGTTGGGTGGATTAGTAAATTGATTTGCTAAGAGCTGGAATGGTATGCCTTTGGGGATCTGAAATTCACCTAGCAAGGGCCTAAGATATCAAACCAAGTGGTACTTGCATTTCAAAGATATTTTACGCATGAGCTCAAAGTGACTTTTCCTTAGAACTATTATTTCTTCAGAAATAAAAGCTATTATTTTACTTAACAAAATATGTAATTAATTTCTCAGTTATACATCAGTTTTTTCAAGCCTTTGATTTTTTTAAATGTTCATCAACCTTACTTCCCATTTATTAAAGAGTATAAGAAATAAAGTTAAACAAAATGAGCTAATTATTTACCAAAAATAAGCCACTTCACTACATTAAATTTAACCTTAAAAGGCTAAGCTTAACCATCTTGCTATATATGTTAGGATTAAATTACCTCTTCTAAATATCTAATAAAACAAAAGAACAAGAATCATTCCTTGTGAGTAAATTATAAGATATAGTCTGAAATTTACCTCAGAGACTATAAACATGTTAATAAGCATACAGTGTGCTTCTCACCCTTGTGGCACTAATGAGAGGCCCTGAAAATGAGAACAGATCAAAAGTAACGTTAGGGTGACTTCTTCATAATCATCCTCTGCATGAGTAACACAAAGAAAGGAATGGCTCTCTGGAAATTTCAGCCCAAGATTCTCTTTCATTCAATTCCATTTGTATCTTCCTGCTGGAATCTCTCAGTCCGTTTCTATTTTAATATTATTAGTAAGTACCTGATGAATGTTTCTTATTCCTTTGGACCCCTCCAATATGTTTTTTTAAGTTTTTATGATTACAGAGGGGTTACAGTTATGTAAGTCAGGTAAACAATGTATTGCATGTTGGACAATGTCACCCTTGCTTTCTTCTAGTTTTTCCCTCCCATCATCACCCACAAGCTCTGTAGTTCCTTTTTGGCACAGTATATACCACTGCTTCATTTGTTCAACCTTGGTCCCTCTATTCGATGTCCAAAGATGGATAAATGAAAAAACAAAACAAAAGGAATAAAAATAAAAAAGACAAAACTTTTTTTCCCCCTATTTCCTGGAGTTCATTCTGATAAATATTATTGTTGTTCTTGTTGTTATTGCCAGTCCTGGGGCTTGAATTCAGGGCCTAAGCACTGTTGTTGGGTTCTCTCCAGGCTAGCACTCTACTGCTTGAGCCATAGCACCACTTCTGGCTCTTTCTGTTTGTGTGGTAACAAGGAATTGAACCCAGGGCTTTGTGTGTGCTAAGCAAGCACTCTACCACTAGGCCACACTCCTAGCCCCTCTGATAAATACGATTTTATATGACCAAGAGCACATAGGTATTGTACCTTCTAGATAAGTTTTCAATATGAATTATTTTCTTTTCCATTTAGTATGTGTATTTACAAAGAAAACAGAACAAGAAAATCCTTGCTGTGCATGCATTTGCCAATGTCTAAACTTTGTGAATGTTGAGTATGTCTAATATTTTCCTTTTTTTTACTTATCTGGAAACCCAGGGGAATTAATCCATGTCATACCCCAGGGCCAGCCTTGACAATGCCAATTCTGAAAGAGAAAGAAGTTAAAAATCTACTTCTTAGGATTCTGGTAAGCTGTAAAGAAGGTGCTAGAGTAACAGTGTTGTGGAACCTAGTAAAGCCCCCTGTGTAGGCAAGATTATTTTGTAAAAAATAAGCTTATGAGATTTGTACAGTAATCTTTGAGTACCAGTGTTAATAACTCTAATGACCTGTTATTAACTATTGAACTATATGTCAATTTACAACATAAAGCTTGTCTTATAGTATATCCTATTTGTTACTCAGGAAAAAATAGATTCAGCCATCATTAGAAATACATATGAAGGTTGTTTGAAAGTATTTGTTTAGTTGTTGCTTCCTCCTCCTCCTCTTCTTCCTCCTCCTCCTGCTCCTCCTCCTCTTCCTCTCTTCCTCTTCCTCCTCCTATTTCTCCTCTTCTTCATCCTTATCACCATTATTTTGAAGTTTAATTTTGTTTCCTTTTTAAATAACAACTATGTGTATTATAGTATACTACATGATAGTATGTTCTATGTATAGATTGTATAATATCCAAATCAATCAAGTTGGAATATACATTGCCAACTGTTTCTAGATACATTGTGTCATTTCTTTCCAAAGTCATTTTTTCAATTAATTTATCCTCTGATTTACCTGAAAAAACCTAAGGTGATTAACAGATCTCTCGTTTCCCCTTATTTCCAAAATGTTAATTATTTTGGTGGTAACAGTATTAAACCACTACTCTATCTTTATAAGCTTTTGTTATAAAACAAGAGTGAAGGGACCCCACTCACTTTTGTAATCCCAACTATTCAAGGGGTAGAGAGGTAGAAAGCGCATGGCTTGAGGACAACCAAGACAAAGTTAGCATGAAAAGCTACCTTCAAAGCCCGAGGAGCAGCACAGGTGGCTGAAGCCTGGCATCCTTACTACTCAGGAGGCTGAAATCTGAGAACTCCATGGCCTGGAGTTTCAGTCCCCAGTCCCATAAGAAATAGTTGGTGTATATATTACTCTGGGCTTTGTACATGCTTGGAAGCACAAATTGCTGAACTATATTTCCTGTCCCTAAGCATATTTTTTTTTCAAGCCCTCAGGGTCATGGGGCTTGAATTCTGGGCCTGGGCGTTGTCCCTGAGCTCTTGAGCTCAAGGCTACCGCCCTACCCCTTGAGCTACAGCCCCACTTCCTGTTTTCTAGTGGTTAATTGGAGATAAGTCTCTCAGTCTTTAGTGCCCTGGCGGGTTTGGGGTTTTGAACCACTATCCTCTATCCTCATCTCAGCCTCCTGACTAGCTAGGATTACAGGTGTGAGCCACCACACCCAACTAGCATATGCTTTTTAAAGGTCACCAACTTCAGAACTGCAGTCAGTAACTAAGTTTGATTTTTCTTTAATCATACTTAAGTAACATGCCCCAAAAGAGATAGAATGAGAAGTAAAGACAAATCAGAGGAGATAGAAGTTTCTTAGCTATGGGTGGTTAATCCAGTTTGTCTGCTTCTTGGCACAATCTTCTTGGCCATTTCCCATTATATCCAGTGTGGTTATGAAGTAAAAATAATTGAATAAAGGTCTTTCTTCTGTAACTCCATCATGTTTCAGACAGATGAGGCTTGATCTGTTTGTGAGTTAATATAGATTTTTACAACTCTGGTAAATACTTTAAGCTTGGCTGCATCACATCAAATGTAGCATCAAAAAGAGAGTTTCGTGTGAGTTTTCCATGAACCTTGCAGGCTATTTACCATGTTCTTAGTAGCAGTCTATCTCAGAATGTAAGTAAATGTCACTGGCAGGTCGACCTAAACTTACTACTTCCTTGTTATTTATTAGTAGAAGACTGTGAAAGCCATTCCAGTGACCCCAGCTAGAGGAGACAACTTTATGTAATAGTCTAGGAGGTAGACCAGAAGGTTTTCATATGTGGGCAGTAGAGTCAGTTAGACTCTGAAACAGTGGGAAGAAGCGCTGAAGAGTTTAATATGTGGTGTCTAAGCTGTCACTACCCACCTCTGCACTGGAGAGATGAACTTTTTTTTTTTAATTATAGGTCTGAATGCATACTAATATAGCAACACACGTTTTCTCTCTCATATTGTAAAAATCTGTGTGTGTGTGTTGATAGGGATTAGATCCATAATCTTATACATGATTTACAATAATATGCTGAGCTATCCAACCACAATCCTGGTGTCTTAAATATTTTTGGCTTTTTTTTTTTTTTTGGTGGTGGGGATGGGATGGAGGATAATTAATGGAAAAAGATTGAACTCGGGGCCTCTTTTTTCCTAGACCATTGTTCTTTCACTTGAGCCACACCACCAATACTTGATTTTTGGTTTCTTTTCCACTCATTGTACTTTACAAGGTCTGACCTTGGACCTCTTTCCACTTAGCACTACCTCCTGTGTAGCTGGGACCACATGTGCGTATTAACTACCTTGCCAGGTTCTCAGCACACGGGTTCCTGATACGGGTGTATTCACGTTACTCTGGGGAACTTCCGTTCTTAACCTTGTGCTGTGGTTTGAGAATTGACCCTGGGCAGAAGGACTGAGAGGCACTCTGGAAATGTGTTATCTGTATTCCGTCTACCATTATTGTGTAGGAAATCTCAGTTTAGTAAAATGGAGGAAAAGCATTTTCACAGTTTTTTAATGGGATGGTTTTCCTTTTAAAAATTTTTTTTGTGTATTATGCTTACTTTTGTTAGCATTCATTAGGTATACAGGTGGGGGCTGATTGTGACATTTCCACATATTTATTAATGTGTTCCAGTCTCATTCTGTTTATCACTCTCCCTTACACCTTTTCCTCCTTCTGAAACAATGTCAAAGAGTTTCATTGTTTTATTTTTCATATATACAATCTACATTGACCACATTAATCATTATTCTCCCCTCCTTTTTCCTCCCAACTCCTTCTAGTTATTCCCCTAGACAGAGCCTGTTTCTGTACTTGTTTTCCAGACTCCTATTGACCAAATGTTTCACTGACATTCTTCATCTGCTTTTCATATATAGTTGTAGTGTATTTCAAAATTATTATCCTTAGTCTTTTTGCTTTTCCCCTTTCAGCTTCTTATTCTCCTCCTAGTTTTGTGGGCTTTTAAAAAAATCAGTTATGGGGCTTGAACACAAGGCTTGGGCACCCTCCCAGAGCCTTTTTGTGTCCAGGGTCAGTGCTCTACCATTTGACGCACAGCTCCACGTTCAGTTTTTGAGATGAGAGATTCACAAGTACTTTCTGCCAGGCTGACTTCAAACTGGAATCCTCAGATTTCATCCTCCTGAGTAGTTAGGATTATAGGTATAAGCCACTGGCACCTGGCTAGATAGTAGATAGTTGATCAGTTAGTTGGAAAGCAGAAATATTAGATGGGATATGGGTACTGTAGTTCTCCATTAATAACCTAACTAATTTTTTTCAGAGTTAGGAAAAAAAATCTTTAGCAGTGACTCCTTCAATTATTGGCTGTTAGAAGGCAAACCCATTTTGATATTCTTTCTCATATTTTACTGATACATTTCTAATCATAAGTTTTGAAAAGGTTAATAGAAATTGCAGTACTTTATTGTCATGATGCTTAAATGATTTCTTTTTCAATAAAGGGTATGTCATTAAGGAGAAAAGTGATTTTGCAACCCATGCATTAAAGCATGCACTGCCATCTGTCTTTGGCCCTGGTAATCAATGGCATAAGTGAAACCAGTTTATTTCTCATAGATTTACTAGCATCACTGCATAAATAGCCATAATGGAATTGATTTCTTAAGCTGAAGCAGCTTTTATCATGTACAAGAGTTTGATGATGACTGTATTAAACACTGGCCTTTTATTAGTCTTGGGCTCTCTTGGCTACAGTGGTTTTAGAAACTTTATCTTTAAAAGCTTGAAAATGCAGTAGTTTTGACATTCATGGGTGTGTGTGTGTGTGTGTGTGTGTGTGTGTGTGTGTGTGTGTGTATAAAAACATAAGCACTACTTATGCTTGCTTTTTATTTATTTCCTAGATAAATTCTATATGTATCTCAATAAAATATTCTGATTGCCACAAGCATTACCTCCTTTATGCACACCTCAGAGAGATACAAAATAACATAATACATTAGTAATAGTAGCTCCTTTACTCTTGTCTGCAGGATTTAGACCTAGACCTAATGACTCGACGTCTTCAAATCTCCACCTCCATTTTTTTCACCTAAAATAGGAATATACAATCCATCTGGTAAGATTATTATACAAAGGAAATGAACATACTTTTGATATTATTCACAAGGTACCTGAAGTAGACCAATGAATCGTAGCGATTTCCATGGTTATTATCTTCTCTTACTGTTGTTACTATGACTACTGACTCAAAGCAATACTCACCCCTTGTAGCCATCTTGAATTACCCCATGTGCTTATGGAGGAAAAGGACTCTTTCCAATTTTAAACTAATTCTCCTTTCAAAAAAAATAGTCCCACTCCCACAAGACTGTTTTTAATAAGACAATTTGAGAATGAAGCCTGATATTTTAATTAAGACAATTTTTCTACAAATGATTTAAAAATCAGCAATTAATAAAGCAGAGAGCATTTTTTTTTCCAGTGCTGGGGCTTGAACTCAGGGTCTGGGCACTGTCCTAGGACAATTTTTACTCAAGGCTAGTTCTGCCACTTGAGCTACAGCATCACTTCTGGCTTTTTCTATGTATGTGGTACCAAGGAATCGAACCCAGGGCTTCATGCATGCTAAGCAAGCACTCTACCACTAGGCTATGCTCCCAGCTACAGAGAACATTTATCTCCTGGCTAGATGTAAGCTCTGGCAAACATAGACTGTGTGGACATGTATGTCCCACACAGTACCCTAAACATACTTGGGGTCTTTCTTTCCCGACAATCCTGTCCCTCTATTACAAAACTTCATTCCCAGTCTAGACATAGAAGGCTGCTAATGATTACACTCCTTCAGGTCACAACATTCCTTTTGTCACCTGTCTTCCTGCCAGTGTACTGGGTTGTAGTGGGGCAAATCAACTTCAGCTATTCCCATTCAAGTAGTTTAGCATCTCAGATTTTCAAGGTCTTGGCTGAAAAAAAAAGAAAAGAGTCTGCTTAAAAAAAGTAATTTGTGCTGGAGGCAGTGGCTCACGCCTGTAATCCTGACTACTCAGGAGGCTGAGATCTGAGGATCGTGGTTCAGAGACAGCCTGAGCACTAAAGTCCATGAGGTTCTTCCCTTTAATTAACCATCAGAAAACAGATAGTGGTGCTGTGGCTCAAGGGATAGGATGATAGGCCTGAACTAAAGAGCTCAGGGCCAACGCCCAGGCCTAGAATTCAAGTACCACTACTGACCAAAAAAAAGAAAGAAAAAAATTAATTTGTTGTTTACCTGAAAAAGCCTCTTATGCTATTCTAAATCTTATTCCTCCAAACATTTTCAAGTGTCAACTTGTCTGTTAACTAATCAGCTGACAAAAATGTACCTGTAGGCTACCTTAATCAGATGTTACCCTAGTCAGAAACCTAGCCAAAGAAATAAGCTTTCTTCATGCACTCAGATTTCCAGATCTA
Source organism: Megascapheus bottae (assembly GCF_031878675.1). Taxonomy (NCBI): domain Eukaryota; kingdom Metazoa; phylum Chordata; class Mammalia; order Rodentia; family Geomyidae; genus Megascapheus; species Megascapheus bottae. Next base: position 30,355,614 of record NC_143510.1, read on the forward strand.
TCAAAAAAATTGTGCCTCAGAGCCAATGTGATTTGTTTTTTCTTTATAAAAGGATTTGCTAAATGATCATCCAGGAAGTGTGTGTGTGTGTGTGTGTGTGTGTGTGTGTGTGTGTGTGTTCATCTATAAGACAAGGCCAGGGGTGAGGAAGAGAGGCACATTTTTGGGTGTCAGTAATTTTCCTTGTTATAATAAAAAATCACATCACTTGTTGGAAATCTGGTTGGCACCCAAGTGCTCCAGGCAAGTGTTTGCAACTCGTGATTATTTATTCCCCAGATCTTTTTAGATGTGCTATGTGTGAATCAGCCCAGCCTGCATTTAAGGCTTGAAAAATGTTCTTTAGGGTTCCTTGGTATCAAAGCATCCATTAATTACTGCAAGGATGAGACAGTGCTTTACTGGAAGTCAGAGTCTCCATGTTTTTTGTTCTGAAAGGGAAGAAAGGAGTCTGAGGCAGAAAGGAGAGCCAGTTTCTAATACACCCTTTTAATATCCTGGGGTCAGATCCCCCCCCTCCTCTTTCTCCTCCTCCTCCTCCTTCTTCTTTTTTGTCAGTTGTGGGGCTTAAATTCAGGGTCTGGGCACTGTCCCTGGGCTCTTTGCTCAAGGTTAGCACTCTACCACTGTGAGCTACAGCACTACTTCCAGTTTTTGAGTGATTAATTGGAGATAAGAGTATCACAGGACTTTGCTGTCCTAGCTGGCTTTGAACCATGGTTCTAGGATCTCAGCCTCCTGAATAGCTAGGATCACAGGTGTGAGCTAGTGGCACCTGGCTTCTTTTTGTCATAAAAAGCTCTTTCAAAGTAATCTTCTGATGTGACATCCCCATTATCCTGGAAAATATTCCTGTGTTCCTGGCAGCCATACACTAATTACTGCCCATACATTTTTAATAGTTTAATTTGTCATATTCTAGGAGAGGAGTAATTCTGATTCCAAACAAAACTGAAGTGTATGACCAAACACATTACGAAATATGTGGTTTCATTAAGTTCCATGGTTAATTCAGGCAGAAGGAAGGTGTTTGGTTCAAGTAAGTCACAGGAATGCTGGGGTTTTATGGTCACATGTCTGGGAATATACATATCTTTCCCTCTGCAGTCAGGCTTGAGCACTATGTTATGTTGTCTTGCATGTTGGCCAATCCAGAAGAAATTATTTCACAATTTGTAAGCAAAATGTTGCTGTATACTGGGACTTTGTTAACAGTTCTGGGGTACCTGTGCCAGAAAACTCAATCAGATCAGCTTATTCATAAAAGCAGTTTGTTACAAAAAGATACAGGGTATAGTTATGGCTAGCAGTGAGCAGGAATGCTGACAGAAGTCTCCTGTGCTCTGAACATGTTCTCTTTGTACATGCTGAGACTTCGCAGGTTTGCAGATGATATGATGGTCATCCCTGACAGTCCTTTCGGGTGAATGCCCACATCTCCTCTGGGGAGGCGTAGTGTCTGCGGGTTCCATTGGCTCAGACCAGGTAGTACACAACAAACATGGAGGACACGGATTTAACACATCCCCTAGTTTTGTCTTCTGACGTTAGAATCTCTAACGGGGTGCCACTGTCAGTCTGGAACCACACTAAAGGAACGTACACATGACATGTGACACCAACAGTGTGTCACAAGCAAGCCCAAAGGACACAGATGTGATCTGGAACTCCATGTGGACTCCCTGCTTGCTTCCTTTTCTCAATGGTGCTCCCTACTTTCACAAGCCTCCATTTTGCCTTCTCAGAACAGGAGGGATTGATGTCTATTATTTAAAGGTAGGTTCATTATCAAAAGGTGGCCATATTCTAAAATTCACATTCCTGGCACACCCTTAAAACCTGCAAAAACCTGAGGTATTATTTATGAACGAGTCAAAATAGCAGCATGTCCTCTGAAGGGATGCTTGAGTTACTTATTTATTAATTTATCCTTCTCCATTGGAAAACATACCATCTGGATGCTGTCCACATTTTAAAAACACATAAATTAAAACCCAAGGCAAATTGACTATACCACAGGTGACCTTCAAACCCTTCTCCTCTCCGAGCCAGCTATTTTCCCATTGTAATGGATAGGGGAGGGGGGAAAGGGAAGGGAGGAAATAGTTACAAAACACAGATAGACTTATTTTTCACGTTTCTAGGAAATCAGGTCTTCCTTTGTGAGACCCTATACTTCACTTTAAACTTTAAATAATAAGTGATGATGAAATGTGAATTAGGAATGCCACCCAAGAGTGACATTGCTGAAATAGCACAATGCATTTCATATTGTCTGGCTCTCTTCCACCTGTCACAAGGTATTGTCCAACCTGATTTTCCATCTTGCATTTTCTGGCTCTGGTTGAATGACTTCATAAATTGCTTTCATGATTATCCTTACGTTCTGTTAAAGGATACAGATGTGATGAATAAATATATTGTTTACAATTTTCTGCTGTCGTTTGTAGATCCTGAGTTACTTGAGTTATAAATTGCAGGCAGCTTTTAGTGAAATCACTTGTTTACTGTTATGCAGAAGGGTTTTACATATCCACTCCAATTCTAGAATGATGGAATTTTTTTTCATGTTTTCTGTCTTGTTTCTCTCTACCGTTTTGTGAAACTACAGTTGTAATGATACATTGACCCCTAAAAGGTACATTTTCTTGGATGTAAAAAAAAAAATCTTGCTTTTCTTGCTGTTTATCCAGTATGTTAACATCAGCCTGTCACCTTTCTTATAATTGCTTTGTAAAAGGGATCAATTGAAATATTTCTTTAAAGAAATTTTATTCATAGGAGAAAATATAAGACTGTTAGTTAAGACTAGTGTTTTTAAGAGATCATACCACATTTCTCTCCATTATAACATTCAGTGTAGGGATTTAGAGAGGAATTGCAGTTAAATGGGTCTTAGTCAGCTTTAGCATGTTTCATGATACTGGTAAAAGGAACCAGCCTTTTACTGGCAGTGCCATCAGTGATCAATCAGTTGACCAGGATGGAGGATTGAAGAGGTGTGGGACTGGGAGTGGTAGGGTACACTCATAAATCATAATACTCAGATTGGAAGACAAGATGCACTCATGAACCATTAATGAACACCAAACAGCATGAAATGACTGATGTTGAGTTGCGGACAAATCTGAGGCTATGACGTGAGTCTCCATCACAGTATTAATTGCACAAATAAGCTATTGTCCTTGAATTTATTTTGGATGAAGGCTGATTCATCTCTACAGTGGACAGGACCTTTAACTGGCCTCAGCTGCCCATGTAAGCATTAATCAGCAAGTAGGTATTGAGTACTGAGTGTACATCCATTTATGTGTGAATTTATGTGTCGGAAGCTTGGGGAATACCTCGTCAGAGAAAATTTAAAATAATGTAGAATTATATAAGAGTCTAAGAAAAAGTATGTTCCAGTCAACAATGTGTCAGTGCCAAGAGTTGAGGAGAAAATGGTACATTTAAGGAAGAAATCTGACATACCTAATGGAAAGTATGGTGTGATAAGAGAGAAGACTGGAGAGATAGATGAGATACAACAGTAATGAGCTTGGAGAGATGAGCATCTTAAATCCAAAGAGGGAGTAGCAAGGTCAGGGAAATGACTGGGATCACATTACAGATTGCAACTGGAGTAAGGGGATGTTCCATTTCTTAGCACCTGAGGACACAGAAAAGCCATGCAGTTAACTGGTGGCACTTGCTTACCTGGATCTAATTGAACGCTGTGGCCCAGGAATGAAGCAGACTGATGCAAGCAAGCAAGTGAAGTTATCAACGTTGACAGTAAATGTGAGGGGGGAGGGATAACAAATGTTCATTAATGCTTTTAGTTTGTGCAGCTGGGTCCAAAATGGGTCCAACGGTGAGTATGATGAAAGAACAGGCATGGGAGGCAGAGGATGTTTTCTTCTCCTCTTATTTTTTTTTTGTAGAACAAATTGTGTACATTTATTATAATTATTTTATATGCCAAAATGTTTTATAAAGAAGTTTGATTCAACTTTTCAGTTTATGAGTACAATGCATCTTGATTCATGTCATTCCTCTCATCATTCTCTCCCAACTCCACCCAGGCCCTCAAGTCACCTGGTTCCATTTTGAATTCTGCTTTAACATACACAGAATATTTTATTGCCGAGGTCAGGAAAATGTTTAGATGGGCTTGCCAGTAAGGGCTGGCAAAAAGGATCTGAGCAGACGTTCATGCCTTCTTGCCAAAGGGACTTACGCATTGATTGTGTGCTATTCCCCCTAAATTCTGTGAATCACTCCAACATTTAACGGACAGTTAGGGACCAGGAAGAGAGTGTCATAGAGAGCAACGACATGGATTAGCAGAGAAGAAAGTAATATATGTTTTTACTGAAGCCAGAATGTGGATTTGCTTTGTGAAATGTAGGAATAGGCAGTAGTGTTATATTTTCCTTTAGTCATATGGGATAGATGGAAGTGGTACTCACCTACATGAAATATCATTGGTGAACTTTGCTCAAGTAATTGTTTTCCATTTAGTCAAACAAATTTGAGTAACATTCTTCCACACATCATTTGCTAAACAAACTTTAATACTGAATAGATCATATAGAAAGCAGGAGTTTCTAGTGGCTAAACTGATAACCCCCATAGAGCTTTTGTAGGTAGATAGAAACACACTAGATTTTATTGAAGAGCATTCCAATTTTTACAAAAGTATTGAAGGAAGGAGGGAAGCAACAAATCTGATTTAGTGAAGACATTTTCCTTGACAGTAAGATTTACTCCTGAGTTATAAATTTGCCATGATGGAGACTAAAATGCAGTGAAAGTTAAATTTCACCTATATCTCATTCAACGCCTAACGTGATTTAAATGACAAGATTTCAGAAGTGACGTGCAGCCTTGGATCTAAATATATTTTTTATGGTTGGAAATTTTAATTTCAGATCCCGTGAAAAAATCATGACACCTTTTCATGTGTAAGAGGCTTAAAGAGTGTGGAGTGTTGGGCCACTGCAGATGGCTTCTCAGGAAAAACTATTAATGCTAAGGGGAATCAGATGGCAGAATTTGTGCACGCATATGATAATATTGAAATGGTTGAATGACTGACCTAGTTCTCGATAGAGACATGATGAGTTCATCTTGTTTTAATCTCACATTGGATGTTCAATTTGCCTGCAACAAGCTGGCATGGATGCCCTAGGAAAGCATGATGTGTGTATGACCCATCTCCTGCTGCCAACCCTCACTGCATCTGGAAATAGTCTTTTCCATACTCTCTCTGTCTAAGCCTTGGTGGCCTCTTTTCTTCAAAGGACCTTGCCTTTTTCCATTCTCAGACCTGTGACCTTCCTCTCACAGTTTGTCCCAACTCTGATCAGACTGCTTGTCAAATGGTTTTGCAGGGAGTCTTTTCATGCTTTGTTGTCAAGATCTGGTTTCTCTGTCATCTGATGTCATTGTCCCTGGCTTTTTTTTTTTTTAAGTGGACGTTAGGAAGAGAGAATTCAGTAATCACTACCTTGAGTGTTGGAGATTTTTGCAAAGTTCTTCCCTCGTTCACTGATTCTTGTAGAGGAAATAATGATATGCTTAATGTTCTGTGAAGTGTACATGGAGTGTGTGTGATGAGCACATAGATTTCATTCTCAAAGGAAACCTATGCCTTTAGTATTAGTCTTATGCATGGCATATGTGGAAAATAGGGCATGACAATGAAGTGGTCGGCCTTGAGTTACCAGCTGGTAAATACAGTGATTGGGGTCAATGTAATCCAGACCCTTGGGGTAGGCCTGATTATGGAATGTTTTCCCAAGGCATCTGATTATAGCCAGGTATTGGGTCAGTGCTAGAATGACTTTCAGCCCCTTTTCCACTTTTTGCTGCTTTGTCAGTTGCGCTGACTTGAAGGTATACCCCTACTGATATTCTTAGTTGCTGGTATACACTTCTGCATCTTGATTGTTGACACAGGTAGTCTAGTGATAGAAGGGAAATATCGCAGGCTTGAGTCGAGCATTCTCCTACCCCAAAACACATTTTAAAATACCCAGGCTAACAGAAGAAAATGGATGTTGATTAAAAAATATATTTTGGGGAAAAAAATCAGAGCTGTGACTTTGATGGGTTTTCCATGTGATTTTCCACAGGAGACTTGGCCACCACATCAGCCAGCCACAGGAGGGCCGGTTCGATAAATGTAATGGGAGCAATCTCACTCTATTACTTTTAAATTAACTCGGTCTGTGTGACTGTCCCTCTGCCTGGCTCCTTCTTGGGGAGCTGACTGCACTATATCGACTTAGATGATGGATGAGAATATCAAGCATTGAAAAGCGGGGCTGGCACCCATACTGAGGTCCCATCGAGGCATACCCCTGTTGCAAAGTAAATTGGTACCACTAGAATAGGGTCCAGCAAGACCTAGGGTACTTGACATTAAACTACGACCATATCTGTGCCTGAGACATGAAAATGGCATTGCCTTCAGTCTGCATTTGGAGAGCATTTTCTCTAAGCAAACTCCATGGCTAGAAAAAAAAATGGACATGAATCAATAGAAGAGGTGGATATGAGTCCCCTGTCCTTGGACTTGCTGGTGGCATCACCTGGGAAGTGAGCTCACTCTATTCCACACAACCGCCACTCAGAAAGGGTGCAGTTCAGTTGTTAGGACCTGAGAAGTGAATGTGATCTGGTAGGGTGAGAAGGTGTGAAGAATCTTCCAGGACATTCCAGAATAATTGTAAGGATGATGCATTCAGGTGTTGATAGATGGACTGGTTAATTGCATTCATCTGCTTTTAAATCATTAATATGCTATCTTTGCTGTCTCTTCTTTGCCCAATCCTCAGTGTTTTCTTTCTCTCCTTTCTTCTTTTCCTCCCTCCCTCCCTCCCCCCACCACTTCGTCCTTTATTATTGCCAAGTGACATAAGTGAAACCTTGCAGCTGACATTCATAGACTTATAATCCTACTCCTTCAATTGCTTTATTAATGCTTTGGCTTTCAGCATAAAAGCCAGCATATTGAAAACCGCAGAAAATTTCTGATTATGACAGTGACATTTATCATTTTCTAATGGAGAAGCGGTAGCATCAGGCTGGATAGTTGGCGGGTGCACCTAATATGAAATTCCTCATTTTGGATGCAGTGCTTGCTAAGAGCTCTTCTTACAGCCCCTGGATAATGTTTACACCTCAGACAGTTATAGGCCAGTATCCAGCAATCAGTTGGAGACACTGTTAGTTTTTAACTGTGGTTTGTGTAAGTGAACAATTAATTGTCTGTCATATTAATTCCATGGTGCATTCAGCCTCTCAAGGGCTTTCTGTATGCTAAATATTGCCTTTTACACTTGGACTTTATTAGCGAACACAAGAATATTCTCACCACATGATGAGATTGTAGTCTATCAAGGGGTAGGTAGTCAGTTCAGAAAATGTTAGAAATAAATGTATGTTTTAGAATGTGCAAAGTACTTTGGAGGAAAAATAAATTGTGCTTTGATGTTTTGATCAGGGATATATGGAGATTGAAGGTCACAGTTCAATAGGCTCCTTGCTAACTTAATTTTAAAGCCACGCCTTCAAAGAGATGAGTCTAATTTGAAAGAAAGTCCAGACTCCCCCAAATTGGGAATATGCATAAAGCAGTCCTATATTAAAAACAATGAATCCTGGGTTCTTACAAACTGAATATGTGCTCGCTTGTGCGCGCTCTCTCTCTCTCTCTCTCTCTTAACTTCTGAAATTTCTTGAATCAAGAGTCTGGTGGCTCATTACCTGTAAATCTATCTACCCAAGAGGGTGAGATCTTAAGATATCGGGTGGAAACTAGTCCATGTTTCCAGATTTTTATCTCCAATTAACCACCAGGAAGCCAAAAGTCTGTACTCAAGTGGTAGCACACAGGACCCTGAGTCTGAGTTCAAGCCCCAGTGGAACCAAAAGACATCTTATATGGAGTTCAATAAGAGGAGGGGTTGGCTGTAGGCACACTTTTGTCTCACTTTTATTGGTGTTGAGTATGATTCACTGAGCTGAATCAGTTTTAAAGGATCACTTATATATGCAGCTTCTAGGGAAGGGAGAAAGATAAAAATGTCCCTAGAGCTATTTTACTGAGACTTTGGCTCAAAAGGAAACAATGTAAATAAACAACAAGAAAAGCAAGCGCTAAAGCAATGTGCCCAAAAACAAGGCAGAAGACAAATGCTGGGTCATTTGTCCCATCCTCTGATTAAATGGCCCTCAGCAAATCATGGTGGCCTCCCGGAGCTCCCTCCATCGCTCTTCGTTGTAGCTGTGGGATGACGCATGCCCCTGCTTAGCTCCATACTCCCATAACTTGGATCCGGTTGTCACAGCTTCACCACCACCTTCAGTGCCACACATCCGTGTCATCTCCTGGCTGTATAGAAGTCAAGATGAAGCATTATCTAATGACAGTCATCTTGAAGAAGTGAATTATCAAATCCCGCCATGACCTTAGCAGAGAAGTCTGCATTTTATCCTCAGTTTACAGATGAGAAAGGTGGGGGTTTGTGTGCTTCAATCAGTGATACCCAGCATAGACATCTGTGTAAATGATTGGGTTGGTGTAGAAACACAGACATTATGCCAGAGGCCTAGTCTTAAGTCCCAGGTGTAAGTTATTTGTTGACTTGATGCCAGATTGCAGGATACAAATTTGTGTCTTTAATGTTCCACTTCCTTATGGGCACAGTTGCTTCCTCTAGTCCTCCCTTCCCACCCGAATCTACCTCTTCCTGCCCAGGGATTTTGTACACCTAGAGTGGGTAGCATCATTCCTGCCTGGGTCCTCTGTACCCAATGCCACTAAAGTATAATAGTCGGAATGCCTCCCGATTTTGACACTTGTCCCCGAAGGCCAAAAAACTGCTTTTTCAAAACTTCTAGTCCACATGCTTAGACTTAAATGTACCTTTTCTCTGGAGTTACCAAAATCAGACTCATCATCTCTCGCCCTACTCCTAACCTTTGTAAGTACTGTTGACTGTGGGTGTTAGATAAGTCTGCTCAGTCTGACTTAATGAAGGAGGGAGACAGAGCTGTGTCTCTCACTTATCTGCTCTTGAGGGCACTGATTACACTGTGTGGGCCCCACCCTCATGAATTCCTCCTCCTAAGGCTATATCTTTTCATTTCATGAGGGCTAGGGGCTTCAGTATCTAAAATGAGGAAGCACTGTCTAATTTATTCTCAAGCACTGAGCTTTGATACCTTAGAAAGATAAAGAAAGCAAAACATCAATTAGACTTGAGTTCATTCCTGGTCCAGTTCTAGAACTATTTTCTAGGACTGAATACTGTTTTATACTGTTCAGTGTTTTGAGAAATCACTTAACCTTTTCTTAGGCCAGTTTCCAACCTACTAAATGAGATTAAAACGTTTTTCCTTCTAGGTTGATTTTGAAGATTAAATGAAACGATCTCTCTTAAGATGTTGTCAGTTTTTAACAGGAAAGAAATTTGTGTTCTGTTTTCCCCCAGAACTCTCACTACTTGTACCCTAAATGGGCTATCTTCAGAGGTAGAAGAATACCCTGAAATTTTGTAGCACTTAGTGGTATGTTCTCTGCTTAAGCATTTGATTAAAACTATGACAGTTTATCTAGTAAACAATCATATAACTAGACATTTCTTTTTTATTAGCTTATATTATTTATATGGAGGGGAATTTCATTACATCTCTACATCTTTTTTATTAAATTTTAGTCAAATTCACTTTCACCCCTTTTTATCACACCCGTTGTCCCTGCCCCAAAAAACTAGCATCCCCAATCGATTTCTTTTTGTCCTTATTTGCTAATGAACACAATTATCATGAATCCAGTGAAGTACTGGTACGTGTGTGTGTGTGTGTGTGTGTGTGTGTGTGTGTGTATGAGAGAGAGAGAGAGAGAGAGAGAGAGAGAGAGAGAGAGAGAGAGAGAGAGAGAGAGAGAGAGAGAGAGAGAGAAGATTGAACCCAGAGTCTTGTTAAGTAAGTGCTTTACTGCTGAGCTGCACACTCAATCCATGGGATGTTTTTTTTTTAAAAAAAAAAAGATGCTTATATGTGCAACTTAAACATAATAAAAAGTATCAAGTCATTAAGAAACTTATGCAAAGTAGGCCCTGGTTTCATCATTATCATAACTGTCAGAATAAAAAGAAGAAAATTTCTGGAACCTTTCTTGACATTTGGTAAGAATTCAGTGTTTTTATGTAATTGGGAACTGAATCTCTTCTCCAATAAGATCTCAGGAAAGGGATGGCTAAAAGCCATTCAAAGGCCTTAGAATGTTTTCCAAATACTATGTTGTTGGAATTGGAGGCATGGCTCAAGGGGTAGAATGCCAGCTGTAATTAAAAACAAAACAAAACTGAATGAGTGCCACAAAGCTCGTGAGTTCAAACCCCAATACTAGCAGGCATGCACAAATACTATTTTATTATTATATATATTGTCCACATTTTTTAAATGCCAGTAGTAGTCTGATACATACATTTGAACTTCAGCTAACAATTTTTGTTAGATCTGTCTCCAACTGTAAAAGTTCAAGTGTCTACCTACAAAGGTATTCACTGCCATTTTTGAAGAGTTAATGTTGTAGATAATAAGTTAAATAAATAGGACCATGTGATACGTGTGATTTTTAGCTGAACTAGGTGGCATATGTCTGCATCCTCAGCTCTTAGGGGGTTGAAGAAGAAGGATCTCAACTTGGAGGCCATCCTGGGCCTTTCTGTGTCCAGAAAGAAAAGAACTTGTTTTATAGCATGGTCAGCTATACCCCTTAGAGATGGTAAGTCTTAGCAGACTTTATAAGGACAACAGCTAGGCCAGCTCAGCTGTTAAAAGCTTTGCTTGGTCACAGAATAGCACTCCCTGCCTCCACCAGCCATAGAGTAGTGTGCTAATCATTAAGTATATTTAATAAAAAAAACAATGTTCTCAGCTTGAGAGTGATTCTGTGTGTTAAATATTTTAAGCAGTTTTTCCGCTCAGTGAGACACTTTTGACATTAAGTAGATTTAAGAAGAAAGTGTTAGTTTCTGATGGTTTTCAACATTAAGTATTTTTTTTATAGGTAGTTACTTTTTCCAGGCAACGAGCTTTGAGTCTTTAATATTTAAAAAGTTGCTTTTCGAGCTGCTTGGTGCATCTGTGTATAAAATATAGCATGAGGATTGCCTCTAAATTTTGAAAGACTCTTCCTAATGAACATAAGAAGCGAGTGTTTTCATTTTCTAAGCATATTTATATTACACACACTGGAGTAGATTCCAAGTTTCACAAATTGGCAACAAATTCTCCCCAAATATCTATTTTAATATCTTATAAGATGTCAGATAGCAAGGTACCCTTGAGGACATGTATTTATGCGATATTCCACACCTATAGGGAATGTGATGTGGGTGAGGACAGTGTCCAATGACACTGTATCTCATTGGAGCCCTATGAGACCTGAAAGAAAAGTCTGTGCCCTCAGCCCTTCATCAGTGTTGTACCCAATTCTTGTGTGGGAGGGTTTCAAATGCAACAAAGCACGGACATAAGGAGCTTGTTGAAGCTTGGTTCTGAAACATAAAGTAGAGCTGGTAACACAACTTGACCTTTGTTGTGTGTAACATATAAAGGCAGGTATGGCCTCTGCACATATCAATAATTTTGCCAGTGTGGCTACCTTAAGAGTTAGGGAGGACCCTGTGTAGGGGGCAGATACAGAAACATACAGGTGATGAAGTTGAACAGCTCAGGCTTTGAGTCCTGGCTCCACCCATTTTCAGGCTCTCCCTACCTGTGGGTCCAGACTTTTAACCTCGTAGTGTCTCAGCATCTCCCTTTGTAAATTGTGGATTAGCAATGATGGATGCTTGCATGTTGCTAAGAACTACATGGAGGAATGTGGGTACTCTTTCTGTATGGTCACCCATAGAGTCAGTACTCATTAAATATTTACTGTTACGTGTTTATTTTTCTGCATACTTTGATGGCACAATTGCTCCTTTGCAGTAATACTTGAGAAGAAGTTTGACTTAAAGAGTTAGAAACCTCTTTGGAGGTCAAATATGGTAAATCCAGATGACCCAACCCACTGTTTCTTTAGAACACTTGAAGACTGGTGCCATGCTTTTCCATGAGTAAGCAGATTGGCAACAAAAGGTTGAGATGCCTATCTCAGAAAGTCTGCTCCCAATCCCCTTCAAAAATAAAAAATGAATCATATCCCTTAATGAACTTATGTCACATCTTGAGAGGGGTAAATACAAATTAAGAATCAATTTCCCCTTAGAAGACACTTTAATATATGTATATATATATGTTATATGTATATAGTTATGTGTACATATTATATGGATATAATATATATATAAGCAGCTTGTGTCAAAGTTTTGGGGATGTTTTGGAGCAGATTTGTCAGTTTGAATGTTTCATTTTTAAACTCAAGGTATCAGCAAAGGCAAATTTACTTTTCTATTTTTTTTAATTTGGTTGTATAAAAATCATCTTAACAAATATAAGGAGATCCAAAGTGTTTTTCATTAAGGTTCCGTTTGCTTTGTTAAACCATGTCTATAGATATATACCTTTTGTGATTTGTTCTCCAGAATACAATATTGTTTATGTTTGTTATCTATTTCCTTTCTCTGGCAGTACACATAAGGGCTTTTTAAATCAACATTCAATTATTATGAAATGATTTTTCTGCCTGTTTCAGAAAGCTTTTAATATGGTTGTGTTCATTTTATTAAAGCATCGTTATATCTGCTTTGGGACAATACTTTTGGAATATTCCAAAATCCTAGCAGTTTTATGATGAATTCAGAATAGATGCTGTTGAATTTCAGAAATATAGACAGTCCAACCCTTGTCTAAAAATGGTGTTGTCATTTAGGAAAAGACAAATTAATACAGAGTTGTTGGTACAACTGTGTGAGGCCATTAGGACCCAGAACAAAAGCCAGGCATTGATGATTCACAACTGCAATCTCACTGGTAATCATATCTAATTCTAAATCTCTGAAGGCTGAGATCAGAGGATAGCATTTCAAAGCCAGCTCAGATAGGAAAGCCCATGAGATCTTTTTTTTTTTTAATCTCCAATTAACCAGCATAAACCTGAAAATAGAACTGTGGTTCAAGAGATAGAGTATGAGCTTTGAGCAAAAAAAAAAAAAAAAAAATCTAAGAGTCCAAGCCCCAGAACCAGGAGGGGTGAAAAGACAATGATCAAAATTATAGTGGCTTGGCCTGGTTAGTATTTATTATTAACTTGGAAAGAACATGGATGTGAAGGTGACAATTGTCAGATTTCCTAGGTGTGGGGCATTGAGGGGGGGGTAAGTTTTGTTCCTGATGATACTAAAGCCAAACACCCCTCTACCTTCCTCCCATAGCTGAACTTTACCCTTCGTTTCTCAACTGCAGATTGCACTGCTAGCCATTTACAGAGGCAGTTGTACCTCAGTCTAACTAAAGGATACATGTTTACTGTTGCCTCTTCCTGGCTGTGCCATATGATCATAATTACCCTCACAGTGAAATTTTTTGTATAAGTAATTCATGCTAAGAAAAGTGCCTATTAAAATGGAAAGAAATAGGTGAATAGTGATTTCTGCCATCTGAGATTATCATCTCATCTGAAGAGTAAGTGAGCTTTAAAAAAAGAGGAAGAAGAAGAAGAAATTTAAGTGAGCTGTTGATTTCAGTGTAGTTAGTTTTTGGTATGCAACATGGTAAATTCTCCTGGAATCAAAGACCTGGCTGTTAATAACAAAATAATCAGTAACATATGTTATACAGCCACATTGTCATTTTTATTAATATCTTTGTAATCTCACAAATCTCACATTTGTTGATCACAAATGCCAGCTCTTCCATTAAGCTTTTCTCTTCATACATTGGATTTAATTACTCATCTATATTCTTATTTACTTTTTCCTGTATGTTTAGGTTAGCCTTTAATAGTTAATGGATTTTATTATGTGTGTCCTAGGAACTTGGGGCTATTTCTTACCCATCCTTTTAATTAAGCCTCAGCATAGTAATTATTTTAAATTAAGCAGCATGGTGGAAAAAGAGAGGAATTTTCTTTTTTTAAGTGATGTGCTTTCATTGTAAGAAAGGAGAGGGAGAGACCACAAGGTGAGGGCAGCCATTTTTGTTTCTATAGTAGTTAATGGAGAATGGAACTCTAACTCGTTCCTGCATTGGGAAATAGACATGATTTAACTGCAAACTCTTAGGTTGAATATTCTGTATCCAGTTCAGGAAGAAGTTTCCCCAGATGGAAAGCCTTGAATTATTTATGCAGTGTTTATCTCTGAGTTTACTTCCCATCACAACCAATTAAGGCTATTTGGTTTCATTAAAAATAGCATTTTCTCATTTGGGAAAACATTTATCTAAAGGAAATTTAAATTTACCCAAAGCTGGTGTTGAGTTAGCTCTACCGCCCTTAGCACAAGGAACAGAAAAAGAAACCAACTCCTCCCCAGACCTGTTTTGTTTTCTTTTTAAATATTCAACAGATATGAGTTAATAGGGTAAAACTTCTTTGTGTGTGTGTGTGCCAGGAACAGGCTATGAACTCATGGCCTGGGCACTCTTAGCTTTTTCATTCAAGGCTCATGTGCTACCACTGGAACTACAGCTCTACTTGACTTTGTATCGTGATCTTCAGATCTCAGCTTGTTACAGGTGTGATCCGCAGTGCTTGGCTTCAAGCTTCACTTCTGTCCAGTGTTTAGATTTAAGACTCTACAAGGCAGAAATGCCTGCTTGATATGTAAAATTAGATTGCATTGCTCTCAAAGCTCTATCAGGGTAAGTGAGTTGCTGAGCTAGCTCAGTACACATCCAATGGTATCAGTTATTGCCTTCCTCTCTTCCTCACACACCTGGGGATAAGTTCCCTCATTTCCCAGATCAGTAATGTTCCGTTGAACAATACAGTGCATGAGTATAGTAGTCTTACTAATAGAACTTTGACATTGCTTAACACATCCCCTTCCTCCTCCTCCTCCTCCTCCTCCTCCTCCTCCTCCTCCTTCTTCTTCTTCTTGAAAGTAAGTTTCATTAGATGAGCAAAGATGGGATAGAGTGATAGCACCAGAAAAATCTGATGGACAGTTGAGCCAGGCTATCTAAGATACAATGACATCTGCAACACATGGTTTGCTATTCCATTACCTCTATGTAACAATTGAATAAAGCCACTGTCGCCACTTTTAATTATCCAAGAATGAGAATCATAACTATCAACTTCGAGATATTAGAATTATCCCACTGGGGCATTCTATATCCACTCTGTCACAGAAAGCCTCTTAAATCCTCCTGTGTGAGAACGGAATTGGAGCAAGCCTTATGTTTGTTGATGATGAAGTTTGTTGATTGAAAATTCTGTCTTTGCAGAAGATATATATTTGTATTATCATCTTCTGTCAATCCATGCTTTCAAAGCACATGTGGGGATGAACTATGGAGTATTCCTTATGTTTTCCTTCATAACTGCTGTCCCTTCCATTGCCTTTGCCATTCTTGATGGATGATAAGAGCAGTGTATGATGGAGGAGTAGGATAAAGCCCATACCAGACCTAACTAATTGATTATAGAATATTTTCTCAAATCTGAGAAGATTTTCTAATACTTCTCAAATGGAACCAAGCAGCCATCCCCAATTAGTCAACATTCACATGCTAGATTAAGCCTATTTGCTACCTTGATTTATATTAAGATCTTTCTTCACTGCCTTCAGCCTAGGAATCTGTCTCTTATAATTATATGTTGTTGTTGTTATTGCTTTTTAATCAAACTTTCAGAATTCATGTGTCATCTACAATCCAAATCAGTCACATTTTTCCCCACACAGGAATCTTGGCATCATTCAAGCTAAGTTTATTAAAAAAGACTTTTGGAAACACATTTTTAAAAATTTACCAGTAGATATTTGGTACTTCCCCAGATTATTTTGACTCTTTCTTAAATGGAATGATGTTTAAAGCCTTCAATACACAGGGAGAGAGAAAAAAATGCACTAATCACTATCCCTACCTTTTATTGGCCACTTAACCAGTTAGGAGATTGTCCACAGAGGTAATTATAAGCATTATGTCATTTAATTGTCACAAATGTGATAAGTAGGCTATTACCATGCCTTAGCAAGGAGAGACCTCAGTGATACTGCAGAGGTTAATTTACCTGTGTAAGTGAATGTGTCAGAGCCACAAGTGGAGACCAGAATAGAACTATGGGTTTGCCAGGTTTGCAAGCCTCATCTCAAATTTAAATCATCTTCTTTCTGATGAAAATACACGACCTGACAGGGTTCCCATGACCTCTGTACTGTTGCTCTATGCTAGATTCAAGACCAGCTTCTGGAATGTAGAAATAACTTCGACTCCATGTTTTGCATATATTTGAGTAGTATCCCTTAAAATGCATAGTTCTGCATGAAGTTTGAAGTCTATTTGTAGCCCATTCAACCGTCCTCTTCTGAAACATCCTTCTTTTGGAGGTTCGTCTTGAGTGCTTCAGAGATATCTGTACCTGTTCCAGGATGTAGGGCCCCTTGTCTCACATGGAATTCATCCTGGCAGAGAAGTGTAAGTTCATAAGCACAACATAGTCTTCACTGTGAATCTTCTGATCACAGCCCTGCTCTGCCTCACTTAGCCCCCTCCAGTTTTTTCTAAACTTATTTCAGGTTTTCATTTACATGAATGCACAAAAAGCCAGCATCATTATGTAGTCTCAGTGTTCAGTTAAAACAGTGGGATGCTTAGCTAATTTTACTCGTATTTTTAAAGTGTGTATTAGTAACTTGACATTCCATTAATTACTATATTTCATATTGCAAAGCTAAACTTGCTTGTTTTAAAGCCTGCTGAAAGGAAACCAATTACCTCTGCAAGCTACCTCTCTGAGGGTTTTATATTTAACAGAACTGTTAATGTTGAGTTTTTTTTGTTTTTTTTTTTTTTTTTTTGCCAGTCCTGTCCTTGGGCTTTCTCAAGGCTAGAGCTCTACCACTTGAGCACAGCACCACTTCTGGCTTTTTTTCCACGTACGTGGTACCAGGAATCAAACCTGGGTCTTCGTGAATGCTAAGCAAGAACTCTACCACTAGGCCAAACTCCTCGCCCTGTTTATGAAGAAAAAGAGGGTAGAATTTATACTGATACTAAAATCATAGCTTTAAAAACTGCAAATAAACAAGACAATGAAGGTTACTTTTTCAGGATTAAAGACAATATTCCTATGGGAAGCACACCCACCCCAACCCACCCCAGCCAAACCTTTTCAGGTTCAAGTGAATGGTAGATACTGCAAGTTGCTTGCTTTGGCAGTTTGGAAGTTTACTTCTGTTTGCCTTTGAGTCCTTAGTGGGATGAAAAAAATGTATCCTTATTTTTCTGCAAATAGGTATTTTGTGACCTCTAAGTATAGATAGTCAAGGTAAACTTTAAATCCTTGTCTTTGGCCTAGAAATCTGTAATAGCTATTAGAAATAGCTTTTTATCTTTTGAAGTCTGAATCTAGTAAAACACTGTAGTTATCAACAAGAAAGGCAATCCTTTCTATTAAACTTTTTTTTTTTTTACCTCTTTCCACCTTTTTACCTCACAACCTAGTCTTTTTCACTGCAGGAAAAACCTGAGTGACACATTTAGGTTGGAAAGAAACTACATTGTTAGCAGAATATTACTATCTTCAGAAGTGTTTGCATTCTTTCATTCTCTCCCTAGAAGCATGGAAGTTTCCTGCCTTCCACAATCCCTGTGTTATTACATTTTATTGGATCTGTAAAGGTGAATGTGTTCTTTTCCTCTCCTGTTAAGGAACAAAGCCTGGAGAATATGTATAATTCAAAAATTGGCCCCAGTGAAGGCACAGAACTTTCATTTAATTAAACACAGCAAGTAAAGAGAGTTTGAGATAAGCTTGAACAAGTGGCAGCCTGCCTCTTTCCTTCTGGCCTTTTCAAAAGAGACACAATATATAAATGAATACTTTGTGAACTGAATGAGAAAATATAAAAAAGGAAGAAATGACTTTGACACAAATTTGTAGTTGATAACCTTGAATCAGAGACAGAAGAAGATCCTAAATGTATTAAAATTAGGGGGTGGGGGGAATAAAAGAAGCCAGAGGAGGAAGCATCCCCTAACGTAACTCTTCTGTACCTTTCACTTGACTCCAAACTGGCTCTCTTCCTGGAATTCTTGGGATCTTTCTAGTGTGAGCAGGGGATTAGCTGTAGTCAGACCTCACATTATGCATGCTTTTCATTTTCAAAATGAGTTTTCATTCATCTATTTTTCCATGTCCTAATACATTGCTTAGCTGTTTGATATACTAGATGCAGAAGAGCTTATAAAGATGGAAACTTGAAGGTCTCCATCTGGTAAAAAAAACAACAAAAAAAACCCCTTTTCTGGTTCCATGTAATCAAGTGCATCTTTACTGGGTGACTTTCCAGATGATACGAAGAGTATTGTTTGTCTTGTGGCCAAAGATACTGGGAGATTATTTGTATGTGAGCAGGTACAGGGGCTTGAACTCAGGGTTTCCCATTTTTTCTTAGCATTTTTCTTCCAGGCTGTTGTTCTAACACTTGAATCACACCTTCACTTCTGACTTTTTGCAGGTTAATTGGAAATAAGGATTTCATGACTTTTTCTACCTAAACTCTTTTTGTACCTTTTTTGTTGTTATTGGTCATGGTCATGGGGCTTGAACTCTTTACCTGGGCACTGTCTCAGAGCTATTCAGCCCAAGGATAGCACTTTGAGCTCCAGCACCACTCCCGGTTTTCTGGTAGTTAATTGGAAATAAGAGTCTCACAGACTTTTGTGCCCAGGCTGGCTTTGAACTATGATCCTCAGATTTCAGCCTTCTGAGAAGCCAGGATTATAGGCATGAGCCACAAGCACCTGACTCTTTGTGTACTTTGATACTCTGATCTCAGCCTCTTGTGTAGGTAGGATTACATACAGTATGAGACATTGGCACCTCCCTGATAATTTATTTTTGATTATACATGTATATTGATGGAGAAGTTTCCAGAGAAACTATATGTAGAGCAGTTGAGCTCCATAATATGTAACCCCCATGACACATCGAAATGACTTCAAAGTAGGAACTGAGGAAATTATTGAGCTGATAGAAGCTACAAAGTCTTGGTTGAAATAAAAATGTTGGAAACAATTTTCACTTGGCTATATAGAGAATTGCTCATGTTTGTTATTTCTCCTGGACTCTGAAAAACATCAAAACTAGTGTTAAATTGGGGGCATATTAGAAATAATTGAATGTGTAATTAGTATTACATCAAGGAGGTTTATAAAGCTGCTAGCAAATTGGAAAAAGTAAATTTGTTGAATATATTTTTAGTAGATGTCAATAGTGTTAGAAATAGGACAGTTCTAAATGGAGAAATTGTTCAAAAGAGGTAAATCAGAATAAATCTATTCTGTGAAAGACTATCAAAAGAGGCTCTTGAATTACATAGAGAACAATAGAAATTTACATTTGGAAAGGGCTTGAGAAAACCCAGTGATTATGCTATTTAAATAAGGAATGGGAGAAACAGAGTATTAAGATTTCCTAGCGAAACAGAGCCAATAGCATATCTTTGCAATCATGCTAGAGGTGGGGCCGGGAGTTTGGCCTAGTATGCATGAAGACCCAGGTTCGATTCCTCGGTACCACATACATAGAAAAAAGCCAGAAGTGGTGCTGAGGCTCAAATGGTAGAGCTCTAGCCTTGAGAAAGTCCAAGGACATTGCTCAGGCCCTGAGCTCAAGCCCAGGTCTGGCAAAAAAAAAAAAAAATCATGCTAGAGGTGTGTTAGATTGGCTGACACAGTCAGAGGTGTGATTCACACCATCCCTGTACAGACCAGAGAGCTGAGGAACCAGTAACTACTTAGTCCAAAGCTAAAAAGGTCGGAGCAGGGGATAATGTCATGCTTAGTCTTAAGGCTGAAGGCCTGCCTTGAAACCCCCTAGAAAGGCACTAGTAAAAGTTTGTGTGCAAGCTGGATTCTGATGTCTCCCAACAATGGTGGCAACAAAAATCACTCTGCTATTTCTCATCTCTTTTGCTGCCCCTTGGTTATTCTCATATTGTTGCAGTATCTTGCCTTGTTATCTGGTATATTGTATATACGTTTATTGGTTTATTTGAAATAGGAAAGGGAAGGGGGGGAAACAAGATGAGGGGAGGTGTTGGTGGAAGGGAAATGGGGACAAAAACATGAAAAGGGTTATCAATGTGTGTGAAGTAATGCACATAACTGTAACCCCTCTATATATTACAATAAAAATATATGAAAAAATAAATTTAAAAAATCACTCTGCTTTTGAAGAGTCCCTAGGCACTACCAGGTTTCCTTCTTTTGCTTTTTGTTCATCTAGGCCCCAGTCTCTTAGATGGGGCTTCCACACTAAGGGTACCTCTTCTCCCTTAGATTTCTACCTGATAATCTAGGAACAAGTTCACAAACACACCCAGAAAAGTATACTTTACTGTTTCCTAGGTGTCTCAAACCAGTCAAGTTGACAACAATATATTATCCACTACATAGGGATACTAAATAGATTTTATAGTTGTGTTAATGTTATTTTGGCTAGGAACTACAGAATCTATTCCTAGGTACGTTAATAAAAATTATGGTTATGTAGGGGGCCACATAAGTGAAAAAAATCCAAGTGTGGAAGAAGTTGAGCCCCAGAGTTGAATACCAGTTATCAGGAACCAGTTTTTATAGCTTAGCTCCAGCTTCCCCTGGATTATCTTCATACCAGCTGTTTGCTTGGAATTTCCTAAAGTAATTCTAATTTGTGTCCTCTTCATTTCAACTCCAGCAGGACAGAAAGTGCAAGTACCTCTGAATATTTCTGGGGAAATCCCCATATTCTCCCTTCTTTGTCTAACTGGTTTCCAGTTCCACCTTACCAGGGTTACATAGGAAACTTTTCTTCTAAGAGTAGAGAAGGAATTGTTACCTAAAGGAAATCAGAACTTGGTTATCCAAGGTAGGGGTCAAACTGAGTGAGGGGGTCTTACTAGGTGTCCTGATTCTCCTTGATTAAACTGCTATTTTCCCCCCATGGAAGTTACACAACCAATATCTACTGTCAGTCATGTTTACAATGTACCGAAGGTAGCAAGACCCTCGCTAGCAGATTGGTTTCCCTGTGGACTGGGTAGCTACTGGATATCAGTGTTGTAATCAAGTGCTATTGTCATCATTTAGGCTGGCTTTCCTGGACTTTACTGTGTCAGAATTTCTGGCTTAGGTGTCCAGAAATCTCAGCTTCCAACAAATCTTGTGAACCAGACTGAGGATATACTGAACCAGATTGGATCTTGTGAACCAGATTGAGGGAAAACAAACAAAAATCCAGAGTATGCAGTACATGAATAAATGTCTTCATAAAGGCAGATTATTATTTGTGCAAACCAAGTTGACATTTATCAGGGCTAGAGATGTAAAGTACTTTTGATTTGGAATTATTATGTTAAATTCTATTCATCTCAGAACTCCATCTAGTCCTGCTTAAATTTCTCACCTTGGTCATCTTTTATATTTCCTTTAAGCTACCCAGGTGAATTCTAGCATATGATAAAAATGACTCTTCAATTGGAATGTGCAACATTAAAACATTAGGACTCAGGAAAATGCTCCTCTCATGTTTTATCCATTAAATGCCATTTTAATATTAATCATACACATTGCAGATGGCATTCTCTATAGTCTGAACTAGAAGGTCATGTGTCTTTTTTGCTAGATAATTTGATTGAAAGAATAAGAATAACAAAGTATTTGAGCATCAAGCTCCTTTCAGCCTATTACAATCCATTCCTTTTTATGTATGCATATTATAGACAAATCTGTACATCGATATTTTCCTTGTAAATAAATCACCATTCCCCCAATAGGCAAATGGTTTAATCACCATGCTTTCTCTCACAGACATCTTCTGGGTAAAAGAAACTGGAGAATCTAATCAGATCTGACATGAAGCTGGGCATGAAAGTTATGAATTATATCAGTACAATTTGATAGATTTCTCTGTGTCCTATCATTAACTATGAATTTGAAATATAATTTTACATTATTACTAAACAATAATATAAAGAACAGCATGGTACTTTAAAATGGTGTGTCTTTCATTTTGCATTTTGTGTTTATTTTCAGAATGAACAAACTGTATTAGTATAGATGTCTCTATGTGTGTGTGTGTGTGTATTATTTATCAGTAAACTAGAATAATGGAAACCCTGTACACGCAAAGTTGTACCTATAAAAACAAAAGTACCAATTCACTAGACACATGATCTTAAAAATAAAGGGCTGGTACATTTGGTTAGCCTTGTATGTCCTTGTTGTTTGACATTAGAAAGAAAAAGGAGGAGCCGGTGGTCTCTCTCACTGAGCACTTCTGAAGTGTGACAAGGCCCTTTGTTCCAGACCCAGCACTAGTGAAGATGGGAAATAAAAGAAAATACAACATGAAACTGCTGATGTTCGATTTGGACTCTGTGGAAAATAGCTTCAATGCATTTACATGTGTATACACTGACTTTTGTTTGTTGGTTTCCTTACCATATGGCTTGTGGATGTGAGAGGCAACAGCATACATTCGTGAGAACTCAACTCACACCATAGATTCGTTTCCAAGCTATTCTTTATTACCAATTCTTCTGAATCCTTTTCCTTTTCTGGTACCTACACTGCTTGATGAAAGGAATGTGTTGGTGTGCATTCCTCTGGCTTTGAAAGAAATTTTTTTTTTTCCTGAGGGTTCATCAAAGTCTTGACAGATATTTGAACGTCATTTTTCATTTTTTTCATGGTTTAATATAGACTGTATTCATATTTATAAATGTAATTGCACTCCAAAGGAAATCAGTAATTTGTAAGTAATTATCTGTGTTTTGAACTTCACTGCCATGCTTTTGAGACATATGAAACTTCTGTGGCTGGTGCTTAATATTCTGCAGGCATGACTTTGTTGTGAGAAAGATAGGCATTGGCTTCTGCTTTACTCTTTTGGTGCTGTGGATAAATTGAGCACCCTGAGATCTGTTCAGAACTCTTGACGGGATCTTCAGGGAATTGTCCGCAATCTTCAGATTTTTGCCTTCTCTCAATGGAAATGAATATGTTGGCTCTTTCTGCCCATCAGGGATTTTGAAAGGGTCACAAGTCTCAAATGGGTGATTATATCACTCGACTTTCTAGCTCTAGCTCCTGCGAATGATGAGAACTTAATACAAGGGAATATAAACCATTCATGTAGGAAGTGAACAGTCTACTGAGTTTTTTGTATGTACACACCCCTGTTACCCTCATCTCTTGATCTAGGTGAGGAACAAATCCATGACTCTGGGACAGGTCCTTATTTCCTTACTATAACCCCCAAAGCTATTGCCAAGATAATCCAAGCCCTCTTCTGGATTCGATTGACTGATCTTGATCCATGATTCTTGCTGCTGCTCTCAGATAGACTGTTTTTCTTGGCAAACTCCATAGGACAAAATTTCTATAACTCTCAGTGAAGGGAATGCCTTGCCTGCTTCTAGAATGATCTGATAAGCTTCCCAGAGTGTTCAGAATTTATTTATTTTCTGATACATGGAATGTGGTGTTGTCTTTCCATTTGTCTTCTCCTCAGATGGCCTTTATTGTATAGCTGATCTTCCAAAGAGTAATTTGCTAAGTTATCACTGTGTATAATCCATTTTACAATGATTCAGGATCAGCTTTTACTGTTTCTCATCAGTAGATGGGGCTTCTAGGAGAAAGATAATGGACCAGGTAATTTAATTCAGAAAAATAATAAAAATCTCCTGGCTCGTTTTTTGGTGTCACTTGATTTTACATGGTTACTAGGTAAGAATTGTCAGAAGAGAGTACAGGTTTCACTGTGAAGGTTGAGGTCCCTACCTGATCTTATTTGGTTATTGTAACTCTTCTGGTATGGGGAAATGGAGACAAGACCAGGAAATGCTATTATGTTTGTTCTTTTCTTGAAACCCATTCATTTATCTCAGTAGCATTGTGGTATTTTGTCAGTTATCAATCACTACAGTCTCTCTAAGACATTCAAAGATAGCATACTGACTTGAGTAAGGCATCTATCTTGCCCACTAACTTCACAGATGAATCCTAAATTATGTATAGGCTCTGTTGGGAGCAAACATTGGAGAAGAAATACTTACTGTAGCACATAGCATTAATTTGAGTCTTGGAAGACGGTGAGTAGGCGATTCCCTGGGTAGAATTATATCTTTCTGGTTGTTCTGAATTGATTCACTCACATCATAAATTGCTATTGTGGCTAATGTTGTAATTAAGACACAGTGATGTTTGAAATATTAGTGAAATTGTGTCCCCACACTCTCCCTGCATTGTAAAATTTAAAGCAATAATTACCATTGGAATATTCCTATACTATTATTCTCATTTTCAAGATAACAGTGTACTTAGAACTTTTTTTAACAATTGAATTTCAATTATAAAACAGGTTAGCAAAAAAAGAGGGGGAAGTTACCACAGAGGAAGAGGTAAAATAACTCCAATCATGGAACTGAATATAAGAATAGCTATTATTGGTTGACCTTTCGATGTGAACACGTTGATCTGTTTCACTTTTATTGCTTTTCTCAGCAATCTGTAAACACTGGGTTTTGTTATATATAATCCCTTTTTTTTTTTCAGATATAGACAACTAAGGCATGCCTAGTTCCCAGTCTCATTTCCCTACAGCTGTCTTCATAAAGCACCACAAAGCAGATGATTTACAACAATAGATTTGCTTTCTGGTACTTGAAGGCTGTAAGTTGATTCCTACTGAGACCGTGGGAAATAAACTCTTCTGTGCTTTTATCTTCTGGTGATTGGTTGACTGTCTTTGATACTCTTTAGCTTATCTTTGTCTAGCATCCTTTCTGTATCCTTTCTCTGACAATTGCTCCTTTCTGAAAGGAGCTCATCATATTAGAACAAGGCTCATCCTGACAACCTTATCTCAACCCAATCAAAGAAGGTGACAATGAGAGGTACAGAGGATCAGGAATCTTGGGAAGAATGGGACATAAACTTTCACATTGCTTATCTATCTAATAAACAAAAGAAAGAATTCAAGCACAGGTCCATGTGATTTCATAGTCCAAGTCTCTGACAAGTGAACCATTGTACTTGGTGCATGTCATTGTAAGAATAATCCCGCCCCAACTAAACTGACTTGGAAATATTTACTGGTAAGAAATGTTAGTGTTACCTGTCTTGAAATTGAGATTTGCACTTCCAGTAAAATGTGTGTTATTCTTTAAGCAGAGGGCAATTGGGTAGTGTTGTATTTAGTCCAAATAGACAATCGAGTCTCTCCCTCTCATTCTAGTTCAGAGCTGATGTGTGGGGCTCCATAACTTTCTGTGTTCTGCGTGTTGTAAAGTGTTTACATACATCTTTTGCCTATTAAATCTATGAATGCAGGAGATTCTTATTCCATTCTTGCTACAGTTGTAACAAGCAGAAATGTCCCTAACTACTACCAAATGTCTGCTGAGGGATAGAACTGTTTGAGGACACTGGTTTTAAAAGGAAGAAAGGCAACCCCCACACTGTGACTCCCACACTGCATGGACTTCATGTACATTTGAGGCTGAAGAAAGAACTTGACAGATGAGATGGAGAAACAAAAGACTGAGATCACATTTTGCATGTTTCTTGATCAATATGATGTTTTTAGAGCAAGACAGTTTGGGAATAGGCAGGAGATAAAAGCAAAGATTTATCATCAGAACAAGGAAGCATCATCCATGTTACAGCATCTGATAGGAGGCTGACAATGAGTGTTTTTACTTGCTATCATCTGCAGGGGATATTTGCACTTGAGTCATGGTTTCTAAGGGCCTTAGGTCTTAAGGAAAGGTTGATGTTGGTTAGTCCTGAAGGACTGGTGAGGTTTTCATCCAGATCTTAATGGGGGAGATGGGGAGGGTCCTAGCTATAAATTCTCAATTACCATTGGAGCATTGTCTGGAACTTATGACCTGCCGTTTGTTCTCCTCCCGTTGGTTCCAGTTTCTGTTGCTCACTCAAGAACATAGAGGAGTATTAGCTCGACTGTCTCATTGAAGTTATTGTTTTCAGGTTGCTTTGTTCGGCCTACCAAAAGGATGCCATCCTGTGATACACTCAAGTGTCTCAGCCTCACATTAGCCAGGTTTTCTCCTGGTCCCAAACATTAATGCATTTGTGCACAGTGGCCACAGCTGAAAAATGAGCTTCACTATAAGGAATGACAGCTAGCAAAAGTAACTCTGCAAAGGCAGCATACAGCAGTGTTTGCAGCTGGGAGAGCCACTGAGCTGAGGGCCTGAGAGCCAGCCCAGTAAAAAGGGGGGTGTGGAGAGGAATCTGTGTGTTGCCTGATTAACATTACAAACAGTAAAGCCGGAAAACTCAGACTAGCCCTAAAATGAAAAAACCCAGAGAGCTGTGAGGCCTCTGCCACTCTATGCTCCCTGCCTGGAAACAAAACACAGAGTATTTCTGCGAAGTGCAAAATAGACATTCATGTAGAGGAATCCGTGGGTAGGAATTACAGAGCCAGCATGTTAAGAATACTTGAGTTGTAGGCGTTTGAAGACATAATAAAGCCCAATACTTCAACCTTTAGGCCAGGACACGGTGCTATATTAAGATAGAACGCAATGCTGTGAATAAAAATATAGCTCCTTACCAGAGATCCCTTTTCAAAATACAATGCATGTGCAGATGTGTTTACTTTACCTCTCCATGGACTCTGTTTATTTGCCTGACTCTACCCAGTCATAAGACTTCATATAAGTTAATGTGTCTTTATTGTGTGGGTATCTCCTATAGCCCATTCCTAACCCCTCTGCATTTCATGTTTTTAATGATTAAAGCTGATATATGGAAATATAAACATTGAATCTAGTTATGAGATGCTTTCATATACATATGCACACTCACATGCATGTGTGTGTGCGTGCACAAACACAGTGGAACTCCTAATAATTTTCACATGCAGCATAAGTATACTTTGGTGGCAGGTGATTTTGCAACATGGTAACATTTGCATTTCAGCTCATAGTGTGTCAATTCTTTAATGCTGAGCCCATATCTCCTGCCCCTATGTTGTTTTCACATGAGTAATACTGCCTGTGAATTCTGCAATCTCTATTCTTGCTCTATGTTTGTAAATCTGGGGAACTTTTGTACTCTGTCTTTGCCAATAGCTCCTTTCTGATGTATAGAACAAGCCTAGGTGAATGTGGTTAACAAAGCTGTGTTCAGAGTTGATATCTGTGTACCACACATAGGACAGAGCTTCATCCTAGCCAGTGTGATGTTGAGACAAACAACACCAAAGGTTCAGGCTAGAAACAGAAAACGGAGGCCTAGCTCACCTTCCTGAGTGGTTCGAAGCCAGCTTGGGCAGAAATGTCCTGTGAGACTATTATCTCCAATTAATCGTTCAAAAATGGGAAGTGGTAGAGTGAGGAAGAGTTCTCCGGAACAGCGCACAGGCTCTGAGTTCAAGCCTCACAACCAAAAAAAAAAAAAAAGTAGATGACAGCAGGCCCAGCTGTGTAGAGTTGTAGGACAATCTGTTTATCTAAACATGTTTCCCACTCTATTTCATGTAAGTCAACACAGTTCTTAATTATAAAAGTTAGACATAAGAGTCTGCCATATTCTGCATCCCCAGGACTTGCTTAATCCACCTCAACTAGAAAATCGCTTTAGAGCGTTCCTCCTAAAGAGTCTGAAACTAACCTCCAGACCCTTATAGTATGGCAGAGTGTCCTGGGAGCAAGAACTCAGCCTCTGATCTTACAGCTACCAACCTTACAAATTGGTCTCTGAGGTCTGGTATAAAGAGAAAATTTGTTTCCAAGCACCCTTGTTATTCATAATTAGATTGCGTTGAAAGGCCATGGGATGAGAATATACCTCTTCTATGGAAGTCGGGAGATGATTTACTTCTGGTGTGACTGGATGAAATCATTTGAATGTATAAGGGGTGAGACATATCCTGTCCCCTCATCAGTGCAGATTCTATGGGCACATTCACTCTGAAACTTCTTTGTAATGGCTCACAGTATGGCTCTCAGAAGTCTATACATCACGATTTAGGAAAGTCTGCAAAGAAGTCTTGTCATCCATGTCCTGTTTATACCTGTTTCAGTCTGTCTTTGAGGTTTCTGTCATGCACTTGTCACTTCAAATAATTTTGAAAGAAATGTTTCTTACTGATGACTTGTTAAGCAGTATTGAATCTGTGGAACAAAAATTGAAGTCATGGTTTCATCTCACCCTCTGTATTTTCAGTTCTAAAAGGTATAATTGCAATTAAATCTCTTAAAGCATGCTGTCATATTTTTTTCCTGTCTATTTTTACTTCTCTTTCAAACAAAGGGGTGGTGGTGGTGGCGGCGGCGGTGGTGGTGGTATGTGTGTGTGTGTGTGTGTGTGTCTATGACTTGTCTTTTTATTAAAATTCAATAATATGTTATGGACCTCTGCATATCAGCAAGAGTACGAACATTATTCTTTTTAATAGCTACATAATATTCTACAATATGGATGTTCCTTAATTTATTTAGTCATTGTCCTATTGATTGACAATGAACCTGTCTACAGTCATCTGCTGCTGTAAGTAATGTCTCTCAGACTTCCTGAATCTCCCTTGTAGCATCAGTGCCATGTTTTGTTTTTTTATTAAATTTTGAATCTCTTCACTAAGGTTTTGGGCAGGTTGTTTTGTGAATATGGCTTTCAGTGGCTACAAATGTGAAGATTGGCGATAAGGAGCGAGGTTTCCTGGGCAAAGATCTGGTATTTCCATTACTCCATTATGTATTATAAATCCAAGAAAGTAAAAGGCAAAAGCATTTCAACACTATTATATTTAACGTATAGCCTCTCTGAATATTTTCTATACTAATCTGGATAGTCCATGAATGGACCCAATCAATAATGTGATTGTTGGCTGACATCGTTTCTTGTAGATTTTTGGCTTTGTAAAACCATTATTTTGATATTTTGTTGGTTTTTAAAATTCCTTCACTTAAACTCTATTTTTCTGCCAAATTATTAGTCGATGCCTGCTGAGATTTATTTGTCAGAGTCTCAAGATGCTCACATTAATAGTGGAGTAATTAACCCCTGTGCAAACCAGCAGGACATCCTGTGGTTTGGTCCCAGAGCCTAAGAAACCTTGCTTGGCTTCTTGGCATGAGAACCAATGAAGGGTGCCAATGGCATTTTCCACTTAGAACTCAATACCTGATTAAATGGATAGGTTGAACGGTAAAGTTGTTTAAAAATGAACAGAACAAATTATGAGTGTTGGAGACCAGAAGATAAGTTTATAATTGTCTACTAACTTTTTTCCATGTTTATATATACATATACATAAATATATATTTATGTCTCTATATAATTTTCATAACAACATACTAGGGACAAAGGAATAAGCGGGGAGAAAACCAGCAGGAAGGAGTAAATAGTAAAATCTAATGAACACAAAACTTAAAGTTGTATTGTGAATAATGTATTATCAAGTAGCCATTTCAACATAAATGTGGTGTTTTTGTTTTCTTTTTGTACTAGTGCTAGGGGTTGGAGGTTAATTGGAGTTAAGAGTTGTTACAGACTTTTCTGCCTGAGCTAGGTTTGACCCCCCACCATCCCCCACCATCCTCAGATCTCGGGCTCCTGAGTAGCTAGGATTACAGGTATGAGCCACTGTCACCTGGCCAGAATGTGGTTTTGAAATAGAGTTTTAGATCATAATAATGTATATAGGATCCTATACATTTTGTGACATTCTTACTTTCCCTGTGGAGATAAATCCTAATCCCAAACTTTTATAGCTTACCCAACCTAAACCTCTTTTAAAGCTGACATTATCCAATATCCACTTTATATCAATCTTACATATGTGGAAACAGGGATTGGGAAAAGCTAAATAACCTAGGATCTTATGACTTGATGAGGCAGAGCTTAAACTTGAACTTTATTATCTAATAGTATCATTAATAGGGTCTTTTTCATTCCATTTTACACTGTCTCTGACTATGGGATTCCAAAATGCCAAGTAACTCTCTGAGGAATTCAGAAACATTCATCCAAGATTCTGAATTATCATCAAAGCTCCAATGTTGGCGAACCTCAATCTTCTTACCACAGGGGCCTTTGACCATTTTCCAAAGAATCTAATCATCTCATCCACAATTCCCCCATAACAATTATTCTGGTACTCTGCAGAGCTTTTTGCAGCAGTGATTTGCTCTCTTACTACTCAGGAATGTTTCTCACCAAATATATGGTCTTGGAGAATCAGCATTTTGTATAATGTCCTAATTTTATGGCTGAATGTGGGGGTGGACTGTTCATACATACATAGGTACTTTTCAATAAAGAAGCTGTGTTAACTAAATTATCATTGGTGTAGGTGAGAGACAGCAGCTCAGTCTTTTCTTTATTTCGGCCTCCTTTATGGTGTTCATAAGCTTGAATAGCTGTCTGTTTTGTGACAGTGAGGGACAAATGAGAAGAGAATTGTATCAAAGTGAGATCCAGAATGATGAAAGGTCATACCCTGGTTGATACAGAGCTGTGTGTCATGGAGGCAGACAGATTCTGTTCCTGGGATTGTGCTTTGCTGATGAGGTTGGAGTTCTCAGTTGAGTCCCCAAATCAGTCCATTTGTTTCACTATCTGTGAAACCCTGGTAGCAATTTCAGTTTCATTTCTCATTTCAATTTTTTGTTGATTTTTCCTCCCAAAGTGTTATGTACATTTTGTTCCTTTGTAGATGAGTTATGTTTGAAAATCAGCAAGTATTTTAAATTGTGATAAGCAAACCTTTCTTGGCCCCAGATTAGTCTTAACTCTTCACCTCTAAGAAAACTAGTGTTAGTGTGTGTGTTTTTCCATAGACTGGCTGGCTTTGCTTTACTTCTGCAAATGTGTGCACAGTAAGTGCATTATTGTGATGGATATACTCTTTAAATCAAGTGTGATCTCATTGCATCCTGACTTGATTAATAATATATATTCAAAACTAAGGATGGTGGCACAATAAACCCAGCTACTCTGATTCCCGAGACAGGAGAATTACTAGTTCAAGGCTAGCCTATATACCAAGACCTCAAATGAATGAATGAATGGATGTATGTCAGTTGCTACTAATCATTTCTTTATTCCCTTCCTGAGAAGAGGGTATTTAATAATATCTACTAATTATGCACGTACAGTTTCTTTCCTCACATGACAATGCAGGAATGTACTCGTATATTTATTTGCCTTTGTGTTTGAAAGAAACCCTTACAACAAAGCACTTAGTAGAAATCATTAAAAAAATTTTTTGATTGGTTATGGGGCTTGAACTTGGGGCCTGGGTGCTGTCCCTGTGCTCTTCAGCTCAAGGCTACCCCCTATTCCTTGAGCCACAGTCTGCCCCACTTCCCATTTTCTAGTGTTAATTGGAGATAAGAGTCTCATGGTCTTTAGTACCCAGGCTGGTTTTGAACTGCAGTCCTCACATCTCAACCTCCTGAATAGCTAGGATTGCAGATGTGAGCCACTGCACCTGGACAAAAAAAAAACCAAACAAACAAACAAACAAAAAACCTTTCTTAAGCAATGAAAAACATTCTCCTTATTAGGGGAAGAAATGAATGAAGGGAAGGGAATCATTCCTATTTGTTTTTACAATAAGTTAAAATGAGAACAGAAATGTATAACCAGTGGGTGAAGATTAAAACAAGTTCTGTGAGTCAAGATTAGCACATCCTTGGGCTGGAGGCACGGCTTAGTGGTAGAGCACTAGCCACTGAACAAAAGGCGGCAGGTCAGAGTTGGAGTGAGAGACAGCTATTCACAGACGCTCTGGTAGGTAGTGATTCTTTAACTCTTCCGGTTTATAGGATTTTTTTTTTTTAACCAGTCCTGGGCCTTGAACTTAGGGCCAGGGCACTGTCCTTAGACACTTTTTGCCCAATGCTAGCGTTCTGCCACTTGAGCCACAGCACCACTTCTGGCTTTTTCTGTGTATGTGGTACTGAGGAACTGAACCTAGTGCTTTGTGCATGCTAGATAAGCATTCTGCCACTAGACTGCACTCCCTGCTCCTTTATGATGCTTTTGAAGATACCAGTCAAAACTTGAGACATGAGAACAGGGGCTTTTCCCAATGTATTGGCTAACTTTTTCATCGCTATGACAAAATTACCAAAATGAACAACTTCTGGAAGGATTTCTTTGATTTCATGATTTCAGTCATGGAAGTATAGACCAGAGGAGCAGAATATCACAGCAGCCAGGTAGCACAGAGAACGACATAACTGTACTGAGCTGGCTTTCTTCTTTCCTCCCTTCCACGTGGGACCCTGGTCTGTATGATAGTACTGTCTGCTTTCAGGATGGGTGCTTCCCCTTTGGTTGATTCTCTGGATACTCCCTCCTAGACACAGTCCAAGAATGCTTACTAATCTTTTAGGTTCTTCTCAGTCCAATCACGTCACAATCAAAATTAACCGTCAGAGTGGGTTTTTTCAGTGCAAAGCATATACTTAACCTTGAGTTCATCCAGTGGGAAGTGATACCACACTTCTGGTACTTTTAACCGTATTTCAGGCCACTTGCACCCCTGTTACAGTCTTATCCAGACCACTATAAACACCCTCCATTCATACCATTTATCTTCTCAGAGGTATTTGTTTA
Source organism: Megascapheus bottae (assembly GCF_031878675.1). NCBI lineage: Eukaryota > Metazoa > Chordata > Mammalia > Rodentia > Geomyidae > Megascapheus > Megascapheus bottae. Next base: position 30,388,380 of record NC_143510.1, read on the forward strand.
TAGTAAGGGAGTTGGAACAGAGAAATGAGGAAAGATCTGGATGGAGAAAATTACCTTCCTTTTGTTCATTCTATAATCATTTTATGAGGGCCTACTATAATGACTGGTCCCAAAGACACCAGTACTCAGAGAAGTCACAGGAGAAGACCATTTTGGAGTTTCCACTAGAAGTTAAGGGACAGTTTGTGAAGAAAATATTTACTTTAACGATAGATAATCTAGACTGTTTGACCTACCTAGACATTAAAGCCTTTTAGCTGGGCATCAGTGACTTATATCTGTAATGCTAGCCATCTAGGAGGCTGAGCTATGAGATCAAGATTTGAAGCCAGCCTAGGCAGAACAGTCTGAGAATGTCATCTCCAGTGAACTGCCAAAAAGCTAGAAGTGAAGTTGTGACTCAAATGGTGGAGTACTAGCTTTGTTCTTTGTTTTTGCTTTTTTGTTTTTGTTTTTAGTTGGGGATGCATATCGACAGCACCCAGGCCTTCAGTTCCAGCCCCAGGACTGACATACACAAAAAACTCCTCAGGCTGTCCTAATGACATTAAAAAGTGTGGTATCTCAAGTTTACAGAACTCAAAAGCAATAGGGAAACTTCCAGGTTGTCTTGCCTGTGTGTTCACAGAAATGCTTTGTGTAAATCTTTTTGTTTTCTGGGTAACACAGAACTTGTGTTTCCATGCGAGCTCTCTAGGGGGCCTTAGCCTGGGAGAAGGTAAGAGATATAACCAATTCCACACTTGTGTTAATTTCACTTAACCAAATAGCAAATTTATGGCATAATCATTTTCCCTCCACTACCATCCCCACACCTGTTATGAGTAGAAAATGCAATCTCAAAAGTAAAGAAAGAACTGGAATGGGAAAATTTTAGGTGAGTAAGTTAACATATAAACTATGTTTCAGGTTTCTTGTATTTCAAAATGGGAGACAGACTGCTGACTCCTAGTTGGTATTGAATGATTTATATAATCTTTTATTTGTGGTTGAATGTTACAGTCTGTGTTGTCATGGAAATTCTATTGAATTTATAGGTCCATTTATACAAAATGATTTTCCAGACTTCATTTCATGGTGAATCATGTGGCTGTTACTTCCAAGTACAAAGCAATTTCTTAAAAAATAAAAAAGTTTCATATTTCAAAGAGCACAAATACTATGGCCGTGATTTTCCTGGTTTTGAAATGCAGGTGTGTTCCATGTGCGCCTTAGAGAGCCCTCTGTCATCCGTCCACCACGGCCCTGGTGGTGAGCTCCAGCGCCTTCCAGAGCTGACCATACATACACAATTTCCAAGCTTCCCAGGAAGCATTGTTTTGGTAGGGAAGAAAGGCCTAACAAGAACCTCAGGAATACGTGAAAGCTGAGAAGGGACTATTTTGTGGGTGGGACAAAGTGCTCTTCCAGCCTGTGAGCATTGTTACAGTGGCCATACCCCACTTCAAGTACTCATTGTAGAGAGAAGAGAAAAACAGTATTTTTCCATATGCATTTTGACTGTGAGAATGGGGGAGGGGTGTGTGAGCCTCAGCATTATTAACATTTGTGGCTGTGTACTTACTTGCAGTGGATGCTCTCAGTGTTTGGTGGGTAATTTGATGTTATCACTAGATGCCCAAAGCAAATACCCTCTTATTTACCTCCAATCAATTATGTCTCTACACTTGGATTGCTGAATTTCCATTGGGATACAGGATCACTGACCATTGCTATTGCATGCTGGGTACAGGGGCTTTTACCCTTTAATTAAAATTACTTGGGAGCTGAAGATTAGAAGAACTACATTTTTTTTTTTTTTGCCAGTCCTGTGCTTGAGCTCAGGGCCTGATTACTGTCCTTGGACTTTCTCAAGGCTAGAGCTCTACCACTTGAGCCTCAGCACCACTTCCGGCTTTTTTTTTCTATGTATGTGGTACCGAGGAATCGAACCTGGGTCTTCATGCATGCTAGGCAAGCACTTTAACCACTAGGCCAAACTCTCGGCCCGAAGAACTACATTTTGAAGCAGGCCTGGCCATGCAAGTTTTGAGATTTCATCTCAGCTGGTGAATAGTTATCATGGTATGATTCTGTCATCCCAGCAATACAAACAATCATAGATGGTAGGAATATAGTCCAAGCCAGCCTAGGCATAAAATCAAGATCCTATCTTGACAACAGTCAGTGCAAAATGGGACTGGTAGAATGGTTCAGTTAGTAAAGCTCCAGTCATGTAAGCACAAGGTCTTGAGTTCAAACCTCAGTACTACAATGTAGATAGAGAGACAGACAGATAGACAGACAGACACATACTATTTTCTGGATGCTTCAAGCTAGGATCTTAGAAATAAGTACTAGACAGTTCTTATGGCTAAGGAGAATTCTGTTCAGGATGTATGGCAGACCAATTTAGTAAGGGCTCTGTAGTGTTCATGTTCAGATGACAGCTGTTGCTTACCAGACAACAACTACAACTTTGGTCTTCATTTCTTTTTATATAAAGTGGGAAAGAAATAGCATTTTTCCTCCTGAAAGTAGTAGGAAGGACCCACTACAGCAAGGACTACAGCAAAAGTAATGCATTATTTTGGAAGGGACATTAAAAAAATTGTTTTTGAATTGAAATTTGAACTGTTTTTTAACTCAAGCCCTGAAATTTAAGGCCCTGAACCACTTGAGCCACACTTCCAGCCCCTTTTGTTTTTGCTATTTTTCATACAGGGTTTTGTGTGTTGATTTTTGTTGTTATTGTTGTTGTTTTTCTGTTTTTTTTTGTTTGTTTGTTTGTTTTTTTTTTTTTTGCCTGAGACTGGCTATAGACCCTCATCCTACTATTTGTGCCTTCCAACATGTCTGGATCGTAGTAATGCCACTGTTCCTCAATTATTGGGTGTGATTGAGTCTGAATAACATTTGCCTGGGCTGGCCTTAGCTGCCTTTCTCCTGAACTCTGGGTAGCTGGAATTGCAGTCAGAGCAGTGCTAGCCCACATCCCTGCTGCTAGTCCTGTTTGGGGGAGTGCTCAGGCATAGTCCCAGCTAGTCATTGTAACGTACTCTACCAAGCAGGTCGGCTTAATAAACTATATTGCATTGCCTGAGCCAGTTACCCTTTTCATTTTGTTCATGTTACTTATCTTCTATCAAAGTATCCTATATAAGGAGGAAGCTTCCGAGATATAAGTGTACAAGGGATCAGGTTTTCAACCCCTTGTTATTAGCACAAAAATCAACTTAATTAGCACCTCAAATGGCTCTTCTAGATAGTACACTATGAAGGTAGCTACCTCAGAAAGTTTCCTTCCTTTCTTCCTTTCTCCCCCTCCGCCCCTCCTGTCCTTCTGACCTCCCTCCTGTCTGTAAGTCAAGAGCACATCTATTCCAGTTTTCCACGAGGATATAAAGGTAGCTACTTCTCTGTGGGTCACACAGCTATGGTTACACAGGACAGTTCTGGTTACTGCTTGCTTTCCTACATATATAAAAGTGATACAGTTACCATATGATCTGATGCCCCCTTTATTTGTGTCCAAATTGATGCTCAACTACAAAACCACACATAATAAATACCTGGAAAGCACAAATGACTACCGTCACTAACAGCCTGAACTATTCCCTATGATGAGAAATGCAAAGATTAAATATTTATATGATTAGTCTGATGTATCACTGAATCAGAGAAATATTGAAAAATCAGTCAGTAGACTTATAGTGGAATAGACTTTTTGCAAGGACTCCCCAAACTTTCTCAACCCCTATTTGTATGATATATATATCATATATATAATATATATATCATATATATATATCATATATATCCCTAATGTTCTTCTGTTCCCCAAGCTTGGATTTCTGCTCTAAAGCAATTAAGATAATCAAGTGAGAGGCAGAAGTAATGAACTGGATGATTAATGGTATTATACAAAGCAAACCTTTGGAAATGTTTACTTAAATGCTACTTCTGCTGTAAAGGTAGCAAATACCTGGTATTCTTTGGAGGTTGGTTCTTCTAAAAATACTTTTTCAATGAAAGCTGCTTAAGCCCACATGTGGATTTTTTTGATAATCTGGCTTGCCATATGACTCCATGGGATGCTAACTGGCCAAAGAAAGGGCTTATGTCCTTAATGTACCCATTCTTTTCAGCTCCAAAGGAAAGAGATGTGTATTTAAAGATATAGCAGAATGAATTTAGTTCTGATTTTACACAGGCATGTTTAGTGTTGGAGTCTCAGGCTGATGGTAATAATATCTTCAGTTTCCTTGGCTTCTTCCCCTCAGCTCCTCATCACTTACTATTCAGGTTGGCCAGCTACACTGACATTAGTCCCTTGCAGCACAAGAGAGTAAAGGGATTGTCACTTGGACTGCATTCTCCAAGGATAAAGCCTGCAAGGAAGCTGTGTAGTGTAACCCAATGTAACTCTGGCTGGATTCTGAAGGCTGGAATTTCTGTGTTGAAGTGTTGTTTTTAGGAGAATTTTGTGCTGTCAGCAGATTAAATGAGATCCATTTATATTATTCCGGGTAATCTGTTTGAGTCCTAAAATCTGACAATGTTTAATCACACCTATGAAATACTTGCATAGAAAACTCTCCTAAAGCCAGGTGTCGGTGGTGCATGCTTGTAATCCTAGCTAATCAGGAGGCCGAGGTCTAAGGATTATGGTTCAGAGACAGCCTGGGCAGAAAAGTTTGTGAGACTGTTACTTCCAGCGAAGTAGCAACAAGCTGAAAGTAGAGATGTGGCTCAAAGAGTAAAGTGCCAGACCTGAGTAGAAAAAGCCAAAGGAGAGCATGAAACCCCGGATTTAAGCCTCACTACCAGCACCATAAAACTGTCCTCATGTAATAGACATTTACTACATGTTTGGATTATGTGTTTTCACTTAAGTTTTCTCTATAAGTAAGAATAGATCTTCTTCAGTGTAAGCTCTCTCTGTGTGTGTGTGTGTGTGTGTGTGTGTGTGTGTGTGTGTGTGTGTGTGGTCTGTCTTTTGGAGAACCATATCTGGGGCCATCTGCTATTTCACAGTGATTTGGGTATATATTTTACCTTGCAGATCTCGTGGCTTAAATCTCTTCATTAAGTGTCCAGATCCCCCTTTCCTATTTCTTATTATTTCAAGAAAGAGCAAGGACTTCATGAAGGTGTTTGTAGCTTTATTACCTGGCTGTCCTTGATTCAAGCCACAAAAAGTTCCCCTTTATTTCATTCATTCCACAAATAAAGTAATTATATTTACAGTGACTCGCTCTGTGCTAACCACATACACTTCTGTAGAGGTTTTCCTGTGAGATACTTTTTGTAGATTTAATGATTAGATGGTAATTGAATGAGCATGTGTTTTCTGGCTTAAGGATTGAAGGAACAAGGCTAATTGTTCATAGTATGAGTGATTACTGTGTTCAGATTTTTACTTTCTTTATTATACTGTGTGCGTGTGCGTGTGTGTGTGTGTGTGTGTGTGTGTGTGTGTGTGTGCGTTGTGTGTATATGTACCAGTGTACCAGATACTGGATAGGACTTGATCTCAGGGCCTGAGGGCTATCTGAGCTTGGTTTTGCTCAAGGTTGATGCTCTGCCACTTGTACCACAGCTCCACTTTGAGCTTTATGGCAATCAGTTGGAGATAGGAATCTCATAGACTTTACTTCCCAGTCTGGCTCTGAACCTTGAGTCTCAGATTTCAGTCTCTTAAGTAGCTGGGTTCACAGGCATGAGCCACTGGTTCACAGCACTCAGTACGATTTCATTTTTAGAATCTGCTAGCAGATAGGAAAAAGTTGCCCAAGAACTGCTTTTCCTACAGGTTATTACCAGCCATGGGTAGAAAACCGTGGTTTCCCATCTTTAGTTTCCTTTTGCCTTCTTGTGATTTTTTTTTTTTTGGGGGGAAATTTTTTTTCAGGTCTTTTGTTGTTGTTCTGTGTATGGGGTTTTTTGTTTGTTTGTATACTGCAGTTTTGAACTCAGGGCCTTGTGGTTGTTCAGGGAGCATTGTTCATGCTAAGCTATGCCTCTAGCTCAGATTTTTGCTCATTGTACTTTAGACATAGTCTTGATCCCTGCTCAGGCACACACCTTGGAACAATCAACCTATGTTGGATTTCTTAGTGCCTAGGATAACAATTTGCATACCACTGTGTCCAGCTCTTCCTTGGCAGGGGGTCTCACAATATTGTTTTGTGCTCAGGCTGGGCTTAAATTGATCTCAATAATCTCAGCCTCCCAAGTAGATATGATTAGAGTCATGCACTGCTGCCACCACCTTCTCCTGAAATGCTACTAGATTATTCAGTAGCTTCACTTCCTCTAAGTTGTATATGCACGGATTCATTGCTTATCTCTCCCTCCCCACCTCCTGTCCTCTCCTTCTTCCTCTCCCACTCTTTCTTCATTTTTCTCTCTTCCTCCCATCCCTTCCGTTCTCCTTCCCCCTCCCCCTGTTTGGTTCCCCATCCATCCCTCCCTCCCTTCCTTTCTTCTTCTCTGCTTTTCTTTTATTATTTTTTGGCTCTACTAGTATTTGAACAAAGAGCCTTGCAGTCTCTGCATAGATTCTTTACAGCCATACTTAGTTATCTTACTAAATTCATCCTGTTTTTATTTTTTTTACATTTTTTAAATATATTTATTTTGGGTTGGTCCTGGAGCTTGAACTCTGGGCCTGAGCTCTTCATCTCAAGACTAGTGCTCTGCCATTTTGAGCCATAGCACCACTTCTGGTTTTTGGTGATAAATTGGAGATAAGAGCCTCAGGGACTTCGTGCCCAGGCTGGCTTTGAACTTCAATCCTCAGACCTCAGCCTCCTAAGTAGCTAGGATTACAGGCCTGAGTCACCAGTGTCTGGTTATTTTTTTTGTTATTATAAAGTTGTACAGAGGAGTTACAGGTACATAAGTTAGGTAATTGATACATTTCTTATGGACAGTGTCCCCACTTTTTTCTTAAAGCTAGTTGTGTGTAGAAGAATTAGAATCTCTTGAGAAAATGAAATGAGTTTTTGAAATCTGCAGAGAAGACATTGGACTATCCTCTTGCGTTGGATATGTTTCCTCTAAATGCTTTGCTTATCACTAAAGCTTGAGAGCTGACTTGGGCCCATAGTTCTTAGAGAATAAAATTCCTCTTCCAGAAAGTACAAATATTTCCTTCAATTCTGTATTATTTTAGCATTCACTGAATGTACTTCTCACTTGGCCAAATTCATTGCCCTGGGCTTTTTTGTAATACCTTTACTCAAAGCAAAAGTTAATCTTGTCTTGCTAATGACACTCAGTCTTTTCTAATTTAGCCTTGGCTGTGTCATCAGTTCTCTAGTACGTTGCATACAGCAGGCATTATTGGCAAGTATTCTGTCCCTTGGTCCTTTACTCACAAAGATCTTGAACCCTTCTCAACCCTGGTTACTTTCTTTCTTAAAGAATGTTACAAAGTATGGAAATTTGAATAATTGGAGAGACTGTTGTGATTGTCGGTTTGCCTGTTAACCTGATTGGAAGACTGGGACATTGAGAAGCACAGCTGTGAATGTGTCTCTCGGGTTGTGGGTAACCCTATCCTGGCTGGATTCCCAGCATGTTGGATGGGTGGCAGTCTCTGAAACTTGAACCAAACGATATCTCAACTCCTTCAAGTATTTTGCTCATGTATTTGTCACAGAGATAAAAGTCTGACAAACGTACTACTACATAAAGAATATTGTAGTCAAATATAGAAAGATAACAATGAAATCTATGCTCTCCACTCCATATAACTAATAAGAGAAGAATATAGAAAACATTTAATAGAAGTTTTTTTGTGTGTGGTGCTAGGATTTGAACTTAAGAGCCTGCTTGTACTTGACAAGGAGGCAACTGGGCCATGCCCACAGCCCTTTATCCTTTAGGTTAGACTGCAATTCTTTTGTTTAAACTTATTAAGTAGCTGGGTTGATAGGTAACAACCATTGCCCTTATCTTATTAAGATGGAAATTTCACTGATTTCCCTCTCCCCCTCCTGTACTGGCCTTAAATTTACTGTCCTCTTACTTTCTGCCTCCTGAGTAATTGAAATTATAGTTGTAATTCATAGCACTTTTCCATAATAGATCTTGGATTGCTTCTTTGGTAGGAAGTTGTTAAATTTTAAATATTGTTCAGACCCATGATTCTAGAAAGAACATACTTTGTGGGTTATAATAGGGAGGTCTGGAGATCTGGCTTTTGATAGTAAGTTTGATCTTAAATAGCTGTGCCCAAACCTGCCAAAATATCTTCGCAAAAGAGGAAGGGGGGGCAGGAGTTTGGCCTAGTGGTTAAAGTGCTTGCCTAGCATGCATGAAGGCCCGGGTTCGATTCCTCGGTACCACATACATAGAAAAAAGCCGGAAGTGGTGCTGTGGCTCAAGTGGTAGAGCTCTAGCCTTGAGAAAGTCCAAGGACAGTGCTCAGGCCCTGAGCTCAAGCCCATGACTGGCAAAAAAAAAGAGGAAGGGGGGAAGACAACATGATCGGGAGGGGGTGAGGGTGGGAAACGGGACAAAAACATGAAAAGGGTTATCAGTGTGTGAGAAGTAATATACCTTCCATCTGACGAATGTAACTTAACTTCTCTATACAATATCCTGACAATATTTTTTTTTTAAAAAGAAGAGGTTTCCAGAATCTTTCTAAATTTCAACTCCTCAGCAATGGCAGCAGGAATCCCACAGTCCAATTCACTCAGCCAAACTTCATCTCCTTAGTTGCTTTCATACATTTCAATAACTTCATAATTCAGTAGACTACTGCGTAAGAAAAATAGCAAGGAAAATTGCTATTTCCTACCTGTGTTAGTTTGTTCTCTTTATGAGGTGTTTTATTATCTGAATGGGTGTAGCCTGGATACAAACATTTTCCAAAACTGTGTTTATTTACCTAGGTGTAAATCAATGCTCTTAAAGTCTTGAAGTATTCTGTATCACACACTATTGAGGTGATGCATTACACAGCACTGGCTTGGCTCATGGGCTGAAGTATAACACAGACCTGCGTGACGTACTTAAAAATTTCGGGACCTAAGTTGAAAAGAAAAAGTGAAGTGCAATTTTCTGAATATACTTGTGCTGAATTTCTTTCCTAGGGTTTGTATCATTGTGGCCAAAGCAATTTACCTAGTATTAAACCCTTTTAATCTGCACTTCATGGAATGGATTTTTCTCAGTGTGTAAATTCATGAAGTCTAAAGCTGTCCAAATCCAAAGGTAACACATTTGTAAGAAACTGCCAGAATCAGTGAGAATTCAATGTCCTATGTGAAAGTATTTGCTTTTAAGAAAAAAAAAATCCTCCAAAAGATTCTACCTTTTCCATCTCCCATTTGTTTAGGTACCATCCCAGAATTTCCATGGAAAGTGCTCTGAATTAAACTGCCTAATGTCACCTTTCAGAGTCCAAACGGCCACCGTGCCCTTAGCATAAGAGTTCATCCAATCTCCATTTATCTTAGGCCTATAGGTCACCTCATTACCTGGTTGTGACTTACCTTTGCCCTCGCGTAATTGATAGTTCAAGGTCAGATTTACAGTAAATTTGCCTTAGGAATGGATTTACCACACATAATTTTGACCAGGCCTGGTAAAAAAAATAAATAAATAAAAACCAAGAAATTTCAAAAATAAAAATTCTTCAACACCCACATGAGTTACACAGCTCAGGTGACCTGGAAAAACTCTGTCAGCCTTATGTTATGAGTTGTAATAGTGTGATCAGCTGATTTCCTGCCCTTATTTTGTGAAAACATGTTACCCCCAAAACAAATGGGGCCTACAAAGGAAAGCTAAAATTGAATGCTAAAGTGAATTGTTTTGATTTGTTATCGGATGGGATGCCTTTAGCAAAAATGAAATGGCATTATGGAAAAAATGGATCTAGCTGCATTTGAGCTGTGATAATATGTACAATAATAATTTTGTGACAGTATCTTAGTCTATGACACTTCAATGTATTTATATCCATGGTACAAATAATATAAGTAAATAGACTTGAGTAAATTTATTTATTTGGTCGGCCGTGGGGCTTAAACTCACATCTTGGGCACTGTCCATGAGCTTTTTTGCTCAAAGCTAGCATGCTGGCACTTTGAGGGATGGTGCCACTCCCATTTTCTGGTGGTTAATTGGAAATAAGAGTCTCATGGACTGCCCCAGCCTGCTTCCAACCATAATGCTCTGATCTCAGCCTTCTGAGTATCTAGGGATACAGGTGTGAGCCACTGGCACCCGGCTTAAATAATTCTAAATTGCTGAATTTGAAACATTTGAAGAATCAGTTTTTCCTCAACAGTGGTGTCCTTGGAGCCATGCACTTGCAATACTTAGGATAAAGGGGAAAAAAAGTTACGCTATTTAGAAAAATGAAGAAATAAGGAAATAGAGGTGGTGAAAGGAACTCGTGGAATAGAACATCAGATTTTCTCTTAAGCAGTACTGTCATTTATACTGAAAGATGAAGTGGAATCCCATTCTGCCCAGGAATTTTGAGATTTCTATTAAATACTAACAAAGGCTAGTAAGGTTGAGCATGGTGCACTGCACTATACTGTGAGATCTTCACAGCCACTCTCCCAAGTAGAAATACTTGTCCCTGTATGTCAGTAAACAGTCTCAGAAGACGTGTTGCCTGCAGGCTTGTAGGGAAATGGGTGAGGAGCTGTTGTTCTATCACTCCTGTAGTCTCCTGGGGCTGCTCTGCTTTTGTTTTCTGAGTCTTTTGAAGTAAGATGATGTTGTCAAGCACTGAAGCCACGTAGTGGTTTTAAGTTGATCTATCCATGTTTTGTTTATTTCAATAAGTAACTCTAGCCAGTAAAAGAAAGGATTTAAGGTAGGAGATGAGAATAACCAAAATTGAGAGTCTGTCTGCAGTTCAATCTTCAACAACTTGCTGTCATCAAATTCCTGAAGGATTATTTTTTTTTTTCACTTCTGGCTAAGTATAGTCATTTCTTCCACATCTTCCCAGGGTTTGTGAAAAGCATTATGTGACAGAAGGAATGCCATGGCTTTTTATACACTGTCAAATGGAAGTGGTGGCTGCTATCATTGCCATTCTATGTCTTTGTGAATTTACTGACATTAGCTGTTTGGATTATTTCTTCAAGTTACTAACATGCTTCTTCTTCACAGTTCTCCATTTGTATACAAGTTGTTTTGTGGTATTTTTTAAACACTATACCCATTTGTATGTTTATAAACGGGTCCTCTCACAGGCTGTTTTCCACACTGAGGTGTTCAATGGTGTTTAAAATTTTGCTTGTTTTGGGGGAATTTCTCCGTGACCTTTGCAGTGATAAGAAGACATTGGTTTTACTTATTTGTACAACAGATGTGATGCATTCTTCAGTAGTTAGGAGTAAAATGACCTACTGTCCTGTTTCCTTGCAAATATTGTCGCCAAAGAAATGTCTAAAGCCATGATAAATGTGGTACAGTGAGAAGATAGGTCTATTGTACTATTGTTTACCTTTGTGTGCATATGAAAATTTTTCTAATACATATTTTTACTTTGTTGTCTTTACAGATGCAGATTTTCTTTTACAATCCTGATGATTTTGACAGCTTTCAAACCGCCATTTCTGAAAACAGAATAATTGGAGCCATGGCCATATTTTTTCAAGTAAGTTAACGGTGGCTGAAGTACTTCAGTAAATGGAGAGTTTCTCAGAATATTGTTTCTTGTTTTTATTTTTTATTTTTTTTGGTAATTCGCAGGATTGTTCCATGTTTAATGAATGCATCTGTTTTCTAGTTCACACCTGTGAATGAGAGATATTTCATATTGTCTAATGTGTGATTTAAAATGTAAATAAGTATGTTTAGAAACATAATGGAAATTTTTGCATGAATTATTCTGATTTTATTGCTACTTGTCTGGTACACAGATTGAAGAGCACATTTATCATCCAAGTTACTTTGCTGTTGAAGCATTTTGAACAGGTTCCTTCAGCATATTAAGAGACTGATGTTATTTAAAAAAAAAAAAGAAAGATTGTATTCTTTCCAGAAGCTTTAAAATTTGATGTTGTATCTAATCAAGAGTATCAAGTCACTTTTTTGAGGAGACCCCTCTTTTTTCTCTTCCCCCAAGTTCTCACGATAGCAAGTGCTTGCTGAAAGTTTCCAAATTAGTATATCCACAAATGAATCCATTCTTCTTCTTTTAATATGCTGGTATTATAGTGCAGAGCTTAGTGTAGATTTTTACATATAGAAGAGAAATCATCTATCCTGCCTCAGGTAATCCTCTCCAGGCTTAATAGGTCACATCAAGTTAAAGCAAGGTAGGTGCATTGTGTTCCTTGGCTGGCTTACCTAGGGGAGGCAGGTACTGTTTCCTCAGGAAAGTAACCTGAGCAATAGGCTATCATTTGTGTTTTTCAGTCTTAAAAATTTGCCTAAAAACACTGCACACATGTGTCCCTCTTCCTTGTGGAGTCAGTGCTAGAAAGTGATATCCTCCTAACAAAGGAACAGAAGAGGTCCTTATTTCCTCTAATGTAGGCCTTTTGTCCTTGGGATGATGCCCTTGGACGATGTTAATTTTGTTGATTTCCCCTTTCTTGAAGCTAAGTCTTCAATTCACCACTAACTCCCTCTGAACAATCTGCATCCTTACTCTTTGTCTGTATAAAGAATGAAGTGGGATGTAACCCTTCTATTAATTACAATTAAAAAAAAAAAGAATGAAGTGGGGGTGGGAGTATAGCCTAGTGATAAAATGCTTGCCTAGCATGCATGAAGCCCTGAGTTCACTTCCTCGGTACCACATACATAGAAAAAGCCAGAAATTGTGCTGTGGTTCAAGTGGTAGAGCTCTAGCCTCGAGAAAACCCAAAGACAGTGCCTGGGCCCTGAGTTTAAGCCCTAGGACTGGCAAGCAAGCAAGCAAACACACAATAAATAAATAAATAACAGACTGTAGTGGGAGTTGCTATGTGAAAAGCTTCATATTCTGCTTATCCTCAAACTGTAGCATCTTTCAAGTCAGTGGACGCTATTCTACTAGTCGCCCTAAGCCAGCTTTTCTAAAATAAATGAAATCTAATAACATAAAACAGGAGAAATATTGACATATCACATACTCAGTAAGGATCAAAATGTTTTTTGCGCATGCTGAATTTGTTTGTGCGCATTCTGGACTTGTACTGGGTCATGATAATGAAGTGTATTATTTTCTGAGGGTCCTGGTCAAGTATTTTGGTGGTTTGTGTTCTGGGTTAGGCTGATTGATTCATTGTTCTTCAACACAGACTTTTCTGTGATTATATTGTTGAGACACAAAAGAGTTGATTTGCTAGAGAAATGTTTTCTGTTGAATCCTACCTCTTCTACCTGACAGTTACATAATACTGTCACAGTTAAACTTTCCAGCCTTGGTGTTCTCATCTGTCAAGTGAGGACAAGAAGGAATGCATTAGGAAGATGATAGAAGTGATTAAACCAGTCTCTGGTTTATAGATCCAACTACATCACAGACACTTAGTAAATGCCAAATATTGTGTATTTTTATTCATCTGTGGGTTGGGCTGGAGTCCTTGTGATATGTGTTTCTCCTTTTCATTAGCAGGATATTGTGAGCATTTCTGTACTGCAGGGGTTCTACACTGTCCTGGGGGACGATGACATGCTGGTGTCTGGTTGTTGTAACCTTCAATTCTTTGACAACACTACTATCACATGGACTATTTTGTGGGTACTTCCACTTTCCAGCTTCGCTCTTTGTTTTCTATCCACCCCTCCTGCATGGCTATCTTTGACTTAGTTGGGCTTCTGTTCCCCACCTGACCAACCAAACCCTCCTTTGTTGGTCACACTTGGTGTAAGCACTTGTTCAGTATAAGACCAATTAGAGCCTAGAGCAAGCAAAGTACCAAAATACTGCACTGTGAAATTTAGATTAAAAAAAATCCTTTATGTATTTCTAGGACACAACTCATATGAAGTAATGTAATGTGTATTTCATTTCTCAGGTCTTAGCCTATGGACACAAAATAGAGAAGAGGTAATAGGACATTAGAGAGACTTTTATTTAGATAGCAGCTTTGTGGACCTGTTCTCTTTGTTATGCATTTAGACACTTGAGTTCACACTGTGTCACAGAGTGGAAAGCAAAGAAGTATTATTGTTATTTTAATTTAGCAACCTAATTAGAGCTCATTCTGAGATCTTTGTATTTTCTATGTTTCTAGAAAAACAGATTAAATTTGAAAGTTTGATATTTCTCTCCCAAATGGAGAAATCTTGATAAATATTTTCAAATTCCAATCTGGCCTCTTACATTTTGGAATCAAAGAAGCATTTAGCATCTGCTTACCTGTTTTGAACCAGGAGGAAGACTCAGTCTAACCGATAGAATGGCCTGTCGTTAGAATCTCACTGTCATGGTCCATCCCCCGTGATAATGGATACAAGGAGGGAAATAGCGAAGCCCCTCCTCCATCCATAATGAGGCTGCACTCTGACCAAGTGTTTCTAAACTGTGTACTCATTCTCCACAGTGACCTGATAGGAATGGCCCCCAGGTGTGCTCTCGGGCCTCAGTTCATATACACCTTGACCTCGTGGCTGCCAACAGCTCTACGTGTAAGGACAGCTTCCTTGCATGTTCACTCTTTTCTTCTTTCATCCTCCCCTTCCCCACTGCACACCTCTCTTCCTGTGTCTGTTGTTCAGGGTAATGTTTGTGCTTCCTCTGGCTTCTATATATTCAAGGACAATAAACTGAATCATGTTTCCCGAGGACTTTTATAGCCACAAACCTAGCTGGGCACATGCTTGAACAAGTCTTCCTATGTTGATGGAAACATAAGGTTGCTTGCATGGGTCTCTGCTGTGGCTCCTGATCATGCATTGTTCAACCTCTACTGTTTATTATGTGTGGTTCTTACACATGAGGACTTGATATTGTCCTCGTAAAAAGGATGGTATGAGATGTCTGGGTTTCCTGCTTAGTGGAGCAGCATTCTGAATCTTGGTAACCACCTCCAAGCAGTGCTTGCCATCTCTTCTCCTCCACAGACCCCAGACACTTTGAAATAGCATGACTGGGACCTGCCATTTTTTTGGTACTACACCGAGTTAAAGGGTCAGCTTTAGAAAGGAAAGATGGCAAGCTGTGTTTCACTCAGTGCTTTTTACAAGCATACATGAAAGAAGACTGAATAGGTATTCTGTAGAAGATAGGGAAACATAGCATCCATGGATTGTTGTGTAGTTCACATCTTATGCCATGGAACCCCTGTACCTCTTCCTAGAATTTCCTCTATTCCCCACCTGTTTTGAAAACCTGTAAAAATATGAGATATGGAAAGTGATTTATTCTATTAAAATATACTAGCTAATTTTGAAATTTATTTTTAAAGTATACCATGTACTTTTAAAATACACTATTATTCTAATACCCTACTTGGATTCTTTGGTTAAAGAAATATAAAAATCCATGCTTACAGCAAACAGAATTAAGGGTAATAATTGGGTAACCTTCAAAACTTTACATTTAAAATAGGCCAGAATTACAAGATTTAATTGGCTTCAGTTCATAGAGTATAGCCAGGAACCCTAATGACCTAGCCTGTGAGTAGGCTTATCTATTTTTTTTTTTTTTTTTTGCCAGTCATGGGCTTGAGCTCAGGGCCTGAGCACTGTCCTTGGACTTTCTCAAGGTTAGAGCTCTACCACTTGAGCCTCAGCACCATTTCTGGCTTTTTTTCTATGTATGTGGTACTGAGGAATTGAACCCGGGTCTTCGTGCATGCTAGGCATAGGCTTATCTATTTTAAAACAGGAATCTTCTGTCACACCCGGCGACTTGGGTCACCTCTCATTTTTCTTCAGTTTTCTGACTGTTCTCTTATGATTGCTTTTATTAATGCTCAACCCTTCATTTTTCTACCAACAAAAACAGGTGCCTTTAGTGCCCCCCATCTTTTTAAAAAATTTTTATTGTGAAGGTGATGTGCAGAGGGGTTAAAGTTACATGATTTCGATAATGAGTACATTAATCTGTTGCATATAAAAGTTTGGTATCTCTGTTCTATAGGTTCCATTAATTGTAGTTTTAATTGAATTTATGATGTGCAGATAGTGGTCCATTTATTTCATTATCCCTGTTGCCACTATCACATAAGTAACACAATTTTCATTTAGGTTTTCTGTGAAAATTTGTAATTTTAAATGCATGCTTCTTTTTAGAATTGGTGTATACTTGCAGGAGGATTTCATTCTGGTATTTCCATACATGTGCATGTTTCCATAAATGTGCCCTTAGAACATGTGAGTGTTTGATTCTTCTAAGAGCACTGTTCATTTCTTCAAATACAAAAGTATAAAACTGTCATCATGTCTGTATATAGGAACCCAACCAATACTGACATTTATATAATCAGGAAATGAGTAGATTGCATCTGACTTTTTCATGAGTTATCCTTCCTGAAGTGTTTCGCCTGAAGAGCTATCTTCAACAGGTTTTAGGCTTTCTTCTGTTCATGGTAGCTCTTTTGTTGGGAGAGTTAAGCTGACCCTCTTTGTGTTAGTATTTTTTATTTCTATTAAAATTCTATACAAATTTTACAAATTCTAAATTAAAATTAAAATTTTACAATTTTACAAATTCTATACAAACCATTTGACTTTCTCTAAGGTATATGGACTCATTTGTCCTCTTTTTTTTTTTAATTTCTGCCCTTATTTCATAGTTGAAAGGAAACATCCAAATTCAAACATATCTCAAGTTACTAATCCATTCTTTATATCATGTTGATGCTACAGACTGCTTAATTATTTTTCTCCATCTGGAGAGGCTTCGTAATTAAATGAAATGGCAGCACCTGAGATTATTTATAGACTTTGGGAAGGCAGGACGAGTTCTTGATGACTCATGGATCCAGAGCTGGCAAGGAAGTCTTGTCTCCACTTCCCCGCACTTCACCTTCTATTCCCCCCACTCACAGGTAGAGGTGATTTCTCCTTCCTTTGACCTCTCAGTGACTTTTTGTCTTCCATTTAGAGACTGTAATTTTACTTTCTTTGGCTTCTGTACTATAAGATTGTCGAGGACTGGAAAGGTTATTTTCCACTGCATCTCTTGCATGTGGCTAAGGCAGTGGCTTGATTGTACAAAGACTTAACTAACTGTAATGGAAACAACCCCTTTGTTCTAGACTATAGTGAAACCTCCCGTATTAGAAATAGAGATTAGAGTCTTGGTGCTAGGGGTTGTCTGCTATCCTCCACCAGGGAAGGGGTGGGGTCCAGCTTAGGCAGAAAAGCTTGCAAAATCCTTTCTTCAACTTACAGCTGGGTGCCACCTATCATTTTAAGCTACACATTAGGCTCAAATCAGAAGGATCCAGATTCCATTGCAGCCTGGGTTGAAAAGTCAGTAAGGCTCTTACTACAGCAGAGGGGAGGTAGACAGGGTGGCACACACCTGCCACCTATGCAACTGTAGAAAGCCTAAAAACTAGGTAAATTATGGTCTAAGTGTGTATCTGGACAGGGAGTGAGGCCCTATGTTAAAAGAATAATAAAGTGGCTAGGGTTGGGGGGACAGGGGAAGGCCGGGATGTGGCTCAATGATAGAGTCCTACCAAGCACAATGCTTTGCGTTGAAATCTCAGCCACCAGAGGAACCATGAGGGACCTGAGAATACTAGAATATAAAGTCTTAGAAGTAGGGATACATGTCTTGGGCCTCTTTGTATCCAACCTAAATAGACATCACAGCAGTTCTTGGCCTTCAGTGTTGTTCAGGAAATATGTACTAGTAGGACTGATTTAAAGGAATCCTCTGGGGTCCTGCCTTTACCATTAGCTACTGGGTCTAAGAACGGCATCACATAGGTAGCTGTATAAATATGTTTCAGCTATTAAAATATGGTGGTGGCCTCACAAGAGAAGACTGTTGATATACTCAATGTCCTTGACCATGAAGGCTGTGGTTCTCCTAATTTCAGAGAGAAGGATGATTTTCTGACCCTCAGCTCTGTCTTGTCTCACGGGTTTAAAGGGTTATATCTCCATATTTATGTCTATAGTTGTGAAAAAGCAACAGGACTTTAAAATTCTTCAAGTAGTAGTGCATTTAGAGGACCTCAAGGAGTGTTTTAGTCTCAGGAATATCTAGCTTATGTGCCAAGGAAAAAAAATTTTATAGAGATTCTTGCCCAAATGCTTTTATTTCAGTAAATAGTAAGTAAAAGCCAAGCACTGGTGACTCATGTTTGTAATCCTAGCTACTCAAGAGGCTGAGATCTGAGAATCACGGTTCAAAGCCAGCCCTGGTAAGAAAGTCTGTGAGACTCTTATCTACAGTTAACCAGCAGAAAACTGGAAATGGTGCTGTGGCTCAAGTGGTAGAACACTAGTCTTGATCTGAAGAACTCAGGGACAGTGCCTCGGCCCAGAGTTCAAGCCCCACAATTGACAAAAAAAAAAAAAAAAAGTTGGTAAAGAAGGTATTTGGAGCTGGGCGTGATGGCTCATGCCTGTAATCCTAGCTACTCAGGAGGCTGAGATCTGGGGATCAAGGTTCAAAGCCAGCCTGGGCACAAACTGACCTGAGACTCTTATCTCCAATTAACCTCTAGAAAATGGAAAGTGGGGCTTGGCTCAAGAGTAGTGCAGTAGCCTTGAACTAAAGAATTCAGGGATAGCACTCAGGCCAAGTTCAAGCCCCATGACCCACAAGAAAAAAAAATAAAGGTATTTGGATTATTTTGCTAATTTTCTTTCTACTTTACCACTGACTTTTGTTGCATATATGCTTCCTAGAGTTTCTCTGTGAGTATTAATGGGTTAGCGTCAGTGTTTGAATGCATCTCTGTTCATTTCTGTGCTGTTTCTTGCTCTTACAATTCTGTCATATGTCTGTATTTTCCTTCCTTTTTCTACCTTTGTCTAAAGATTGTCTAAGTCAACAATGCCAGGTGTTCTTCCTTACTTATTTGTTCATGGGCTTATTTGCTAATCCATTTGTTCATTAGATAAGTTCTAATTATCATGCTTCATGAAAATGAGAAAGATGCCCTCACTAGAATGGGGAGTCTTAAGTTTGGTAAAGAAAATGGACTTTGAATTTTTATCTCCCAAGTGACCAAGATTTCATTGCTATAAATGACTATACTTTTCTGCTTTTTTGCTGCTGTTGTTCAGCTAGTTGTAATGATAATGTTAAACAAGAGAGAACATACAAATTCATTTTATTTATCTGCCACCCATCCTCCGCTCCTTATAAAAGAACAATCACTAATTCCAGTGTCTTAGTCTGAGATCGCATATGTTTCTACCAAGCACTAGTGATAGGTTGTTTAAAACTTCCTTCCTAGACTGCTTTTGAAAATAATTGGAGTAAACTATTATCTTAATTTACTGTTTTCCAGTTGCTGCTGTTTGAATATCATCCTTCTCACATTTTTACACATCCTTGGTTTCCTGCAGTTATAAGTTCAATTCTTTCACTACATTACCCAGAAGCACAATTTCTGAATGCTCTAGGTTTATTAAGAAGACTTTTTTATATACACAAGAAAAAATTAAAATATGTATGTTCCAATTAAGCTATTTTAACAGCCAATTGATTTCATAGGATTGACTGTTCAATAAAAATCCAAATTCATTCCTAACATTCAAGGGCAATTTTGGATTAGATTTGTAGATGTACAGCTCTGATTTCGGAGCTTATCAGGTGTTTCCAGTACATCTTCTGTTGCAAATGGCTTTGTTAATTCAAATTTCCTTTTGTGGACATTACAGAGAAATATTTAAGTCATTGGCAAAGCATTACATAATTAAGACACTTTGAGGTCTTTGAATGTGACCATGTGAAAATAGCTTTTAATTAAATCAGTGCACTTCAAGGACAGTTACTGAGAACTTTGCTATCATTCAGTGATGCTTTACCTTTGTAGTAACTATTGACTATTACCTTCCTCATGCAATCTGGTTTTCCAAGATGTAGAGATCTTAGGTTCTCTCTATTGTGGTTGCCCGATAGTGGCAAATTTTATGTAACTCTTGAAGTTTTAAATGGTGACCATTGTCCTAAAACTCTTAGCAGTCTACCAGTCAGGATTTCAGCCCCTAATCCTGGCTACTCAAGAGGCTGAGGTCTGAGGATCATGGGTTGAAGCCATTTAGCACAGGCAAATCTAGACTCCTTTTGAAAAAAAAAATTCTTGTATTGTAAAGGTGGTATACAGAGGAGTTACAGATATGTAAGTAAGGACATAAGTACAATTAATCAGCAACAAACTAAAAGCAGAGCAGCTTATATGGTAGAATACTGCCTTTGAGTAAAAATGCCAGACGAAAACCTGAAGTCATAAATTCAAGTCTCAATACTAGGACACACACACAAAAGATAGTTTTCTATTTTTTACAGATGTGAAAGCTGAGGGAAGGCAGTGTTTTCAATATAAGCTATTTAGAATTACACAGGTTAATAGATTTTGAAACCAAGATATTAGTTTAGAGTCTCTTTTAAGGGTATGTACTCTGTAAGGAACTGAATAGTAACGTTGGGTATTCTGTTAAGGGAGAAAAAAAATAGTGCATACCAAAGGTTCATTGTTGGCTTTTTCAGTTTGATGGTTACCTGAAGAGTTATCTTCTTTTTCCTTGAAATTTTTTTCTTTTGTCCTTAGTTTGAAACCTTTGATCCTAATAGTCTTCGTGTCCTGTGCATGTAATTATTTCGTGGATTTGAGGTCAGCATTTTTCTTTAGCTTCTTCTCTTTTATATTATAGAAAAGTCTACAAAAAGTATTGCACATGTATGAGTGAAGAGGATAAAAAATTTCGACGCCAGTCTGTTTTATGGGAGTGGAACAGGCAAAGACATTCTATTCTACTCCTTAGGGGAAATGTGATCATCTCTAGAGACACTTTTATTTGTGACAATTGAGACAGAAGGTTATACTGACATCTGGTTTATAGAGACCATGGGTGTTGTTAACCATGCTATAGTGTATAAGGAATCCTCTCTCCTTTATACACACACACACACTCTCACACACTAATTAACAGGCTCAAAATATCTCAGCTGATTGAGATTCAGAAATGTTCTTTGATGGCCAGTTGTCTGTCTTCACCAGAATATTTTGATCTCTGTGATGAAGCTGAATAGGTGTTATTTATGTGTTACTATGCGTTGATGGACCATACATAGGAAAAACTAGCAATCCCAGTCTCAATAAGTCTAGACATTCAGGCTGACCAAGACTTGGATAATTGGGATTCCAACAGCAAGTGAAAAGGTTTATACATTTTAATTTACACATTTAATGTACATAGTTTAATTGCACGTATTTACTATTTCTTCGTACCAGTGGTTTTCACCTGTAATCGTAGCTAATCAGGAGGCTGAGATTTGATGATTATGGTTTAAAGATAGCTTGGCTATGAAAGCCCATGAGACTCTTATCTCCGATTAAGCACCAAAAAAAGCAGGAAGTAGAGTTGTGACTCAAGTGGTAGAGTGATGTAGCCTTGAGCACAAAAGGTCAAGGACAGCACCCATGTCCTGAGTTCAAGCCCAGGAGTGGCAAAAATTAATATATATATATTATATATATGATAGTTCACTGTTATCCTGCTGGAATCACAGAGCTCCTATGGTTATTTGTTCCCAAAGACTGCAATATATATTTTTTAAACAGTTGTCACAGTTGATGTGGAAAAGTCAACACAGGTGAAAGCATGTACAGAAGTCTTTGAACTTAAAATCAGTAAGACCAAGTGGAAAAATCTGAAAGATCAATGAAAGCCCCTTGTGGACTTTGTGGAAGAGTCTGTCTCTACAAATCACAGTACACAAGTGTTACCATCACGCCGGAAGAGGATTTTCCCAGGTCAGGATTTGAAAGCTGTTAATGCTGGCGTACTTTAAGGGTTTCCTATTGACTCTTTTGAAATCTCGCTTTATGACCTTGGCTGTGTAGGAATTGATGGACCAAGTATTAACTTTCTGGAATGAGATGCATCCTGAATCTGGCCACTGCCATTACTGCTGCTGGAAGTTTCTTCTTTCAAAACATTAACTTTAAGATTGTCAGGGAAGCTACTTTCACATCAAGTCAAGCTCTGTATTAAGAGTTATAGATGGTGAACCATCTACAGATCTTTATCAACGTGCTCTGACTGAATTCCATTCACCCAATCTTCCCATCTCTGAGTGATTGCTCTGACACCCATGCCAAGAATAGGTGTTATGTACACCCCATAAATTATATATTTCAAGACAGAACAGTTTTTGCACAGGCTTTTCCAATTAGGTAGAAAGCCATTTAGCCATTTTGACCTGAGGTGGTAGCAGACTTACAAGACATGTATTTAGTCTCATTTATCTTTGTGTCTTAGTCTGTTTTGTGATACTGTAAATGAATACCCAGCACTGGGTAATATATAGACAAAAGCAGTTTATCAGGATTCATGATTGTAGTGGTGGGAAAATCCAGAAGGGTGGAGCAGGTATTGCGGGAAGTCTCTGCATGGAGTCATAATGTGGCTGGTCCCATCAGTGGTGACAGCATGTGAGAGGATAGCAGTTGAGAAGTGCTGAAGAACTAACTGTTCTTGTGGGAAGCGCAGAGAGTGAGAAGGAAGCAGCCTTCCTTCTCTAATAAACAACCCATTCTAGAGGAAAGGAATCCACTCCTGTGAGACCAGCCTTTATCCTTTCGTGAGTCAAAGGGTCTTGATCTCAGTTACCTCCCACCAGACCCCATTTTAAAGGTTTCTCTCTAACTTTCAAAATCGTTCCATTGTGGCTTCCAGTCTGAACTGCTGGAGAACCATATTCCCACTGTAGCACTTTGTGAGGCCTTTTGTAATTTTTTTCAATGTAAGGGAGTGGTTTTTCTATAACCTTTTCATCTTGATAATACTGTTTCCCCAATGTGATTTTTTTTTCTCCCCAGAAATTCAATTCCTTTGGTTTGTGTGGGATTAGGAGAGAGAATCTATTGTCTATTTATTCTTACAGGGTTTTAACTTGCCATCAGTAAACATCAAAAATTGACAAAGTAGAAGGCACCAGAGTTAGAGCCCACATTCTTTATTATAATTGTACAGGAGTCTTTTGGGAAAGGTATTAGCCTCAAGTCCTTCTATTTTGGTTTCCTGAGAAGCTGTAAAACATACCTATGCATTGACTGACCAGGGCGTATTTGTGCAATAGATTCTTAGTTTTCTTAGTTCAGGTGCTCATGGAAAAGCTATGTGGTTCCCAGCGTGTGTGTGTGTGTGTGTGTGTGTGTGTGTGTGTGTGTGTGTGTGTGTGTGTACAAATTCCAAAAACTACACATCACTGAGTGATAAAGTGGGAAGATAGCATGTGTGAGGCCCTGGGTTCAATTTCAAAACAAAACAGAAATGGTGGAACTGCCTAATTTACATCTTGCTTAAAGTTTACGTAAGCCAGATCTAAACATGGCATGTTAACATGGCATGTTATTGTTTTAAAAAATGCATCAATTAGATGATAGATTCCGTGAATACATTTTTAACAGAAAGGATAGCATTGTTTATGCATCATTTGGGCATTTTCTCTTGTACTCATATAGTATCAGGGGCCTGTTATGTATCCATATATGTGGGTTTGTGCTGGTCACTTTGAAAATTACACTAGTGGTTGGTTTTGTCCATATGAAGTAAGATATATACACCCGTGCTAGGGATTGAACCAAAGGCTTGATGCATACTAGACATGTGTTTTACCATTGAGCTCTACACCTAACTTAAATTTGTGTGTGTGTGAAGCAGATTCTTAATTCTTGAAACTTCTTAATCTGTTTTGCTGTCTCACTGGACTTTCTGTACTATTTATCTTGGCATCCTTCGGGTTATTCTGCTAAGGCATCAGTGGATTCTTTCTACTTTTAGGCAAAATTTATCAGGTCACCACTGTGTTGTTTTAGCTAGCTTGATTTTTGGAGTTACTGCAGATGCTTCAGAGACTAACCTCTCTCTAATAACATGTAGCTATTTCTTAAACCTTCTACAGAAGGAAAAGAACCTTTAGGGTCACATCTGAGCCTGTCAACCACCTACCTTCTTTTTGGGTCTGTTCAATGTGGCGACCCACATAAAATATTTTTGTCTCTTTATATTTTGAGTATTACGTTGTGATGGAAGAGGTCCTTATTCTGCTGAGGGCATATCCTACAGGTAAAATTCCATATGTTCTGAAAAGGATTTTTGGTATTTCAGTCTATTTGAGTATGTGTGAGCAATATTTTTAAGTGACATGTATGAAACCCTCTTATGTATCACCTCTTTGCCATATCTACACAGCAACTTCCCTGTCTTATCCTATGCTTTCAAGAACCCTCTGCATAGAAAAGGATGATTCCAGAGCCTTCCCCAAATGCTAAGAGCCCCTTAGATTGGGAAATCAATGCCTTGTGGATGTGGACAAGACATTATGTGCTAAAATTCTGACTTCATGTTTATCAGTTTATTCCATTACCATCTCTCACCTTTAATTCCTTGCCTATAAAATAGATTGATTTGTTGTGAATTTCACAAGATATGCCATATGTGAACATGCTGTGAAGAAGTCTTTAAAGCACTTTATATATGTTGGCCAAATGATCGGTTTGATCATGGAAATTAGTGAGGAAGTGTTGGAATGTGAAAATCAAAGGGTGCTTTGAGCCTGGGCTTTCCCAAATCCATGGCTCAAAGTCTACACATTAAAATAAGGATAGTGCTTCAACCTGTCACCCATACAACATATCCTTCCAGTGTGCTTGTATGTCGGTGGAGGGTACTTCAGATCTCTGATTGCATTTGGCTGTGACACTAAGTCTTAAGTGGTTGTTATTGGTGCCATAACTCAGTAATTCAGGAGGTGGTAACCAAATTCAAATTTCCTCAAGGAGCATCTAATGTGTCTCTTGCACTACTTTAAAGAGGATGTAAAATAATTAGTCGTAATACCTTGGATGGAGGAAGAAATACTTATTTAATCGAAGCAGCCATTGAGCTGTAGAGAGACAAGCAATGTATTATTCTAGACTCAGATACCTGCAGTGGCTTCAGTGGCCCTTTGGAAGGGATAGGCCTATGGAATTTTACCCTGATCCCTAGGAATTCCTTAAATTCCTAGCAGAAGCAAGACAATAGACCATCCCTTGTCTGTGTGAGAGTCATACAACAGGAGTCCACGGTATAGTCTCCTCTGTGCTGAGAATACATCCCTCCTATGTCAGGTTCCTTGTGTGTGTGTTTCCAGCAGTAAGTATGAGAGGTGTCTGATGCCATGCCCTGTGAATATTTGCCTGTTAGGAAACTCATTTCATTAGTTCCAGAGTGGATGCAAGTGGAAGGAAGTGGAAAGTTGGATTTAGAGGGGAAAAAAAGAGTATGAGATGGGATTCTCTTATGAATTGTTGCAGTTTTAACAGTTCCCCTAATCTAAAGGGCTGAGATTACTCCACACACATATCCCTTCCTTTCCTCTGTGTTCTTTTGCTAAGTTGTAAAATCTCAGTGATGTCCCAAATACAGTGGCCAACACAAGAATTGAATACAGCTTGGTACCTTACTACACACAAAGACGTGCATGGACATATCTGTAAGCTTCCTGGGACAGAGTCTATGCGTGTTTATTGCTAATGTGCTCAACCACAGAGATGCCAAATGAAGTAAGAGAGGACTGATGGAGAAAAACAGACTGTCAATACAGAGTTTAATTACATTCCTGTTCTTCTCATTAATAGCAGTTAATTCAGTTATCTTCACATAGCCATATCTTGTTTTCCGGGTCTGGACAATGAAACCAATAACAGAGGCATCACAAAAGATTGTTTTAATGTTTATGTTGGTTTGTGCAAGTGAAACGAACATGTGCTGGAATGTAGTGAGTACTCAGTAAATATTAGATGTAATTTAGGCAGTAGCATCTACTATGCAGCAGCTATTGCTCTCTGTGTGTGTGTGTGTGTGTGTGTGTGTGTGTGTGTACGTATGTGTGTGTGTGTGTATGTATGTGTACGTGTGTATGTGCTGATACTAGAACTTGAAATCAGTGGCTGGGCACTGTCTCTTAACTTTTTCACTCAAAACTGGTGCTCTACCGCTTGAGCCACAGTTCCAGTTGTGGCTTTTTTGCTGGCTAATTGGTAATAAGAGTCTCATGGACTTTCCTTCCCAACTGATTTCAAACCATGATCCTCAGATCTCAGCCTTCTGAGTACTAGGGTTACAGATGTGGGCCCAAAACACCTAGCTATATCTATTGTCTTACATGTGGTAATTCACCCATCAAAAATAATGGTTAGGTAGAGGGAGAACCATGAACTGAATTGTGTGGGAGGATAAACTTGAGATCACTAGTTTGGGTGCTTTATCTGTGATGTTTGCAAGGAGGCTGAGAATGTTATAGGCCATTCTTCCTCGACCATGATATGCTTTGGAATCACTGAACAGATTTTAAATTAACACTGATGCTGTAGTCCTGCACATTCCATCCAACCTCACATCAAAATTAAAATAAATAATCACATCTGTACTGAATAGGCCTCAGCATTTTTCTTGTCCTTATTCCCTAAACAAAACATGGTAACAGCTACTTAACATAGCTCTCATAGCACTTTCGGTGCAAGAAGTCACCCTAAAGATGATCTGAAACACTGTGTGTGTGTGTGGCGATGGGGGGGAGGGAGAGTGCATTACATAGATTGTGGATGTGCTACATCACTTCCTGAAGAGCCCGGGAACATATCTAGGTTTTATTTCCCTTGGAAGGCACTGAAATCAACCATCACAGGAACTGAGAAACAACAGTATTGGCTTTCTTAAGCATCACTACTTTTATTAGCTGTCTGTATCCTCCTAAGATGCCCTGGAGGGTAAGAACAGCTGTCTGGCGTGGCCATTCATCTAGTTCCTCAGGATTCCCTGGGGTTTGCCTCTTTACCCTTTGGTCTTTTGTTCTTTCTGCTTATGACTGCTAATGCAGTTTAGGCCTTATTCTTGGGCTTCTGAAATAGTTAAAAGAGTCCATCTTCTCAACACCCCAGGCACTGAGCACCCTCCCCCATGACTCAGAGAAAATATTTTGGGATTTCTTTCTCATTTTGTAGTGTGCAGTCCAGGAAGATAAGAGTTAGAGTCTTCTGGTGACTCCACCTTATATGATCAATAATAATAATAATAATAATAATAATAATAATAATAATTCCTTAGGTGTCATGAACCTCATTATCTCAGCTTCAGTTTGAGCTAGAAGAAGACCAAGCATGTCCATGCTAAGGCATACTGAAGGATGCAACAGGGATCAAAGGCTTCTTGAGCCTTCCTACTCCCTCCTTGGATATGGTGAATGAGGAGAGCACGGCCTATTGGGGAAGGAATATTCATGAAGGAGTGGGGATCAAGATCTTGGCTTGGCTTGGCCTCATTTTCACATTAAGCTGAGAGGGACACTCATCCTGTGAGACTGAGAAGACTCATGGCTGGTCTCTAGGGAAGACCTGCCAGTAACACAGCAAGTTGTGTGGTGGTGGTTTTTGCAGACATTAGTCTACTGGGGAAATTATCATGTACATATGGCAATGGACATGTGATTAAACTAAGGTTACAAGCCCAGTGAAGAAAAGGAAGATTGGAAAAGACAAGGGAGAGAAATGGGAGAGAATGACGGATAATCTGACTTGTGGAATTGAATCTCCTTTGTATCACTACCAGAAAGAAAAAGGAAAAAGAAAAGAAAGGGGATATCTACTGTTTGAGGACATGGGATGGGTATGTGTGTAGCTGGAGTCAGGCAATGCTCTTCAGAAGAATGTGATTGTGATGGAGTTGGCTGTGTCAGGAAGTTCAGAGTGAAATCCCCAAGTCATAATGGGCTCAGAAAACGAGGGGAAGGCTAGAAAACTACAAGCAGGATAGTGGCAGCTCTGAATGTTTCTTGGGGATGCCACTAAAGACCTGGAAGCATCATGTATTTTGGGGCTTTAGTAAAAGGCCCCTCTGGAGAGAAGCAGGAGGGGGCACTGCTGGTTGTTTTGTCATAAAGGCAAGAGATAGTGGTGGCTGGAACCTCTGGGGGAAAAAAATCATCTGTTTCTATTACCCAGACAGTAAGAATTTTATGTTCTTATGTAGGAGGAAGGAAATTAGTTTCAGGCTCTGGTAGCACGCGTTTGAAGGAACTCAGTGACTAATGAAAATAGCACTTTGGGAGAAGGAAAGCAGGTCAGACTGGGGCTTATAAACACTGCTCGCGATCGAATTTGTTGAAAGATCCTTATTGTTGTTTTGATACAGGCAATTTCTCCAACTCAGTTTTTGCTGCTTTTCTCATTTGATGGTTTCTCCCGTTGTATTTATATCCCTCCTTGTTTGTGTGTGTTGTGTGAATGTATTGAACGGCCCTTCTGTCTTCCTCTGGTTCCATTTTAATGTTTTGGGGTGCTAGTTAGAGCAGGACTGCCATGTGTGTATTTCACTCTGCGTTATCTCTACAAATACAATTGGCCCCAGTTGTGACTGTAGAAAGTTAATTTTCCAGCCGTATTGGAAAGCCTGTAAACCCACAGATTGAACTTCTTGGTGATTTCATTAGTGTATTTCTTCTACAAATAGCCCATGGTTGTCTAATACATGGAAATTCCAGTCCTCATCCACAGTGTTATATTGTCTTCCACCCTCTGTGTTCAGGACAGATTGATAACCAGATTGAACTCTGATGATAATTATCCAATCCAAAGAACAAATTAAGGACCACCGCAGACACATTTTATACTCTATTACAATTTATGGTTCCAATGACCTTCCATTTCCATTTCATTTGTAGCACAGAAGGACTTTTAAGTACAATACAGTTTACTAGCTCATCTTCAAACCACAAAGCCAGCCATCTTCAAAGTGCATTTATGGGGCTGCTAGAGATATCACCATCACCTGAAGTTAAAGTGAAGGGCGAACCCTGAGTCTCTGTAACGATGGTCTCCTTCCACATTGGACACACTGGCTGTAAAACCTCTCGTATGAAATAGGCAGTTCTTTTAGATCTTACTCATGCAGCCTTCCAGTCTAGAAGTGAGGATATGACTCCCATTAAGTGCAGTTCAGGATGTTCTGCCAAAGGAGCTGTTACTCCAGACCTGTGCCCCATCCAGCAAGTGAAAACTTAAGATCAAATGTTCTTTCAGGACTCCTGGTCTAAGTTTTTTCTGGGTAAATACATATGCACTCATGAGCTATGGTGCCTTTTTGGGGTGGGGGGAGAGATGGGGATAATATGAAAGTATTGAGGCTTAAGCTCAGAGCCTGGGCACTTTTGTCTCTTTTTTTTTTTTTCTACTTAATGCTAACAACAACTCCACTTCTGGCTTTTTCGTGGTTTATTTAGAAGATAGGAGTCTCCCAAATGCTCCTCCTTGGATTGGCTTCCAACCACGATCCTCATATCTCAACCTCCTCAGTAGCTAGGATTACAGGCATAAGCCACCTATGGCCAGCCAGTATGTGACATGGAAGGCAAAAAAACTGCCCCTTCTTCTACCCTTAACTAAATTAGACAGGACAGTAGCATGTAGGAATGGTTAACGTGCACTCCTAGAGCTCGTAAGGCTCATAACATCATTTGCTACCTGAAGGGACACAAACCATGTTGACTGCGTGCTGCCTGAGGCTCCTCTGCCTGCAGTGGTCATTTTGTATGGCCCTTGAATGATGCTATAAATACCCAGATGGCCCTTGGCAGAAGAAAGGTTCACTGTTTTCGGTAGAGATGTGATCAGATCACAGATTTCTGATAATGTCTTGTATAAAGTAAACCTAACTCAGTCTTTTGTGTCATCTATATCGAATATGCCCCCAAAATATATCTAAGAATTCTAGTACTCGGTCTCATAGTTATATTCTCTCTGTATAATAAAGTATACATAGGTACTACTAATAACCAGAATGTACCTTAAAACCAGACACTTTTCTTTCTAAGAGGATCTCTTCCTCCTCCTCCTCCTCCTCCTCCTCCTCCTCCTCCTCCTCCTCCTCCTCCTCCTCCTCCTCCTCCTCCTCCTCCTCCTCCTCCTCCTCCTCCTCTTCTTCTTCTTCTTCTTCTTCTTCTTCTTCTTCTTCTTCTTCTTCTTCTTCTTCTTCTTTTGCTAGTCCTAGGCTTGAGCTTAGGGCCTGAGCACTGTCCTTGGACTTTCTCAAAGTCAAAGCTCTACCACTTGAGTCTCAGCACCACTTCTGGCTTTTTTCTATGTATGTGGTACTGAGGAATCGAACCCCGGGTCTTCATGCACTAGGCCAAACTTCTTTTTTTTTTTTTTTAAGAATTTATTAACATTGGTTTTTACATCATATTTGGATCTCTTCTTCTTCATTCTACGTTAGTCCTTCTAACCTGAGTCTTAGGTGAGTTAGACTTTACATTTTAGTACAGAGAAATGGTATTAATTTTTACCTCTCAGTCTTCATTTGATTTTCTAGGGATAAATTACTCAAAGTATAGTATCAACATTTAAAATATAAATGTTTTAAGAAGTAATTTACCTAAGATAACAGGAATGGCCAAACATTTTCCTGGATCATTTTTTGGAAGAAGTGGCATTTGGGATTCTCTACTCTTTTTAAAAATGAGCTTATATATGTTCCTCAAAGTCTTTCCAGTCACAAGCAGGATGGGGGGAAAGCACATAGAAGTATATGATCCAAAAACCTCTGGAACTGTCAGTTGTCATGTCATGTCACATTTTTTTAAGTGATTGGCTACTTTCTTAGGCATTTCCACCATGGAATAAATACTGGTGAAGACCTTATGAAATAAATAGTAAAAAGCATTTCAAGTGGTTTCCTGTTCCCACTGAGCTTTGGACAGATGGATTGTTTATATGCTATTTCAAATACAGCTTTTTTTTTAATTCCATTTTTACTGATGACAAGTAGAACTAGAGTTCTTTTTTTGGTTTTGTTTCCTATGTCTCTACTAAGCTTTCTGCCATATTTAAATGTTTGCTTCTCCAAAGTATAATTTGCAATGATAATAGCGGTACCCAGAAACAGTAAGGGAACCAGTTTGAAGTCTCTTCTCTCTAGAAATACATATGGAAATACGTGCTTCCATGGTTAAGGATTTGCTTTGATATTATTGAAGCCATGTAGGAATGTGGATGAAAGAAAATTTGTTCATAAAACTGAATGATTAGACTTAAATTCCTTCTAATTTTACATAGAAAAATATCATCGTGAAAAAACAAATGAGTCCTTGAACTCATTGTTGTTTTGGCTACCTCATCACATGCAACAGATTGAGTCTAAAGGGCAATTTTTAAGGGTGTTATATAGAACTGAACCTACAGATTACCAAAGCAAGCCGTTTCCATAAGGTAACTCATTAAGGTCAATCACATTATTTGCATATAAGACCCTACCAAAAATGATTTGCTCTTTCAACTTATCTAATGTTGTAATAATAGGAATGGGGTTTGATGTGTTTAGCGAGGGCCTTTGAACTGCAGTCAATCAGTTGTAAACCATTACGATGTATTTCATTTGCTATTAAGGTATCTGGAATATGCACCCTGGTTGCAACTCTTACCCAACAGGCCACCGTCCTGCACCCTCAGAACTAGCAATATCTGTGTTTATTTATTTGTTTTGTTGTTTTTAATCACAATTCTCATCTAGAATGTGGCACTTGTTCTTCCCTAACCTGTGAATAAAATCAGATGTTTTAGTCTGGCCCAGAACCACCCCTGTGTTTGATTGCTTAATGTCTTTCCGTAGAAGCCTTTCTGGAAATAGAGCCATGAGAGTAAGCCTTTTTTTTTTTTTTTTTTTTTTTTGGCAGTCCTGGGCTTAAGCTCAGGGCCTGAGCACTGTCCTTGGACTTTGGACTTTCTCAAGGCTAGAGCTCTACCACTTGAGCCTCAGCACCACTTCTGGCTTTTTTCTTTGTATGTGGTACCGAGGAATCGAACCCAGTTCTTCATGCATGCTAGGCAAGCACTTTAACCACTAGGCCAAACTCCCGGCCCCGAGAGTAAGCTTTTGAAAAACTCTTCATGCTTATTTCCGGAACTCTTTCTCCTAATTGGGCCACTTTGTCCTCCCTGTCATCATATGTTAATACCTTTCTCTAAAACGTGGCCACTTTGATATCTCTTTTGAGTAGAAATGTCTATACTACTCACTGCTATGAAATACATTTTTCCCCCTGTAAAATAATTACTCTTCTCCAAAGCTGCTCTTGGGAGAAGCCTCCAAGGATAGTGCCATAGGGCATAGCTTGCTTTTCCTTCTGATTTGTAAGTTTCACTATCCCAGGCTGCTGGGAGCCTTAGGTAGGAAAAAGACATGTGTTGGGCTTAGATTAGCAAGTTGCTCTTAATAAGCAGCAGTGACCTGCAGTTTCTTCGGCCCTGATTAACAAGCTGTCATAAGACATTTTTAGAGTGTTATTATTGGTTATTTTGGTACCCTCCCTTCCCATCTTTGTCCTAAAAATGAGGTGAGCCACAGGCATTTCAGCTGGATCCTAATTAGCCGGTGTTTTGTGTGATTTTGCTTTCCTTTTCCGCAACATGAACTTTGGTCCTAGAAAATCACTTTTCATAATGGCCATTTTCCCATAAATAGAAGATGTCCTTTCTTTTGTGTCCTCAGTTATTACCATTCCACCTAATGCTGTGATCTTGTGGCAGTGTGGTGAGACACTCTGTTAATATGAGGAAGCCTATCAAGTTCTTTTTTTTTTTTTTAATGTGACAGTCCTAAGGCTTGAACTTTGAACTCTGGTCCTACTCACTGTCCCTGAGCTCCTTTTGCTCAAAGCTAGCACTCTAGCACTTGAGCCACAGTGCCACTTCAGCTTTTTCTGTGACTTAATTGTTGTTAAGAGTCTCACAGACTTTCCTGCCCAGGCTGGCTTCCAAACTGCCATCCTCAGATCATCTCAGTCTTCTGGATAGCTAGGAAGCATGAGCCAGTGGCACCCAACTCTTATTTAGGTTTTTGATGAAATGATGGAGCACTCAGTTCTCACCACCAGCTCTCCACCAGTTCCAGTCTACGCAGAATTCGAGCTTCTCTTCCTATTCATCAAACTAGAATTCTTCCAAAAAAGAAGACTAATTCATGTTAAGCACCTCATAAGACTATAGTTTTGCCTTTTTGTTCTTTTTTAGACCTTGGTTTTGAAAGGGGTAGTACTTATGTTTGTTTCATTTTTGTTGATCACAGGGCTTGAACTCTGGGACAGGGTGCTGTCCCTAAGCTTTTTTGCTCAAAGCTAGTATTCTACTACTTTGATCCACAGCTCTCCTTCCAATTTTTAGGTGATTAATTGGAAATAAGAATGACATGGACTGGGGCTGCTTTCAAACCATCATCCTCAAATCTCAGCCTCCTGAGTTAGCTCGGACTAGAGCCATGAGCCACCAGTGCCAGACATGTTAAACTGAGAGCTTCAACCTTGCGAAAACTACTGCACTTGAGCTGTAACCTCAGCCCTTTCTGCATTAGTTCCCACACACACACTGAACATTTTTCATTTTTTTTCCAGGGCTGTCCTATGACTGTGATCTTCCTATTTATATCCCTAACACTAACATGCTCAATGTACTGATTTGTGATGGGGTTGCCCTAACTTTTTCCCAGGCTAGCCTTGAACCATAGGCTTCCTGATCGGTACCTGCCAAGTAGCTGTCTCATTTCTTTCCCTTTCTTCTCCCCCATTTCCTTTCCTGTTTTGCAGTTTTAACTGAGCCTGGAAAGGCCAGCCTCGTATGGAATGTATAATTGCTAATCACCAGTTGGTTTTATCTCCTGGGTTTTCCTGAAGAAATGTCAAGCCTACAGTGCCTTCTTCTGCATATTTTCTTTCCATTCCAGTGTGCTTTGGTGACAGATGGAGAATGAAGCAGCAAGTCTGGCAGCTGAGTGTCTGTGCCTATATTTTGATGACACCTGTCACTGGACAGTCCAGGCCCAGGGTAGAAATGATAGCTGGAGTTGCTTTATAGTCCTGACAGCACATAGAATCTTCATGTTGCTGTGCAGATAGACCCAAGTTTTTAACCAACTTGCTTTTTACAAAGAGCTGGTCATGAGTTGGTTCTTTTAAGTGCCATTCTTATATTTAGAGTTTGATTGCAACATGTTTACAAATGAAATACAAGCACAGCCAGTGTTATGCCAGCCCTCTGATATTATAAAGTTGTCAGTGTAAGTACTAGAGCATCAGGTTTATTTTTGGTGCTTCTTTGATTCTCTAACTTAACTGCTAGGAACCATATTTTGACAGGAGGGGAGGTTATAAGAATCTATACACACACACACACCTCTGTGTGTGATTCACCGATTTGGGGTTTGGGTTTTTGTTTGCTTGTTGTTGGCCATGAGTCTTAAACTCAGGGCCTGGTCTCTGTCCTTGAGCTTTGTTACTCAAAGACAGAGCTCTATCACTTTGAGCCACAATGAGACTTCCTGTTTTCTAGTGGTTAATTGAAGATCGGGGGACTTTCCTGTCAGAGCTGGTTTTGAGTCATGATCCTCAGATCTCGGTCTCCTGCGTAGCTAGGATTATAGGCATGAGCCACCAGCACCTGGCTAGTTAAATTTTTCTGTATCTTCTTTTCAAGGTAACTTTCTGATACAGCACCAAGGAAGGACTGTTTTGAAGATAACTGGACTTTGGCCTGCTTATAATTCTCTGTCTTTGTTACAGTTGATTTTTGTGACAGTCATGTTGTATATAAACATTTCATAGGGTCATAGTGGCTCATGCCTACGTGGGAAAATGAGATCTAGGGATCAGAGTTCAAAACCAGCCCAGGCCAAAAAGTCTGAGAAACTTTTATCTCCATTTAACCACCAATAAAAGGTGTGAGTGAAGCTGTGGTTCAAGTGATAGAGTACTAGCCTTGAGCAAAAAAAAAAAAAAAAAAGAAAAGAAAAGAAAAGAAAAAAAACTAAGAGACTGTGCCCAGGCTAATATATTTCAGAAGTTTCAGGACTTTGCGTAGTTTGTGAAATGACAATATTACTTCATTTTAGAATTACTGTATTGTTGTAAGATTATTATATTGGGGGAAAAATAGCCATTTATTATTGACCAAAAATAAAATGCTGATTATAGGAGGGCAATAATAGAATACATTTTGCTTTTTTTTTTCTTTTTTAACTTTGCCCACCTCTATTTCCTAATTTCCTACAGTTAACATTGTCATGTTAGATGATAAAGAAGGCATTGTTATTTAAATAGTACAGCATGGGAGGGAAACATCACAGTTAAAGAAACAAGATCATTTTAGAATTGTAAATAGCTGTATATTTTATTAATTGATCTGGAACTTCATTGCACTAGCTTGACATTGAGGTGGAGAATGAAAAATTGTCCACAGATACTTATAGCTGGAGCTACAGTAAAACAAACAACATATTTTAAACATTGTTAAAGGGGAAATTCATTATATTTGCAGAGAATCTCTATTAACAGCCACTGTAGCCAAATAGCTATATTCATGTTCTGGTGTCTGATTTGGGTTAATTACTGTCATCATTTTATTAGGCTTTCACATAATTTCTTTTCTAATGTATAAAACTCAAGAAAATTCAAGATCGCAATGAATTACATTGCCACAAATGTATTTCTAATACAGATAGCTGAAATCAACAATGATAAAAACCAAACCCTCCATAGGAGAGTGAAGATTTCCTGGCATAGCCATAGCTTGGATTCTTACTTCCCTGCAGATATCTATTAGTTTACTTACCTACAGGTTTTACTCTTCACTGGAAGTTTCTCCTTGGAGAAGAGGCTGATGAAATTGCCCAACTTCAGGGAAAGAACTTGTAGAAGAAGAGGGGGCAATTTGGCACTGTTTTGGCGCTGAGGGGCTCACATTCTTTTTTTTTCTTTTTTTTTCTGTCCAACATGGGGCTTGAACTCTGGGCCTGGGCATTGACTCTGAGCTCTTCAGCTCAAGACTAGCACTATACCACTCGAGCCACACTGCCACTTCCAGCTTTCTGGTGGTTAGTTGGAGATATGAGTCTCACAGATTTTCATACCCGAGCTGGCTTTGAACCGTGATCCTCAGATCTCAGCCTCCTGAGAAGCTAGGATTACAGGTGTGAGCCACCAGCACCTAGCTGGAGCTGGCATTCTTTAAATATAGATTCTATCATTTGCAGGAAGACTGTGGAACATTTAGAGATGTGTAATTTTAGAATCAAGAGCTAGGCATTTATCCACTAGAATGTTCTCCATTGTTCTTAGGCCAACGTGGATATCTTGATCTCTTTCTTCTCAAGTTCATTATTCAATTAACAATGGTTAATGAACATTATATTAGATGTTTAGGATTTGGCAATAAGCACACAGACTCAATCTCTGCTTAAATGTAAAGATTTCTTTTCTTTTTCTTTTTTTTTTTTTTTTTTTTTTTTGCCAGTCCTGGAGCTAGAACTCAGGGCCTGGGCATTATCCTTGGGCTTTCTCAAGGCTATTA
Organism: Megascapheus bottae; assembly: GCF_031878675.1. Classification (NCBI taxonomy): domain Eukaryota; kingdom Metazoa; phylum Chordata; class Mammalia; order Rodentia; family Geomyidae; genus Megascapheus; species Megascapheus bottae. The sequence continues at coordinate 30,424,856 of NC_143510.1, forward strand.
CTCTACCACTTAAGCCACATTACGACTTCCGGCTTTTTTTCTGGGTATGTGATACCGAGGAATTGAACACAGGTCTTTGAGCATGCTAGGCAAGCACTCTACCACTAGGCCACACTCCTGCCCCCAAAGGTGAAGATTTCTAATAGGGCTATTTTCTGTTGTAACACAAACCTAGGGATTGTTGCAATCTTTTTCATAAACATTTATAAACATTCATATCATTTATATATTTATAAACATTATATTCTATATACAATGTGTGTGTGTTGAGTGTCTCAAATACACTCACAACATCATGGGTGTTTGGCCATAGTCTAAATGCAGATGCACTAATGTATTGTATCCAACTACCTTCAAACTGCTCATATAAGGTGTCTATGTAGCATCAATGCTTAGATTTGAGTCCCATCCTCAGGATTATCTGAATATGCTAAAATCTAAACAAATGTGAAAGACTTATAGTCGTATGCATTTCAGATAATTACTCACATTGTAATGTCTCTCTGGTAAAGCTATGCTATCTCTAGGAAACCACGAGATGCACAGATTTTTTCTAGTAATTGCATAGATTGTTGTGCAGTTGGAGATGGAATCTCAAGAGAGTCACCAATTTAATGGGGAATAGTTTTCTTAGTGTTTCTAGAGTCTAGGGTCAGCTTTAGGTAGTCTACGATGGAACATTCTAGTAGGTATGCACTACCCAGGGCCTCCCTTGTGCAGAAAGTCCTAACTTGTGCAGAAAAGTGATATGAAAGCTACAAAACAGCTAGCTATTACCTGTGCTGGGTTATCACACTTAATTCTATTCTATTCAGTCCTAATTGCATTTGGTCCTCTGTTGTAGTGTTCTGAATCAAATCTAGATAGAACCTTGTACATTGCTAAGCAAGTGCTGGGCTGCTGATCAACCCTGACAGCCTCCTGCAACCTCTTAATGGTTTTCCTCATAATATATTCAGCAAAATTGTTCTTTCTACTAGGAACAAGAAGAGATGCTAGCTTGTTTCATATAGCAGTATAGCAAAGCTCCCTCCAATGTAGAAGTTATATGCTAGGATCTTAACTTTACCTGTTTCTGTATGCCTTTGGGTGCATAACTTACATTCTGCCTCTTTTATTGCCAGGATAATATATAGAGGGGTTACAGTTACATTAGTCAGGTAGTAGGCACATTACTTCTCAAACATTGATACCCCTTCTCATGTTTTGTCCCTGTTTCCCTACCCCTACCCCCTCCTAATCATCTTGTTTCCCCCTTTCCTGACCCTATTTCAAATAAATAAATAAACATATATACAAATACCCAGTAACAAAGTCATACAGTAACAACATGAAACTGACCATAAGGCCAATAAAAGAGAAGAGAAATAACATAGTACATTAAGAACAACAATCTGTCTCTTTTCTAAGCAATTATTTGGTGTCTGTATCATCATAAGCACCTTATAGAAAAACAACATGATAGCATGATAGCTCTCTTTCATCATCATCATCATCATTATTATTACTATATTATCTTCACTGGAGGTACCAGTGTCAAACAAATCTTGGCATTAACTTGATTTTATTTATTGGATGAAAATCTCTAGTTCCTATGACTGAGAATTTTTCAAGGTATTGTAGTTAAGACTGAGAACAAAGGAAATGTGGAACTTACAGACACATGTCTGGCTATATGTTATCGGTGGTATGACTGAAGGATTGTGTCGTTATCAGAATTATGTCAGGAGTATCAGATTCTGTGGTGCATTATGGGAGCCAACTATAACACTGACATCATGAAAGATACTTCTATGAAATGATTGATCTCTTAATTGGGGATGTATGGTTCAAGTTTTCATTTAAAAAAGGAGGTATTGGAATTGTTTATAAGTGTACATTCCTTTGGCCTCTGCAAAAGTTATGTGCACAAAATACTCATTCACCAGATAAAACTACAATGGAGATAGTTTTTGTTACTTACTCAAAATAAATCTTAAGTCCTAAACAACATCCTGTGAGCTCCAAGAATGTTGAGTTCTGCTGTAAATTCCATTGTGTAAAATAAATTAGGACTTCCCTGGTGGGTTTTTTCCCCTTATGAATGAAGTCTTGACTAAAATATTACTACATATGCCAGTAGAAGCTTCTTTCAATTGATCTTGTCACAAAGAAAATGTGCAAAAACATACTCTGGAGTCTACATGCTTATATTCTTTCAGAAATGCCTCAATAACCAATGTTACATTTTAAGATTAAATCATTTAAAACTATTTTTTGCTCATTTGTTTCTTATGCTTTTATTGAACATCTTCTGCCAGCAACTCTACCAGCTGTTCAGTTACTCTGGATGTATTGTGGGGGCTGTATTTCAGGTACATTTCCATACTCCACGGGCTAGTGGATGTGCCCTGACCAGCTGTATTACAGCTATTTGACTACATAGTGAGCAATTTCTGTGGCCCAGTGCCAGCATGTCATCTGACCAGATTGTCATAGGTGGCATGTTTGTGTGAAGTTCTCACCTGCTTCAAAGGGTCTGTCAGGTCTGTAGGCCAGCAGGCCTGTGACTTCTTAGTTTCTTCCTTGTTCACTCTTTTTCCTCTAGAGATAACAGCCACATTCTGGGCTAGCTTTCTATGAATCCATTAGGTCCCCTTCCCCCTTTTTGTAATTAAATACCTTTTATTTGTTAGCCATTTTTTAAATGAAATGCTCTGTGTTCAAATTACTGGTGTTATTTCTATCTCCTGATGGGACTTTCACTGCTGTGGAAGGGATTAAGAAAAAAAAAAAAAACTATCAAAAGAACTAATTACCACTCAACTACCAACTCTGGACCAATGCCCTATTTTCTTCAACATACTTGAGCACTTGATTTTATTTTAGCATACATTACATCAGACATTTTATAATCAGGTACTGAGTATTCTCACCAACATGACAGCATTGAGCACAAAATAGGTAAATATTCTTTTATGCCTCTGCAATATGAGGGCATTTATCCAGTCAGCAGAGATTTATTTCATTGATGTCTGTAATACTTGGCACTGAAGTAGGTGCTTTCTTTTAAAAAAAAGGGGGGGATTGTGGGGGAGAAAAGGATACTCAGGTCCCTGCCTTGCAAGTTTGTCAGGAAGATAGAACTTTGTGTGTGTGTGTGTGTGTGTGTGTGTGTGTGTGTGTGTGTGTGTGTGTGTAAAGTTAACTAACAAGGCAATAGAGTTTGCAAGGCAGCATACGGCCCCATTAGCATTTGTATTGCTTCATATTTCTAGACTAAGTAATGTTGCAGAACACCCGCATTCTGTTCTGCACAATCCGTTCGCATTTCTAAGCGACTGGGCGTTCATTTGTCTTTTCAATTGTTTTCTATTTCCTCTGCACACACAGATACTTGGTGTAGGAATTGCAAAGGCTGTGAATTAGTAGGTCCTCTGTAATCAATGAGAATAAATAGTTTATGAAACCAGGCTTTGAAAATGGTGTGTGCATATGCACACTTTGGGGCTTAGAGGCATCTTTTTACTGTGTGAATTACTGGAAGCTAGCAGAGCCAGGATGCACTAGAAGTGTTTACGGGAGATTGTCGATGGTTTGGGGATCACTTAGGGCTCTATATGAACTGATTCTAGTGTTGGCACATGTTACTCAGGCAGGATTCTTGGAGCAGGCTTGAGGATATCTAGTGTACCTTTATACAGGTACACTCCATAGAATAATACTTTTAAGATGCTACCATCCCATCATTGTTCCCACGAATCTCTCCTGAAGGAGTGAGTTTTCTTCTCTCCAGTTCTTGGAGAGAAAGCTGCTAAATCACACTGACAGGCAGTGCCTTTGGCACTTCGAACCCATTGCTGAAGGTGGATGCTCTGGAATTCACTAACCCAACCTTTCCTCGTGCTACACCAGAAGGCACTCGACCTTGATCTGTTAAGTCTTGGGAAGGGCTGTTTGTCTAGTCTACTGTATCTTCCTCTGAGACCCTGACTGACAGTGCAGTTTTAGTGTACTGATGATTCTCTGATAAAAATATCCCCAAATAAAAGAACCTGTCATTTTTTTAAAACAGTCTACGCAAGATTTTTTCATCCTGGATTCTTTCTGGGTTTTTTTTTTCCCCTTAAATATCTTTGGTTTCTTAGTTGTTTCTCAGTTAACTAATTAGAGGATGTGACTTGGTTTTGCTTAGCTACCTTCTTGAAAACGTTACCCCTTCCCTCCCTCTGTGTGTGTGTGTGTGTGTGTGTGTGTGTGTGTGTGTGTGTGTGTCTATGTCTATGTGGGGGGGGGCAGAAAGACAGAGATAGAATTGTGAACAACTTTAAATCTCTAGTGGTCATTTCCACCCCTAAGGATTTGAAGGACTAGATGAATGGTCATAGGCCATGGAAGGGCCTGTGGGGACAAGTGTAGGAATTGTGACAAAGTGGGCAACAACTTGTTTTATACCAGCAACACCACTACCATAGGCTGGAACTCAACACTGTCACCTTCAAGCTATGACAGTTATGACACCTCCTGTTTTCTCAAAGCCCTGCCTGCCAGAGCTGTTCCGTGCGGATGGCTACTTCTCATCCTCAAGAGCTGCTGTGGGTAAAGCAAACGTAAAGTGCTCCAGTGTCATGTGGGGTGGGATGGCGTGATTCTGTGTGTGTGGTATCTCAGAGTACTTGGGAAAGTAATACATTGCTTGCCCACAAAGGGGTTTAACTCACCTGACAACATGAAGGCAGTGAGTGAAGCCATTTGAGCTAGATGTGTAGAGAAGTGAAGGGCCATTCTAGAACCTACCTCTCCACATGTGCAGAGGGGTCCTGGCTGAGCAGAGAGTCCACACAGCCACTTGCCTCCAAGATTGTTCCTCATATATCCACACTTGACTTTCTGCTAACTGTTCTTTGGCAAGTCACCGTGGGGTGTCTTTCTGCGGGTCTAGTCTGCCTGTCAGCACACATGGTCACCTGAATCATACACATCACAGTTTGCTGGGAAAGATGATGGTTGCTGTGTTAGAGCTGATTTCACTCTGGATGCGTTTGGGAAGATAGCATCTTAGACTTAGCACTTATTTCCTATGCGCCCAGCTGGGATGAGGGCCAGGATGGGCTCTCTGCAATCCACTGAAGTATTTATTTGGTACTGACACTTTGTTGTTGTTGTTGGCTGTGGGGCATGAACTCTGGGCCTGCGCACTGGGCACTGTCTCTGAGCCCTTCAGCTCAAGGCTAGCGCTTTACCACTTGAACCACAGTGCCACTTCTGGTTTTCTAGTAGTTAACTGGAGACAAGAGTCTCATGGACTTCCACGCCTAGGCTGGCTTCGAACCATGAGTAGCTAGGATTACAAGCGTGAGTCACTGGCACCCAACTTAGTACTGACACTTTCAGTGAATATCCAGCCCCACAAGGTTGAAGCAGATTGAAGAGTTGTATGGGAATGTAGCCTTTTACCAGCTGCTGAGAAAGCTCTGGTTTCACCACACCTGACAGTGAATCAGAAACACGTCAGAAACGTGAGAGTAGCTGACACATACGGATGATACAGTCCTCACCATTGACCCTGGGTTGCACCTTGCTGAAATATTTGCTATGATATTGGTATACACTATTTATCATTTTTGTATTTAATACTGGTATGCTACACCTGATCTCCACAGGAGAAAAACACAAACTATAGGTACCAAATACAATATACAAATGCATCAACATCAAATATAAAATTTGATATAACGTTTTTTCCAAAATGCAATTTGTTTTTTTGTGGTCCTGAAAATAATCATGCTTGTACCAATTGTGAACAACATCCAATTAATTCTGTTAAGGAGAAAGTAGACTGCTGTTGTTCACACCCTCCAGAAAGAGCATTGATGTTTACTACTTATTTATGCTGTCAGGTGCTTGAAAGTATAAATTCATAGTACCTGAATAGACTGAAGTCCTATAAAAACATTTTGACCCTACTGATATGTCATAGTAATGTATAGATTCAAGCACACATAAATTTTCCTCTGCTAAATGAGAATATATACCATCACTTATTTAACTAATTAGCTATCAATGGACCTTCCCTCTTTCCTTCCTTCTTCCCTTCTTCCTCTACTTCCCCCTTCTCTCCCCTACCACCCTCCCTCCCTCTCTTTCTGTAATAATGTGCCAAGTACTCTACCACTTTAGCCATGTTCCAGCCTGTTGTTTTTTGTTGTTGTTGTTGTTTTGTGTTTTTTTGAGATAGACCTTACTATTGTGGCCCAAACTGGCTCAGACCTGATTCTCTTGTCTGTGTTTCTCAGCTATCAGTGGATTTTTTTTTTCAGTATTGTCAATTTTTTCCATAATGAATGCCACTAAAGTGTTGGATTCATGGATTTCTATTTGTGTATATGTTTCCTTTTCTCCCTTCTAATTCGTGTGTGTGTGTGTGTGTGTGTGTGTGTGTGTGTGTGTGTGTGTGTCCATGATACTAGTCCTGGGTTTGAACTCAGGGCCTAGGCACTATCTATGAACTTTGTGCTCAAGGCTAGCATTCTACCACTTGAACCATAGCTCCGATTTCAGCTTTTTGGTAGATAAATGGAGATAAGAGTCTTTTGGACTTTGCTGTGTGGGCTGGCTTTGAACCATAATCCTGGGATCCAGAGCTAAGTGTTGTCTTTTACTTTTTCCCAAGCGCTGGGGCTTGAATTAAGGAACTCCCATCTGTTCTTCAGCTTTTTTTTTTTTTTTTTTTGCCAGTCCTGGGCTTGAGCTCAGGGCCTGAGCACTGTCCTTGGACTTTCTCAAGGCTAGAGCTCTACCACTTGAGCCTCAGCACCACTTCCAGCTTTTTTCTATGCATGTGGTACCGAGGAATCGAACCCAGGTCTTCATGCATGCGAGGCAAGCACTTTAACCACTAGGCCAAACTCCCGGCCCCCAGCTTTTTTTCTAATAGTGGTACTGTGCCATTTGATCCACACTTCCAGCTATGGCTTTTTGCTGGCTAGTTGGGGCTGAGTCTCTTAGGTTTGTTTATACTGACTAGTTTCGGTTCTCAAATCTCAGCTTGCAGAGTAGCTAGATGTGAGCCAATGGTGCCCAGCTCTATTAATTCTGAAAAATAGATTTCCTGATGGCTTAATCAGTGTTCCTGTTAAGGTATTCTAATCAAGCATAGCAGTGCCCAATTGTCCATTCACATGAAGCACATTTGATTTGGGGATAATCAGTATAACTCAGATGGTTCTTGTGCTGTTATCAAGTTGATTCTATGCACAGTAGCTAACATCTGTCTCATACTTCTGCAGAATCTAAGAAAACAAGTAAATGTGCAACACAACAAGGCATGTTGACTTCTAAACATATGAAGTTAATCTTGAAAATGACTATTTTTGCAAACCCAAAATACATATGGTAATTTATACTCTTGGACTATGGAATATCGTCTTGCTAAAATGAGATTCAGCTGAATGTTTTGGTTGTACAGATGCACAGTCAAAGCTTTTAAGAAAAATACAGAATTTGAGGTCACTGTCATGTTTGTCTCTTCCCTTATCATACTATGCTGATTATTCTGTACCCTTGTGGCCTGACTACAAACCAAGACAGTATTTTAATCTCCCTCTGGGTTCCATGAGAAGCTACGTATAGAGTATCTAAAATTCATAGATAAACTGTGCTGTTGGTTTATCTCTTCAATGTTAATGCAGATGACAGAAAACCACACACAGAGAGTTCCTCTTTCCCTCAGGAAATTGAAAAGACTGTTTTTCTTTGATGCAGACTCTACTAAAATTGTGTTCTGTCATACATCTCAACCGATTTTAAGAGGTTGAGAATATAAGCAGGTGGGTTACTTCTTTGTTAAAAGTGATTGATAAATGAGAAAAGACCATGAAACTTAGATTTATTCACTCTTGACAGTTGAACTCAATGAGGAGAATTAATACATCACAGATCTGCTCGAAGTCAGTATTAATTTCTTTTATTATCTGAGAATTTCAAAAGATTCTAGAGTACGACTATGGTGTAATGTACCAGAGGTATAACTCTACTGATTGATCGAGGCATGTTCTAATAGCAGAAGACAATGTAAATAGGAGGGTTGCCCACAAGATAAGTTTGTGAAGAGATGTGGTTCAGTGGCAGAACATATCTTTAGTGTGTGCAAAGTCCTGAATTCAATCCCCTGGAACAAGCAGTCACTGGAAGAATAAATGAATCTTACAATATTATTTGTCTTCATCAAGCTTTCTGTATATTCAGAGTAAATTTTCCAGTTATAACATTAACCAATGCTCTGGGGAAATACTCAATGATGGTATTATTGTATTTACAAGTTATAAAGAATTGAGTCCCCAGAAGGTTAAGTGACTTGTTCAAAGTCAACATTTAGCAAGGACCTAAAATTCTAACCTCAGCCCTGCCCAATGATGACAGTGTTTGTTCGTAGCCATAGTGTGCTCTGCTGATCCAGTGGCTGTGGGACAGGTTGAAAATCTGTCCTAATATGGATGTCACTACTTGGTACCATTTGAATAAAGGTCAAATTCAACTTCATTGTGGCTTTACCTCTTCCTGGAGTGATATACTCCACTCTCATATGCCCTGTTTTTGAAAATCTGCCTCAAGTTGGAGATCACTTCTCCAAAAGAAAAGAAAGAAAAAATGTTTTTGCCAACACCACATACCATAAGCTACATAAGTCATGGTATTTTGTATGGTGGGGTTTTGCATAGCTCTATGGAGAGAGTGGTGAATTTCACAGATACAATGATGAGGGAAAGTGGGTGAAATAAGGAAACTACTATATAACTCAATGTGTATATGGAGGGATAAGGAGGACTCCTGGGGCACTAGCCATATTTCTCTTTGTGTAGCTGAGATGACATGTGGACATACACTATATAGTATTATTTGCTATGTAAAAGTGCCTTCAGTTGCATTCTGAAGATTTGTGTTCTTTACTATTTTGTATTATGCATCAAATGAAACTTAAAACCAACTCAGGACATTTTTCATCTGTGGCCTCAATGTCTCTGGAGCTCTTCATCTGGGACCTCATTATCTTTGAGTTGTTTCTAAATGAAACCTCTGATTGTCACCCAGCCTAAGTGTGGGTTAGTTATATAACAACCATGAGAAGTGTGTTAGACAGGCAATAATTTAAAAAATAATCTTTCAGGTTCAGAGGAGCCATTGTATAGTACATGAACTGCTTAAAGCAGTGAACTTGCCAGGCCTGTTGTCAGTTCATTCTGTTGTACTCAACACTGGATTCCTATACCCTAAACTTGAGCTTTATTAGAATCTAATCACTGGATTATTCTCAAAACAGTCATTTACAATGGCTTAGATTATGCTTGAGAAGGTAATGAAGCATTCAGTAACAATACATTATACAAAGGTTTCAGGCAAACAATAGAAAGTAAGTTAGAGAACTGAAAGAAAGGTTGCTGCCTGATTAGTTGGCCTGCTGCTTTAGTGTGGGTTCCTTCTACACACAGAATTATTGTACTCTGCATTACATAGCATTGTTGATCTTGGAAAACTTAGCATTCTAAACTCCAGTATATCCCTGTGAATTGCTAGTCTTTTTAAATGACAGGCAAGATAACCAAGATCTAGATTTGACACCTCTGTGAAACACTATTTTGAAGTCTGCAGAGGTTCTCATATGATGGTTACAGGTAACCACTGCACTATGAAACCTGGATAGTTTCTGCATATGGTAGAGCACCTCCCTTTCTAAGATGTGTCAGTCAGTCATTGCCCAAGAAATTTTACAGCTTGATTGTGGGAAAACACTCCTGTTTGCAAATTGTCAAAGAAAACTAAACTTAATAGTATTTGACATGATACTAATACTGTTACTACTGATATTTAGATTACTGTGTATGACTCACAGGCTTTAGTACTTTACGGCATAACTTTTTACCCTTTTTGTTGTTTTGGTTTGGATATTTGCTTTTGTTCACATATTAGATATATTTGCAGTACCTTTTATTCCTATACAAATGTTAGTACTTACTAGGCACTTAGTTTATAAAAATAATCTGAGTTAATGAATGGGGACATGGGTGTTTGAATGAAATTTAACACTGATAATTTTGACAGTATTTTAATATTCACTAGTTAATTACAGTTTTCAGATGTGCCTAGCCTTGTGCTGAGTATTTAGTCGAAGTTTTGAATCTACTAATGCAATGAAGTTTCAAAACAACTTCAGCATTTAATCACTAACTAGTTCTGTATGTGCAGCTAGCTGTGTAAATTGATCTCATCACAGTTATCTAAGTTGAGCTTCTTTCTAGTTAAGTGTTACCTAGACAGCCTCTTACTTCCACTGGGACTATTTTTACCAACCCATCTGCTAGAAGAATCCATAAGGCTGAGCATGGTTTCCTAAATAAGTAGACTTTCTACTCTATGAGGAAGTCGTATTATTTTCTCAAAGGAGAAAAAGTTGGCCCAGTAATGCAATGATTTCTGTGCAGGAACTTGCTGGTTTTCCATTTCGTTCTGCTACAAATGGTATATTCTATCAATCAAAGCTGCTGGGAACGTTTTTTGTCTTCCTTACTGCAATTTAATTTTATCCTCTGTTGAACTCAGGTGCATTTTAAACACAAAGCTGAACTGTTCAGTTCACATTAATCTCAGTCTTCCTTGAGACGGGGCTAGACTTTGTTTAGACTACCACTTAGTAGACAGAAGTTTCACTAATTAGTGGATTTAAAGCTATTTGTCCATTTAGTAATTTATTCATAACCCCCAAACATAGCTTAACTAAAGCCCTTAAGTCAGATGCTCAGATGCCTTAATTCCATTTGCACTGTGAATGAAGTAGTGTTTAGAAAAGTAAGCAGGTTTATTTCAGAGGACAGAGATGGGGGATCTTAAGTCTCTCTAATAATGTCCAGCAACGAAGTCTTTATAAGTCATCATGGTTTGGAATTGGGGGTGGCCTGTGAGGTATTGCATGAAGGACTGAACTGATGTGTAATCAATTTTCAGCAACTACATTAATGGAGCAATCATTCAGTCTCAAAAGGAAGCATAGAGTAAAAGTACGTCTAGAAAAGAGTACACTGTTGTATAATGAACTTGTACTTGGGTACTGTGAATCTGAACATTTGCTCTTGTTGTTTGGGCACCAAACAATTCCCTGAATTTTTTTTGCCCAAGACACTGGTCTTGGATTTTGTTCTTCAGAGTAGTGAGTTTCTATGTTTTGTTGTATATATTGCCACCCTTGTCAATGTATAGCTGTTACAGTTGGGCATTTCCCCCCTATTTTTCTTTCTTTTTTTAAAAGGATTTTATTAATATTGATTTTTACATCATATTTCAAATGTCATGTTTAACAAACAAGTATTCAAGAAGGGAATTTCTATACAATCACTGGCATACAGATTTTAGAACATAATTAAAATTAAGCTGAGTCTTTAATTACATAGATTAATATGTATCTATAATATTATTTCTCTTTTTGCTGGTTGGAACCTGATTGATATACTTGTTGCTCTTTAACCAACTGTGCAAACTCTGACATACATAATAGAAGTCTGTGAGCAGGAGGGTTCACTCAGAAGGATGTGAACTGTTTTTTGGAGAGCTATGCTTCAGGGTTCAGATGATAGAGATGATGGGGGTGGTGGCAGCAATGTGTCTTAGAGCCCTTGTCCCCTCTGTGGTGACCCTAGTCTAGGGCAGGGGGAGAGTTCCCTGTCTTGTGGGCTTTTCCAATAACACATACAAACCCAGGAAGCCTTATGGATAGCTGCTAGCAAATCTTCTGTGACCTAAATCCAGAGATGACATCCTTTGGTCCCGTGGGGAGGGGAAACTAGTTAAGAACTTGGATGCCTGAATTCAAGGGTCCTTACTTAGCTAGAAGTCTTACAGTCGTAAAATACATCTGCCAGGCTAGGATGTAGCTCAGTGGCAAAACGCTTGCCTAGCAAGTACAAGCAATGTCCTGGGTTCAATCCCTAGTACCAAAAAAGAAAAGAAAAAACATCTGGCAGTAGACATCCAGTATATATTTGTTGAATGAATAAACTGAGTGAGTGTAATTAAAGCTAAAGAGTACTATACCACATTCCTCCATCACTTAGGTCAAGTCACTTTAATATATTACTTATATTACTTTTTATTTTTCAAAGCCAGATATTAAACCCAAGGTCTTGTACATGCACTGGGCAAGTGATCTTCCACTGAGCCACAACCCCAATCTCACTTTGGTATTTTTTTTATATACTTGGAAGATATTCACTCAGTTCTCATCACTAATATTACAACCTGATGACCCTTCCCTATTCCAACTTATGGAGGCATTTTGTTTTTTCAGTAGAAAGATCAGTCTGACAAGCCCTTTGATCCAGTATGCCTTGTCTCTTGTATTTTCCTTTCAACATACATGGTAGGGATTTAAAGCCATTCCCACATAGCACTTTCTGGATTCTGAGTCTTTTGTAAATGGACTGTGCCAGAGCAGCTTTTTGCTTTGAGGCAATGAAAAAAAATCAAAGGTGAGAGTTCATATCTAATGTATTTTTGGTTGAAGTTGCTTGCTATACAAGGAAACAGCCAGCTCTGCTTCCTCTCCCCGTGAGCCTTTGTGGGGGTTTTTCAGTGCATGGAGGGATTATTAACAAGGAAAAGTCAAGAGTAGGCCAGCTCCAACACACAAAATGAAGAGAAACTCTTAGGTGCTGGCAAGTCACTGAACCTGAAATAAGCTGCTCTTGCCCCAGGCTTCTGCACTTCTCAGACTGATTTCCTCTTTCTTTATAAATTCAGAGGTCATGGCATTATTGGAGTGAAACACAGTAGCTTAAAACCAGGTTGGGTTTTGTGAGTTGGAATTTCTTCTTTGCTTCTTTCACATGTGTGGACAATCTGTACTTTGAGAATATGGAAGACGTGAGACAGGTATTCTGGGATACTCCAGAGCTAAAAAGACTTCCTCACTACTTTGGGGGCGCTGAAAACATTGAAAGGACAAAGGATAGAAATCACCCTGCAGAGCCCCTATGGGAGAACAGTTTTCCACATGGCCCAAGCCTGTCTCTTCCTCCCTCTCTTTTGCTTTCACTTTGAAATAGAATGTCAAATGTGTCCCCAGCCCAAGGTGATGAAATGGGATGCCCAGCCCAGCACCATTTCATCCTCATGAAAGTAATAATTGCTTGAATTGCCAGTAAGCAATGGCACCATCTCCAGAGGTGCAGCTCTGTGTCCTCAACCTCCCTTACCATCAACCTGCACAGCTCGATTTTTCCACGAGTGGATTTTTATTTTTATGCAGGTATCAAGGCTTGAACTCAGGACCTGAGTGCTATTACTTATTTTTATTTTTTTTTGAGACTTTACTACTTGAACCACATCTTCACATCCAGCTTTTTGGTGGTTAATTGGAAATAAGTGTGTCTCACAGACCTTCCTTCTCAGCTACCTTTGAACCAGCCTCCTTAGGAGCTAGTAATGGATTCTGCCAAGCTAGATCTGGCAGTTAGATGGTAGAAACTCTGATGGACTCAGACATAGAGGCAGGGGGTGGATGGAAAATGGTCACTAGAAACTGGATTTCCTTCATGGCTCTCACTGATCTCAGTTCTCTGGAGATAAATAACTTGTGAATTGACTCATTTCCACTAATATTATGAATTAACGGTAAGTAAGCTTTGTCAGGGCTCAAGCTCCATTTAAATGGGGGAAGGAGAATCCTATTAGCATTTATAATTGTGTTTCCTTTGCTTATTAATCCTTTCCATGACTGTGTTTTCTCATCTTTGGATGGAAACCAGTCCCAGGAGTCTGTTTCTGTCAGGTGCAAGAAACCATATGATGGTGGAGGGCCAGACCCTTCCCCTCTTTTGGGGGCTAGTCTCTGCTGTGAAGCTTAGGTGATGCTTTGCATATGGATTAGCTTAGGTTTTAGGTACTATTCTGGAATCTTAGTAGTCACATTGAAAGCCAGCTTCTTGATCTGGAATGTGGGCTTACTTACCTTTCACTGATTGGGAAAGACTAGACTATTGAAGAAAAAAAGTAATGTTTGTGAATCCTAAGAAGAAAAATCAGAGCCAAGTGCCAGTAACTCACACTTGTAATCCTCCCTACGTAAGAGGCTGAGGTCTGGAAACTTGTACTTTGAGGCCAGCCTGGGCATAAAAGTCAGTGAGACTCCCATCTTCAGGCTGAAAGCAAGGCTTAGATTGATAGAATGCCAGCCATATAAGCAAGCCAAGCAGACAGGAAGCTTGAGTTCTAGCCCAGTAATGCCAAAACAAACAAATCAATCAAAGATTCAGGAGAGAAAAAGTGTTTCTATCGCAGGTCAGCGGGTAGTGTTTTAATATTAGTATCATCTCCTTGAGCATAAGAACATTACTTAAATTGTTGGCAAGCATTGTTAACTTCTTAATGAGGGAAGCGTATCTGTACTCTGGCTCTTGGTTAAAATCAAAGGCTATGGAGTAGAAAGAGCCTGGAACCACTGTCTAGGGAATGGTGACAAAGTTGTCACAGTCAGAATGAAAAAAAAAAAACTGTCATTTCCCCTTACAGTACTTTTTTTTTAAGGCAGGATAGGCAAAAGGAGATTGCAGATCTCCTGAGAGGTGCTTGCCCTTGTCTGGAGCAGGGGCTTTACCAGTTCTTTAACCTTCAGGGTAGATGGATCTTTCTCTTTGCAAATTGGGAAGGCTATGCAAAGTCTCTGGTAGCCCTGTTGTTAATTTCCTTGCAGCCAGGATGTACCTATACACCCTTTGGAGATTCAAATCCTTTCCCCACAGAGAATATTAGCTTGGATGTGGGGTCTATGGGATTACAGGATCAGGTTCAAGGTAAGTAGGTTGCTTGGCTAGGATTTGGAAAGATTGGAAATTATTAGGAAGTAAAGCAAGGACCAAATATACAAGGAGAGAGGGTCAGGATAAAGCAATGCCATGGCAGAGGTGAACATAGGCCTCTGTGGTCTCGGGGGACCTTTGCCTCTGTTTGATGTTACTTTGAGCGGGAAGAAATTCAGCTCCCTTGTCTAACATCATGGATGTTAAATCCATTTCTAGAGATTATTGGTAACTTGGCTACTAATGTAATAAGTGGTTGAATCTACATGGTGAGATATTAGTAGGAAGGTTGGATTTCATCAACATGTCTGTGGATTTGGCCTTTAGTGTAAATCTACATGTCCCTATCTTTTGTACTGCCAGTGTGTTTGTGTGCTTTAGATATAGCTAAGGACAATTGAAAAGCATTCACTCGTAGCCCTCTGTCCTGTTGGTGTGCCATCCTTTTGAAGATGACTAATGCCACAAAAGCTGCTGTAAAGTGAAAGTGCCAGGAGCTAAGTTTTTCGAGGAGAATACAAATTCTGCAGGGAGAAGGCGGGGAAGCATCTGTTTCTGGCAGTCCTTCTTAAGCTCATTTATGCAATTGGTGCCTTCTCAGTATTACCACGTAAGTTCTTTGATCTTAATGTGGCAAGAAGTGACTTTCAGGAGCCAGGAAAAACTCCGTGTGTAGCTTTAAAAGGAGCAGCATATTACAAAATTGAGTGGATGTCAAATAAAACATAAATTTGGATCTTTTGAAATTTGAGCTCAAAGAGGTATTACTGTTAGAGCCAAATACATTGAGATGTTCAGGATAACACTGTTGTTGAGCATTCACTTGAATTTGAGGGATTAGGCTAATGTGTTGCCCAGTCGTACATATCTCTCAGATACCATGTTTGTCTCCATGCTTATATTTTTACCTGAGTCCTCTGACAATGTGATAGGATATATCCCTGTTGTACAGATAAAAACCTTGAGGCTTCTGATTTGGGCACCTGACTCTGAATTCTATTTCTTCATCCTGGCTTCACCTCCCTCTACCCCGGACAGAGAACACAATGTAAACGTCGGTAGGTGGGCAAAGCAGCCTTCTTCACTGACAGCATATTTAAAAGTTACCCAAATTGCTTAGCTATGTTCACATTTCTTTTAAGTAGCAAATTGATTCAAACAGTGAGTGGAAAGGATTATTTCAGTTAAGGCTGTGCCTTTCTGGAACAAATCCACTTATTAGCATGCTGTTCGGATTCCCCACCCAGAGTTTTGGAACCCACACATAGACTGGCGGATAAGCTCAGTATTATTAGTAAATTTCCTTCAGCAGCACACAAGCTCCATTTTTCTCGCCCTTTCTCCACATCCGTCTTGCCAGTGCCTATGCACCCACAATGCTGCTGAATGAGTGGTTTAAAAGACTTTGCATTTATGGAATTGCTGGGAGTCTGGGGTCAGGTCTTTGAGCTCCTATGAAGCCAGGTCTGAGTACTGAATCCAGAAATGCAAGTGAACAGAAATGGAACTTAGACTAAGTCACCTCTTGGTTATATCAAGAGTGATAGAACCAAGCCTAAAATGTTATCAGCAGGTGTCATTCATAGAGGATTTGGAACACTTTTCTGTAGCCTTCATATCATCAGACAAGACCAAATGCATTAAAGAATCCCTCTGAACTATGTAATAGCCCCTCCCTCCCATTTTGGATGGAGCATCAAAGTACAGCAACTGGCCCTGTCTACGGAGTATACATTCCCAGACCCCTAAATGAATGCTGGTACCACAGATGCTACCATATCCTATGTTATGCTTTTTCCTATACACAGATATCTATATTAATGTGTAATATATGGATTATATACACTAAGAGATTAATAATAGTAATGATAACATCTGCTGAAATAAAACAGCCAGCATGACTACAGTTTGCGTGTTGGGGCCATTGTCAAGTAAAATCATGACAACCTGTGAGCAAATTGTATTAGTTAAGAAAATTATTACTGTAGCCTGTCCTTCATCTTCAACCTCTACCTGCACTTGTAGATGCTCTCACCGCCAACTTTTGCTGTGTAATAAATTATTTTAATTAGTTAAAACTCCAGTCATATTATTATTAATGGATTCTATAAATTGGCTGGTCGGCTGTGGTTGGCCCTAATTCAGAGTTCTTCACAGACTACAGGTGATATAGATAAGGCCTCCCAAGGATTCATTTGTTGGCAGATAGGTAGATCTACAAGGACTTCCACTGGTACCTGTCCTTGTCTGATCCCTGACTCTCTTCCTGTTCCATGCTAACCCAGGATTCTTTATCTGACAGGTTCAGTCCGCATTCCATTACCACTTTACCTTTAGCCAAAGCAAGTATGATGGAGAAACTTTCCTCCGAAAGAGGAGGAGATGTTTTTGCTTTTGCTTTTTTTTTTTCTTTTTTTGGTCCTGAGGCTTGAACTCAAGGTCTGGATGCTATCTCTGAGCTTTTATGCTCAAAGCTAGCACTCTACCACTTGAGCCATGGCTCCCTTTCTGGATTTTTTTCTTTTTTTATTGGCCATAAGAGTCTCACAGACTTTTCTTCCTGGGCTGACTGAACCTCCATCCTTAGATCTCCTTGTTCTGAGTAGCTAGGATTACAGGCGTGAGCCAACACAATCTATATACATTCTTTTTTTTTTGTCCTGGGGCTTGAACTCAGGGCCCTGACCCTCTTTGTACACAAGGCTAGCATTCCACCACTTGAGCCACAGTGACACTTTTGGCTTTTTCTGATTTTTTTTTTTTTTTAAGATCAGAGTTTCATGGACTTTTCTGGGCAGGATAAATTTGAACCATACTCCTCTGATCTCAGCCTCCTGAGTAGCTAGGATTGCAGATGTGAGCCACTGGTGACCAGCTGGTATATACTCTTGATGGAGGAGTGACAACATCAGTTTGCCAAGGTGCATGTGGTAAGGATGGGAAGAATTTCTACCCATGTTGCCATCTTCCACATATTTGAGTAACCACAGGTAACTAAACTATAATAAATATTTCCATCAGGCTAAGTCCAAAAGACCGATCTGTGTTACCTTTTTGATTCTATAAGATAATACTCGGGATCATTAACTTATAAAAGATTTCCTTGGCTATTACTAGTTGGCCCCATCACTTTGCTCCAGAGGCAGGGTGGCACATAATGGGAGACTGTAAAATATAACACTGGCTTTGTTGACGAAGAAACCAAGGGGAGTGGGCCAGAGTCCCCCAGTGCCCCTAGAATTGCATACCTCCAATGACCTAAAATCCTCTCAGCAGACACCACTTCCTAAACATCCACCAGCATCCAGTAGAGCCACGGTGGGACCAAGCCTTTAATACCTGTATATCAAGGTTCCCCAGGCCAAACCACAGTGCCTCTGTTTACTTCCATTTTCAGTTTAACCTAGGATCTTGCTCTGGAATCCTGTTCTTTTCTAGATGTTCTAAATGTGGTCACTTTTCCTGGAAAGTGCCTTGGCATTTTTGAGTTTTGATTCTAAAGTTTGCCACACTTAAAAATTTTACTTGCTGCTGTACACAGATGCTATTTTCTTTGCATACAATTTTTATCTGGTGGATTCTGTGAACTTTCTTTCAAGAATGTTTTTCAGTCCAGCAGTGGCTGAACCTCCCCTGGGGTGTGACACCATTATGCTAACTCCCAGAATTCTAACTTTGTGTTCTGATATATGGGTCACTATACACTGATCCTCTCTTACTGCCCACACCTGTCATATTTACAACGTGGAACCAAGTTTGACATTATTACTCTATAAATATAATACTGTATAATGTTCTGAGTGAATACATGACTTTGGACATTCATATGTAATCACAACTTCTTCATAGGAGTCTCAGTCTTTCCCTCTTCACCATTGTCAACTTGGATCAGGTAATTCTTGGTCACGGAGGTAACGTGAGCATTATAGATATTTAGCATTTTTCCTCCTCAACCCTCTTGATTCCAGTAGCCTTTCCTTTCTCATCTCCCCTCTACCCATAGTTATGGATACCCTAAGTATAGTGAGAATGGTTAAATGTCCCTTGGGAAGAGCCAGGTTGCCTTGAAGTAACCATTGCTAGTGAAGGAAGTGTGTGAATTGTTGGGGGAGGGAGGGAGGGAGAGAGGGTTGGGGGAGGAGGGAGAATAGCAGCCCAATAGGGCAAATCTGTTAGACAAGGAAGGAGTTTGGAACATTTACAGTTCCTTTAAAGTTCAATCAGGGATGTCTCTGGTTTCCTCCAAATTAACTTGAGACATCAAAGTGAGTCTTGTTGCACACTGAAAGGTTCATCAGTATCTTGACTTCATTGTGGTAGAAGTAGATTAACAGTAAATACTATCTCTGAAGTGGGGAGAAAGGGAGAACTATGTCGACCAAAGATAATGGATTTTGAAAGGCTTTTTACAGCGGGGGCAGGGAGGGGGCCAAAACTCAGGGTCCAGAGAACTAAGGATCCTGTCCCATCTCCCAAGGTTCTGGGTGTAAGGCCAGTGTTGTTTCCATACCTCACTCATTTGCCCCAGCTATCTGTTCAGATTATTTTCTTGTGTTTTCATTTTTTTAAGTGAAAGGTATATGTTTATTTGAATATGAAAAGAAAGCCATGAAAGTAAATTAGGAGACTCCAAAGAGGAGTCCAGTGGACTAATCTGGGCAGGCAGTCATTATACTGTAGGACTGCTTCTTAGGTCTCCTCCTCTGGGCTTTTTGCTGATTGTTTCATGGTGCTTGCATGCACTACACTGACCTTTTTCACTGGTTGAGCAGGTACCTAGGGCATTATGGGAAGAAGCATTTGAGCCATTCAGGTTATTTTTGAATGAAATTTCAGGCATCATTTCATTATATTTGTAAGTATTTCAATGTGTAGGTCAAGAGGAATACCTAAAATTATGATTATAATATGCTAGAAAGTAAAGGGAAAGAATAAGTGGGATCAAGAGCAACGAGGCTTGGCTTTGAGAGGCATGGAAAACTCCAGAAGAAGATGAAAGCAGAGACTCTGTGTCTTCAAATTGCTCTCCTCTGCTTTGGAAAATTCTTATAAGTGCCCTTTACAGTATGTGATTTTTCACAGTTGCCTGGGTTGTTTACAAAGGAGAATAGACTGGCAGGGACCTGATACATTTTCTAAAGAGAAAGGGGTGGGGATAGAGAACACAACCATTAGAAAGGATTGAAATATCCCATCAATGATGAATCACACCCAGATGACTTTCAATGACTTTTTTGCTGATTAAGACTGACTTTTAATAAAACAAAGCAGGATTTTAAAAACTTTCATAGTTGCTTTTTAAGATTTTTTTTTGCTAAGCATATGGCAGTTCTTTTATGTTCTAATATATTCTGAGAAGTTTCTTTTGATTTAGACTTCCTCACTGGATTTTATTTCGTCATAAATCTGATGTTTGGTAGGAGCCATGCTCTATGAGCATGCTTGCTAGATAACATCTACCTCCCCACCCCATATACACTTCTCTTTAGAAGATTAAACTGAGGCTGTTGTATCTAATGCCAGAATAGATTTAACCACTCGTGTTTTCTTTACATGTAGGTCAGTCCAAGGGACAATTCTGCACTGGATCCTATTATCCATGGGTTGAAAGGTGTTGTACATCATGGTAAGTAGGCTCCATATACTTCCTTTTGCTGGCATGTGATAAGCCCAGTTTTCCTCCAGAAGGAGTTGGGTTATCGTGAAGGGGACAGAGGGTGATGCCCATTTCTCATCCACTGATGCTGAAGAGCATTAGAGCCATTATTTGATGGGTAAAGAGCATGCCCATTTATTACCTGCAAGTGAGTCTGGGTTAACAGTAAGTCATTTGTTTCTCTTCAGGTACAACTTGGAATGCATAGGTAATAAATCAAAAAGTCCTAAGACATGCCATTCTTCTGTGTGGAGTCAGCCATTTTTCTCATCTCTCTCCTCAAGAGTGTTTTCATCATTTAAGTGTCTTTTTAACTTATCAATTTTTTTGAAGAGGGAAGTGTCTTAAGATTTAGAAGGAGAAAAGAAGTAGCCAGGAGAAGCCAGTAATCTTCACTCACACGTGAGGCATGACTGCACAGCCAGGGATGGAAAATGCTAGGATGGCATCGTATTCTTGGGCATGAAACTGGGAGAGAAAGTAAGATAAATGGGCTCTGCTTCTCCCACTGGTTTTCATTGGAGGAATTTCCCTGCAGCTTTCTTACTGCTGATGCATTGTTACCTAAGACATCATGATCCTCTAATTTCCGAAGGACCCTTGTCACAGTGAGGTGTGGAGTCTACATTGAATGTCACCATTTGCCACCTTTTAATAATCTAATTAGAATTCAGAAGACATTGACAGGAATAGCATTAGTAGCTATACTAAATCTCCTTCTTCCCACAGCTGGTGATCAGATTCCTTCCTACCTTGGTAAGGATTGTCTTCAGACAGGAGCCCCCTTGGTGAAGCTTAACAAACATCTCTTCCAGAGAAATGGAACCAGTTATCAGGATTCCATTAAGTGGGGTTTAGGATTAATTGTTCTGTGCTGCACACTGAGCAGTCCTGCAGTGGGTGACAAGAATAAGCCGAGTAAGGCTGAAAACACCCCCACTGAGCTTTTCCTTTTAGTAAGTTTCCATTGCTTCTTTCAAAGCTTTGGTTTCAGAAAAGGGGCTCTGCCTCCACGACCTAATTACCTCTTCACCTAAGGTACCACCTAATACTTTGGCTGTAGGGGTCAGTGTTTCCACAGATGAGTTTAGAGAGGAACGCAAGCATTGAACAGTAGTTGTAACTGTGGAAATAGGTAATAGCTTGCTCAGATAAGCTGCAGAAATACTTGACCCAACTCTGATAGGGATGTAATAATGTGTGACGGGGGCTTCCTGCTCTCTAACTTGGAAGTCAGTGGAGACTTGTTAAAAGATACTTTATCTACAAAGGAAGTTTATTTATTAAGGAAAACCAAGTGTGTACTCCCACTGTGTGCAGATGGGTATGGGAGCTTTGATGAGGACAGATTGGAAAGGGAAGGAAGGGAAGTACTGCCCTCCTCTTCCTTTGGTCTTCTTGACCAACCCTCCCAGCCCCGGCTATTTCCTCTCTTGGCACATTTTTCTCCTTGCTTGAACCATTTCATGTTTGCAGTCTCCATTCAGATCCCAGTTCCTTAGGAACTTCTTTCTTAATTATCCTGTAGATTTATGTGCTCACCCTTCCTTACGCCTATCACTCTCTCATACCACCTGGGTTTTTCCCTTCAGAGTGCTGGAATAACATGTCGGGAATCACCTTGCTTTTTTCCTTACTCTTACCTACCCAAGTAGGAGCCTCCTAAGGCCTGGAAGCTAAATCTGTGTGAAGTATACTTAACAGTACTAGGTGCTCAGTACATCTCCTACCTACTCAGAAAGCTAAGATGTGAGGATCACAGTTTGAAGCCAGACTCTTATCTCCAATTAAACCAGCAAAACGCTGGAACTGGAAGAATGGCTTAAGTGTTAGAACACCATGCTTGAACAGAAAAGTCCAAGAGAGAGCTCAAATCCTCGAGTTCAAGCTCCAGTAATGGCACCAAAAAGAAACACAGGAACTTTCTACACATGAATATTTAGAAATACAAAGCTAGACCATGGGTTGTGAGCTACTGTTCACACAGGTTTGGCTTTGAGAAGCAAAAGGAGTAAAAGTCTGCCATTCTATATAAAAGGATAGCTAATTAAAATAAGCGAAGAATTCTGTTGGACCTAGAAGCATCTCCATTGAAGGTCCAGGGAAGGCTCTGGTTTGTTAGTTGGAAGGAGCCTAAGTACTTGTGACCTTCACAGCACCTCTAGCTCGAACCACACAATAGAGACACATGAAGAGAGAGAAAAAAATCAGTGTGGATTTCTGACACACTTCAGAAATGGCTCTGATTTCTTTAGCTCAGGAGTCATAGCTTAGAATGTTTATTACTCATTAACTGGTTTTTAAGAAATCAGACATGAGAAAGGGTATCAATGTATGTGTATCCATCTGGCGAATGTAATGTAACCCTTCTATTAATTACAATAAAAATTATATGGAAAAAATATATATGAAAGAAAAAAAAAGAAATCAGCTGAGATACTGGTGGTAAATATGGTCATAGCAGCCAACTATTGGGCAGTTGGTAAATAGGGTGTTCTGTGAGTCTGTGGAGTTTTAAACACTGGAAAGATTTCTGGAAGAGAGGAGATAGCCTGGGAAGGAAGGCAAAAGAGAGGGAGGCAGGTTTCACACCTCTAACTGTCTAGGTCTGACAACCCTAGAGCCACCACTGCCACTGTGAGGAGCCCTGGGCACAGCAGAAAGGACCCATTTCTCCTCACCTCACTGGAGAGTGGGTCAGTACAGACACGGATGCATCCGGAGGTGTTGCTCAGAAATAGGGGTGTCAGGGGACCTCCTGTCGCTGGCCCAGAGTGCCACTCTACCTCCCTGTAAACTGCCGGCAGCTTTACTGCTCGCTTTTCCTCACTCCTAAAATGCTCACCACTGTGCTGCTTTCATCTGCCCATTTCTGACAGGAAACGTGCTAGTGGTGACAAATTGGCTGTGGAGCTCTGTCTATTTGGCCCTCTTTTCCAGAGCCCGCTTCTGTGGCCATGTTGCTCTTTCTCTGTGTTCAAGTGGGCCGTCCTCCTTAAGGAGAAATGGCGGAGACAGCTAGAAATTGCCTTGGACACATCTCACGCCGGCCATTTCCACATGACTGCTCTCCCTAGTTTTCTTGTCCCTCACCTCTTCCAACAAAGAAATTAACACTGAAAACCCTCTTATAATGTCCCAAAATAAGGCTCTTACAAGCTGTTCTTATAAATACCCTATGTTGGAACCGAGACCAGGACAAGATCCAAGCAGGGATTTTACTGACTGACTGGCTTTTACCCTGGGCTGTCACCTTTATTCTGCCTTCCCTAGGTCTTGACAACTCCTACCTAATCTGTGCAGAAAGTCCTAGGATAACTAGGACTTTGGGTCTTGGCTTCAAGACCCAAGCAGAAAGGGAAGCAAGAAGTTAATTTGGGAAGATGTGGTAACTGTTGCCAGGTTTTTGTAGGTAGTAAGAAGAGCAGATGTTTTCACATCTGTCACTTCTTAGAACCCACCCGTGTGGACTGAGGTAGATACAATAAGGAATCATATGCACATGTCCCCAAACTTGGTGATCCTCTGAGTTCTAGAAAAAAAAATGGCCAGCCTCATCTTACACAATTGTTTGTATCCATGATGAACTAGTTCAAAAGAAACCAGCTCCCAGCTGATGGATTCAGGAACAGAACCCATGTAGAAAGTCAATATATATATACCACACCCATTGAGCTAGCAAGCTTGTGCTTAGGTGCATGTCTACAAAGAGTGTCTTGTACATTACTAGAGGCATACCTTCTGCCACTTTTTTTTTCTAATAGCCCCAGTGGTCATTAATGGGGTCATTTATATCCAAGTCATGGCATATTTCTATCATGGAACATTATACAGCAATTAAAATGGTAAACTTCTGGTTTATACAAACTTGAAGAGTACATAGCTAAAGGACTGTAGGCATTTGCACATAGTTACATCAAAGGGGAGGATACTCTTACACTCTTAGAGTAGGAACACAAAGATGCCATGCATCTGTACAGCTCTGATCATATAAAATAATATTTATTGAAATGAATTCCAGGAAATGGAAACAAGAGGGTGTTTTTTTTTACCCCTTCATTGTTGTTGTTGTTATTGACAGTGGTAGGGCTTGGACTTTGGGCTTGGGCTCTGTCCCTGAGCTCTTCAGCTCAAAGCTACCACCCTATCCCTCGAGCCACAGCACCACTTCTTATTTTCTAGTGGTTAATTGGAGGTAAGAGTCTCACAGATCTTAGTGCCCAGGCTGGCTTGAACCATGATCCTCAGATCTCAGCCTTCTGAGTAGCTAGGATTATAGGCATGAGCCACTGCACCCAGCTTTCTTTTATTTTTTGTTCATTTAAAAATGGGAGGACTTAGGTAAAGGAAAACAGTAGTTGTACTGAGTAGAAATTATGTTGAAAATGAGCTATACAACATACTGGCAAAGCAAGGGATGTGGGGAGACTGGGAGAGAGTGAGGGAAGGGATGATACTATCCTAAAAGAAATGCACTATCTGACTTATCAAATGATAACCTAACTTATCAAATAAAAACTTAAAAAAAAGACTACAGAAATGGGCATTATGTTTCACTCCTGTAATTCAGCACTTAGGAGGAGTTTGAGGCTAGTCTGGACTAAACACATTCCAATAAAAATTTAAAATAGGGGCTGGGAGTTTGGCCTAGTGGTAGAGTGCTTGCCTACAATGCATGAAGACCCAGGTTCGATTCCTCGGAACCATATATATAGAAAAACAAAAACAGAAGTGGTGCTGTGGTTCAAGTGGCAGACCTCTAGCCTTGAGAAAGCCCAAGGACAATGCTCAGGCCCTGAGCTCAAGGCTCAGGACTGGCCAAAAAAACCCCAAAGATTATATAAAGAAATGTCTGAGCTTAGAAAAAATCATATTAAGTGAAGTAAGCCAGACTCAAAGGAACTTAGGCTCAATGGTTTCCCTCATTCGTCATAATCAGTAGAAACCTTGGGCTCTACTAGCAGAGATTTGCAATAGAGCAAACTCTTGATACATAAGGCCATACAGTGTGAAGCTAATTGAAAGGACCTCCAGGATAGTGAAACAAAAGCCATATAATGAATGATTGTTGTCCTTAATGTATTACGTTGTCTCTCATCTCCTTTGCTGTCCCTTGGTTATCTCATATTGGTATAGTATCTCACTTTGTTATCTGATATATTGAACTTATTTGTATTTGGATATTTGAAATTTGATAGGGAAGGGGGGAAAACCAAGACGGGTGGGGGGTGTGGGGGGGGGAGGGAAACGGGTACCAAGACATGTGAAAGGGTATCAATGTATGTGAATGAATGCACCTTCTATCTGGCAAATATCATGTAACCCTTTTACTAATTACAATAAAAAAAAATATTGCTTGACTGCAAAAAAAAAAAAAAAGAAATGTCTGAGGTCATAGCTGTCGTGGTACATTGCTTGCCTAGCAAGTGTTGAGGAACTACTTTCCAATTTCCAGAGCTGTACTACATACTACAAACATGCATTCTACAAGGTTTCTTTATGTAAAATTCAAGTACCAACCAATCTCTGGCCATAAAAGAATAGTAGGGTGAGGTGGAAAATGTATATGAAGTTTGGGGTCATACAAATATTTATATCTTGATCTAGAGGCCTGGTCTGTAAATTTTCCCATGCTCTCCTCTTTGCTGTATGTTTCGGACTATTTCTAATGTAGTTAAAGAGGCCTGCGACATGGTTCAAGCAGACATGAGGCCCTGAGTTTGCATTCCAGTATTGCTCCCCCCCAAAAAAATAATCCCATAAATTCTAAAAGTGTTATAAAGTATTGTAAATATAGCTTTATAGATATTGTAGTTTAATTTCTCGAATACTAACCCACAGTGCCCAGTATTGGCAAAGATAGGATTCCCAGGTACTGGCCTTCTGGCTGTGAGATAGGTAGCACAACCTGGTCTTTGGAAAAACCTTTGACATTATCTTCCAAGGTCACTCGATGAGTTCCTCCTTGTATAAGTCCTGAGAGAATCTCGGGCATCAGTAGGTTGAGATACTGTACAAGAGTATTGTGGTACTGTTTCTTCTAATTACCAAAGCTACATATACCATAGAAAGCCAACCACTGGCAGGCTGGGTAAACTCCCTATGGTGTGTATATGGTGTATATATATAAAACTCTATTTTTTTACTTATTTTTCGGATAGGTTCTCTCACATTTTGTCTTAGGTAGGCCTCAGAATTGTGATCACTCTGTCCCTATTTCCTGCATAGATGAGGTTAACTCACCACCACATCAAGCTTGTTGGTTCAGATGGGCTGGCCTCAATCCATCCTCCTCCTATCCCTTGCCTCCTGAGTCTGAAGTACTACATCTGTTTTGAAATAATTATGTCAAAAGAAGATGGTGGTTTCTTCTTGAGGGTGGATGGGATAGAGACAAGGGCCTGGCCAGAAACGGGAGATCCTTCATTTTGAGTGGATTCTTTGTTAGGAATCTTTGGCAGCAGTCCGTTTATGTTTTACACACCTTGCTGCCTGCGTGTTATATTTCACAATGAAAAGAGACAACGATTAGCATTAGACAGTAAGAGGCTTCGACAGTGCTTTCCTTTGGGACACAGAGAGTACCAAGTGGCCTCACAACAAGCAAAGAGTCAAGTGACAACACTTCTCTATAAACTTCTTACCCTAACTGCCTCTGACAAGCTGCTTGTTCTCTCTGCTAATTGATTGCAGGCCAATGAAAGAACTGGGCCTGCCTCAGGACCTTCTCATTAAGAGATGGCTTTGGAAGCCAATATCTCCTTGTGGAGTTTTGAAAAAGGAAATCAGCCACATAGGGGTGGGGTGACAGATCTAAGAACAAAAGGCTCTTCTCCATGCTCCTGTGCAGTTACATGCTCTCTCTCTATACCTAGTAAGTGTCTCATTAGCCCGACAGACATCAGCAGCACTTTCACAAACCCTCCGGAGATGTCATAGCCTAGTCCACATGACATAGACAGGCAGCACAGCAGGCTGGGGAACTTACCTCAGGGCCCCACCAGGGGAAGTCAGCTCAAGGTCCATTCAAGGTCTTCATGGACTTGGCTGATACTCCTCCTGAGCTGCCTTTCCTCTTTCTCTGCCAGGCTCCTCATCTGCATATGCAGTCATCTGGAATCTCATCACATAGGATCTGTTGAAAGAGCAAGCAAAGAAATATTTAACAGAACCATAATCTGTCATGGTTGCTCTGGTACCATTGTGACAGTCCTAGGTGTTTAAAAATCTCAAAATAAGCTATGTAGCTAAGGCGTGGATGGCTTGAGTTTCAGAAAATCTCTTCCAGGGAAGACAAATTCTAGAATAAGGTGTATGTATACACATACACATACACACACACACACACACACACACACACACACACACACACACACCCTGCTGATGTGCTTAGAGGACCTTTTGTCTGTTTGTCCTTATCTTTTCTATTTTTGGTGTGGAAAAGGCTATTATTGCCTTCTTCCAAATTCATTTCATGTGTTCATACACAGGCAGTCTGTCATCTATTTGGAAATTGACTCTTCAGGAACACAATAGAGCAAGGACAGTAAAGCACTGTTTCAAAGTTCAGGCTGTTTTGGATTTGAATTCTTCCTCTTCAGTGTAGGAACTGTGTCATTCTATACTAGAGCCACATCTATGGGTCTCTGAATTTCCATTTGGAAAATGAGGGTAATGAAAGCTTCTGTCTTGGGAACATTATGGCTAAACACATCAGGGAAGGAAAAAAAGAGGGGGAATGGTGCCTGCCACATGGTCCAGTATCCTCTAAATTAGCGCTGGGCAATATTATCTATGAGCCAAATCCAAGCCAACCTTTTTTTATCGATAGGGTTTCGTTGTCACACACATCCCACCCAGTCAATAAAGCTATTTTTGTCAATAAAGTTTTATTGGTCAGCCACATTCACTTTCCAACTGATTTTCCAGTATGCTGGCAGAGTTGGGTAGTTGTCCTTGGGAGACAGTGGCGTGCAGAGCCTTTAGATAATGATTCACTGGCTCCTTTCAGAACAACAGGAAAAGATGTTTACCCCCTGCCTTTGCTAATAGTATCTACTGTTGCAATTGCTTTACTACCAGTGTTTCTCCCCACCCCTACCCAACCCCAGGAGTTATGGATATTGGAACTGGCTAAGTATTCTCTGGGATCATTATAGACTTCACAGAAGTGGGCGTCAAGTTTTACTTTTCCCAAATCATTATGTAAATCTCAATGTGTTCACTTAAAGAAAGGAATTGAAATCAATTTTGGTCGTCCACTGGAAAGCCTGTGTCTAGTTGTCAATAGCTCGCTCACCATTTCAAGCAACTACAGCTCAGAGATAACTTTGGACATTCCCTAACGCATAACAGAGTTTCCCATTTGAAGTTTATGTTTCCGGCGCTTAATACCTCGGAACTTTTCTGAAGTGGGCTATAAAGATGCAGCACCCACCATCTCAGCGTCTTTTTATGGATTCAGGAAAGACTGATGCTTATCTGAATTACTTTTGATCTCAAAGATCTTCTAGAAACAGGCCCACTTAAGCCATTCCCACCGTTTCCTGGATTTTGGTGTATCAAAAGTACCACCATAGATTTGAGCTCTTCCTATTCCTTCCCTGAGTCAATGCCAGGAAACAGGGCGCTGTGCGATTTCTATTTTTTCACTAATAGCATTGTTCGCTGTAATTGAAGACATAAAAGGCCTTCAGAAGTGATTCTTTTTAGGTTTGATTTGCATGTGAGGCTGCTTCTCACTCAAGTCGTCTTCTTTGTCAATATTTTACCATTTGCCCTGGATTATAAAGGTCCAGGGAAATGCCCTTCGTCGGACTCCTTTAGTGTGATCTGAAAAGCAAAGAGAAGTTAAAAAATCATTTCCAGTGGTCCACTGTGAAAGTGTTCACTGAAGGAATCAGGGTAACTCTTTTTTACTTTCATGCTGTGTGTATGATTCATGGTCTTGGTTTAGTGACGTACTGTCATGTAGGCACCAACTACCCAATTCTGGCTTTGAATCCTGCTTGGCAGCTTGGCTGAATCATGAATGGCTTTGTGGGTGGCTGGGTTTTTTCCATTGCATGAGATGAAGTCAGCACAGAGCGCCCTGATTGGCTCATCCTCAGGATGGAATATCTGGGTGTATCTTGTATCTGGCCTGTGGAAAGCACTCAACATTGCTATCATCATTATCATGGTTGTTACTACTTGATGACTAGAGATGAGGAATATGAGCAAGGATGGTGTGATGTTTGAAGCCTTACCATGAGTGTTCCCTAACTTTAGGGACAGAAAGTATGATGACTCGCTTTGTTGGGCCATATAAAAATGAAAGGAAATGAAGCTGGGTGTGGTGGTACATGTCTGTGATCCTTGTACTTGAGAGGCTGTGGGAAGAAAATTTTAAGTTTGAGGCCATCCTGAGCTATAAAGCAAAGAAACAAATAAGAAATGATGAATATTTAAAGTAGCCAATCCAGTGTAGTTCACCGAGAACCAAAAAGTACATAAAAGGAGAATGTTCTGCCTTTCAGCTGAGCAGACCATCTAGCCTGCCAGCTGATTTGTATGTAGGGTCTTATTTTATCCTCCCAGCCAAAAAAAAAAGAGAGAGAGAGAGAAAGATTTCTTTCTCTTTTCATTATTATTATTATTGTTATTACTGTTATTGTTATTTATTGTTAGCCCTTGAATTAAAGCCTCATACTCTTGCTTGGCTTTTTTTTGTTTTTGTTTTTTCCCTCAAGGCTAGCAGTCTCTACCACTTGAGCCACACTGCTACTGCAGGCCTTTTGCTTGTTAGAGATACGAATCTCATATACTTTACTACCCGCTGCTGGCTTTGAGCGAAGAGTCCCAAATCACAGCCTCCTGAATAACTAGTAGCTAGGATTACCTGCCCCTGGTCCCAGCAAGAATTCTTAACTCCACTTGAGTAAACTGAGATTTCACAATGCTTTGTCCCAGCTCCTGAAGTGGATCAGTGGTTTGAACCTATGTATATTAGACTCTAGGATGCCTTTTCTTTCTGCTCTGCTAGGCTAGCTTCTAACTTGTAGCATTGACTGACTTCCTGATTCTTGTCAAAATCACTTAATTCTTGCGTGCCTTGTCTTTTCCCCTGTGAATAATCTCATTGGCTCGTGTCAAAAGGAAGCTGAAAGAGTATACATGTCAGTTCTGGTCACCAGAACCTTGTAGGGAGAACACATCAAGACCTGAAGCTCCCCAGTAACAGTGCTAGGGTTCTGTCACTGTGTGACTCTGTATAATTTAAATGTCATGTCCATTTCTTTAATTGTTGACAAGACTGTGATCTTCATGTACTTATTCTTTAATGTCAGCATAGTTTTATTCAAACACCAACCTGTGGATCAAAATGGAAAGCATTAATAAACTCTAGGGTGGCCTTGCATTAAGATCATGTGGCTGTATGAAGACCCTGGCTGCACCAGGCGTGAACTTGATATCTGAATGTCATCATGTCATCTTTCTCCAAATCCCATTACCACACAACATACATCATGTTCTGGACCCCTGAGGTTTTTCTCTGAACTGTTTCTGTCATGCATTCAATTCTCTTCCTGGTCATGGACAGTTTTTTGTTGTTGTTTTGTTTTGTTTTATTTTGTTTTGCCAGTCCTGGGGTTTAGCTCAGGGCCTGAGCACTGTCGTTGGATTTTTCTCAAGGCTAGAGCTCTATCACATAAGCCTCAGCATCACTTCTGGCTTTTTTCTATGTATGTGGTACCGAGGAATCGAACCTGGGTCTTCATGCATGCTAGACAAGCACTCAACTAGGCTAAACTCCTGGCCCCTGTTTTTTTCTTTTGGAAGCAAAAATAAGTCCTACATCTCTGCTTTTCCCTATATTTGTTCTGTTAAATTGTGTTGTTTTTTGTTTAGTTTTGGTTTTGTGCCAGACCTAGACTTAGGGCCTGGACACTGTCTCTGAACTCTTTTTTTGTTGTTGTTGTTTTGGCTCAAAGGTAGTGTTTTACCACTTGAGCCACAGCTATACTTCCAACTGTTTTGATGGTTAATTGGAAATGAGACTCTCATGACTTTCCTACCCAGGCTGGTCTGAAACCATGATCCTCAGATCTCAGCCTCCAAAGTAGCTAGGATTATAGGTGTAAAGCAGTTATGCCCAACTGGGGGCACTCAATAAATGGGCATGGTATATTCCAATAAAACTTAATTTACAAAAGGAGGCACTGGGTAGCTTTGGAACTATGGGCCATGGTTTTACCCACTTTTAACTTAGAGTTACTTAGTGACAGCTTGAATAATTTATTTCAGCTATGTATTCAGCAGTGGCAAGAGTGCTGATAAGTCAGGAGACATGATCTTGGAATAAGAAAGCTCCCTCCTCTGCCCAGCCTGCTGAGAGACTAATGTTAATCAGTACCATGGACTGAGACCTAAGTATGTTCCACCCTTGACCTTGACTGAGTGAGCAGTCCTCTGGATAGTAACATTTGCTTCGTAGGTTATAAGGTGTCATGCAGAGAATGACTGCAGCAATGTGTGACATCACTTCCT
This sequence comes from Megascapheus bottae, assembly GCF_031878675.1. Classification (NCBI taxonomy): domain Eukaryota; kingdom Metazoa; phylum Chordata; class Mammalia; order Rodentia; family Geomyidae; genus Megascapheus; species Megascapheus bottae. The sequence goes on from NC_143510.1 coordinate 30,456,863, forward strand.
GGGCGGTGACTTGAGGAAAGGTGAATGGCAGCATATCCTACCACTTGGGGTAGCATCTCAGGCCCAGGTCAGTAAAATGAGGCTGGAGAACTCAGTTAGTACAAACCTGAGCCAGTGCTACGCTCTGACTCTTGAGCATCTTTCACTGATCACAGAACCATCCCTGGACCCTGTTTCTCCTAGATCTCTAAAGTGGTGAGGACCCTCCTCAGAAACCCTGCCGAGTCCTGTTGATATGCTTGCTACAGTTTTCCAAAGCCTGCCTCTCTCACAAGAATGCCTCTTGGAATTGACAAATCATGGTTTGCTTAATGTGCTCCCTTTATTGATGGGTTTTAACATAATGAGGCATCACCTGTTGATGGTGACTTGAGCCATGAAGAATGATTCTTAGAAGGATTTATTGGTGATTTAAAATACACTGGCCACTTCTGCTCTTTTGTTCTTCTCTCACATGCCCGTGACGAATCTACTTTGCTCTGGGACATGCTTTAGTAGCTGGATGTACACAGGCAAGGTCTCAGCCCTCAGCAAACATGTGCTAGGTAGGAAAGGTGGTAGGTGGACTCAGTTAATAGCAACAGGACATGCTGAGTGGGGGTGGTGGTGGCAGGTGCTATGGCATATTTAAGCAGAGTCCAAATGGAAGGGAAGAGGAGACTCATGTGGTGGGTGGGAGGCAAAGAATTTCAGGCAAAGAATAGAAAGGTTGGCCAGTAGAAGGTCCACCAAGGAAGGAGAAAGGAAGGGGCAGGTTGCAGAGGTAGAATGCATCTTACAATGCATACAGGACCTCAGGACACCATGAAGGGGTTCAGATTTCCTTCTAAAGGAGACTCATTGTCAGATCACTGGCTTCTGACCCTCAGCCTCAGTCCAGATGACCTTCCCAGCTCTGTACTTGGTAGGCCCTCCTGTCACTAGCTCTCAGACCTCAGGCTCCTCCCGGATCACAGACATGTATGACAGATCCACCGAGACTTGCAAGCTCCACCTCTGCATTTCAGCCCCACCCTGTCGCCTCCTCATACATTTTACCCATGTTCATCATTGTACTTACACAGCATCCTATCTGCCCCTGTCTCAAGCCTGTTCTCTGTGTGGCTTTTTTTTTTATTTCTTCTGTCATTTTATTTTTTATTTTTTCATATATTTTTATTGTAATTAATAGAAGGGTTACATGATATTTGCCAGATAGATGGTGCATTAATTCCCATACATTGATACCCTTTCACATGTCTTGGTCCCCATTTCCCTCCCCTCAACCCCACCCCTCATCTTGTTTTCCCCCGTTCCCTATCCAATTTCAGATAACCAAATACAAATATATCCGATATATCAGGTAACAAGTGAGATACTGTACCAATATGAGATAACCAAGGGACAGCAAAAGAAATGAGAGATAACATAGTACCTTAAGAACAACAATCAGGCCGGGAGTTTGGCCTAGTGGTTAAAGTGCTTGCCTAGCATGCATGAAGACCCGGGTTCGATTCCTTGGTACCACATACATAGAAAAAAGCCGGAAGTGGTGCTCAGGCTCAAGTGGTAGAGCTCTAGCCTTGAGAAAGTCCAAGTACAGTCCTCAGGCCCTGAGCTCAAGCCCAGGACTGGCAAAAAAAAAAAAAAAAGAACAGTCATTCATTATATGGCTTATGTTTCTTTTGAACTTTTTTTTCTGATAACCTTACAGTAGACAGAGGGAGTTCCTTTACTGCCTTTGCCCTGCCTGGGACATCATGTGTTGTTTCTATACCATTGGCCATTGGGGCAGGGCAGGGAGTTGAATCACAGTCTTTCTTTTTGGTTATTCTACAGCCAGCATCACACTTTGCATGGGTCTTTTCTGCATGTTGACTGTTCACCATATTTTACAGAGCGTTTTCTTTTTTTGCATATATAACCAAAGCATTGCAAATATTAAGTTATTAACACACTGAAAAATGCCATCCATCAGATGATTATCATCTAATGTTTTAATGATCACATTTTTTAATTCAATTATGCATGTTTGAATCTTTCAAATTTTCTTTAATTAAAAATTGCCTCCTGGCACTAGTATCAGAAAGAAGAAATGGAATAGAGTCAGCCAGATATAATTTAATGTTGGAAATTACAAGGATAACTGGGCTGTGGGATAAGTTTATTGGGTGACCATGACTTTACAGCCCTCATACGAAATTTCCTAATTGATTAAGAAAAATTTAATCCCTTTAAATAGAATTCATTTGCATTCAGGTAATGTTGCGCCCCCCCCCCCAATAAACCTCCCCTAACTGATTATTCATAGTGTCATTCGAAATGCTTAAAAATGAAAGACAGAGTTGGGTGAAATGTAGACTACTTAATACAGTGTGTATTTAATATAAAAGACATGCATTATTCATTTTTTGCAATTTGAATAACTTTGAATTTAGCATCCCTGTTCCTCATCTTTTTCTTTGATGAACAATTAATTATTAAAATATAATATTGTCTGCATACAGTGCCTGGATCCTTGAAAGTGGAATATGAGATTCATTCTATTCCAATCCTTTTATCTAGTAATGCACAGTACCTGCTTATTATGATATAATGAAATGAATGGTGGTATAAGGGGGTGTTTCAAATATTTTTCTCAACAATTAAGTGGCTGAAATAGGAAATGTTTGGAATTCAAATTACTAGTTGGAATAAAAGTTGGAGGCAGGAATGTTCTAGGGTATAATGTGGAATAACACTGCTTTACAAAAGGGGTAAAAATCATTTTTTGTTTGTTTTTTTAAGAAGTACTTCTAAGCACTTAAACTCTGTGTTCTATAGATACTCTCCCTAATTTCTGCTTTCTTTCTTTTCTTTTCTTTTCTTTCTTTCTTTGTTTCTTTTTTTTTTTTTTTGAGACAGGATCTAGCTATGTAGTTCAGGCTGGCCTGCACATCTACTTCAGCTTCTTGAGTGCTGGAATTACAGGCATGTGCCACCAGACCCTGCTTTACATTTCATCTCAACTACTATACATCCATTCAGTTCCTTAGAACTTCCTTATGAGGTCACTACTGTTATTATCCTATTTTACAGAGGAAACATTGATAGAGGTTAGATAACTTGGTGTAAGCCAGGCCTTTCAGGCTAGTTAGGATTCAAATCCAGTGGGCTTCTCCTTATTTTACAGTGCCAGCGTTCATGAAGATAGTGTTTGTGGAAAGATTGGTAGATATTGAAATTCCCTTTAAGCTTACAAGCTGTAATGTCAAACACACCTCTAGAGTTCATTTGTAAGTTGGGTGTTAGCTTACATCTCTAATCCGAGCACATGGGAGAGTAAAGAAGGAGAGTCAGGACTTTGAAGTCAACCTGGGCTACAGTAAGACCCTGACTCAAACCCCACCTCCCCAAACCAGACTTGTTTACTGTATTGTTCACCAAATAAATGATACTTCCATGATGGAGACCCTGTGAGCATGCAGCACAGCCTCCCCACCCACCCACAGATCTGGTGGGCATACCATCTAGGTGATTTTATAATACTTCAGACCTCTTCCCATATATCCATTAAAATAGAAATGGGTGGCCTGGTGCTGGTGTCCCAGGCCTGTAATCCCAGCTACTCAGGAGGCTGAGATCTGAGGATCACAGTTCTAAGCCTTCCGGGGCAGGAAAGTCTGTGAGACTCATCTCCAATTAACCACCAGAAAACTGGAACTGGCGCTATGACTCAAAGTGGTAGAGCACTAGCCTTGAGCAAAAGAGCTCAGAGACAAGTTCAAGCCCCAAGTTCAAGCCCTACCAAGGACAAAATGGGAACAAGGACAAGAGAAATGGGGACCAAGACATGAGAAAGGGTATCAATGTATGTGAAGTAATGCACCTTCTATTCGGTGAATGTAATGTAACCCTTCTATTAATTACAATAAAAATATATGAAAAAAAGAAGAAACAGAAATGGGCAAAATATAGCCTGAGGGACAGATCATCCAGTGTGTCTATTTTTGTGTAGCCTAAGAAACCTTTTTTTTGTTTTTTGGCATGTGATTCCTCATTAAATGAAACTATTACCCTGAGAAAGAATTGCATTTTTCTCATTAACAGACATACATTTTAACGATTGTACTCTGTTATTATTAGAATTTTAATATTGTATCATTAATAAGTAGGTTTGTTATGTAAGCATCTATATAACATCTTTCATATTGCCTCTTGGATTTCAAAACCTAAAATATTTACTATCTGATGCTTTGCAAATCTCTAGTTTAAAACACAGAGGGAGGCAGCCTGGAACTTTTTCTGATTGCTCTAGGCAATGTGATTGTCTGGATAAAGCAGAGCTTATGGGTCAGGCACTGAGCTAAGCCCCTTACATTGCTTCTTAATTGTCATAGCAATCCTGAGGTGTATCTGTAGCCTTATAATTGCCATTTTATAAATTGTGGTAATAGCTCAGAGAGGTTAAATCTTTGCCTAAAATCACACAGCTGTTAAATATCAAACTAGGCCATGAAAAAGCTAGAGAAGATGTCAGACCCAGGGCACCCTTAGGCATGAGGAATCTAGTTAAAGAGAATTAAAAAGACATGGGAACCAAATATTAAAAGGTATAGATGATAAGATTGTGGTGGTCTGAAGGAATAATAGTAATAATTAGGATAAGAATGATATCAATCATTCATTCTAAGCCTGTTTTCTTTAATCTTCTCAGGTTTACTTCCCTGCCAAGCAAAGGTAGCATGGAGGTGGTGGGATTGGAGTTTGAAGCAGACAAGTTACACATCCACTTTACTTACCAAGCCCTGTTAGAATAGGAAAGTAAGGTGGAGGGAAGGGGCAGACTTTCATGGCACCGTGTTCCAGTCCCTCTGGATTCTGTAAAGAGGTAAATTCCACTTGAGCCATGTGAAGTGGCGCATACCTGTAATCGCAGCTACTTAGGCACTTGAGATAAAGATCGTGATTTGAGGGTATCTGTGGCAAGAAGTTTGTAATACAACCCCCCCCCCCCCGCCCAACATACACACTGGCAAACATACATTTCAACCAAAACATATGGGCACAGTGACGGACACTTGTATCCTAGCTACTCGGGAGGAATCGATGAGAAGATTATGTCCTGTCCCCAGCTAAAGCACACGACTCTATCTGAATAACTAAAGCAAAATGAACTGAGATGGTGACTCAAGTGGTAGAGCAACTACCTACCATGTGGAAGGCCCTGTGTTGAAACTTCAGTGTGTTCTGACATTTGAAAAAAATTTTTTTTTCCAAATTGTTTGTATACTCCTTGAGTTTTTGACCTTGGGTTTGTTAACTTTGCCCTTAGCCTTAAAGGCCTAAGTAGTAGTTTTCAAAGTAACCCTGGGTCTCCAGTTCAAGATTTTGCCTGGAAAAGAAAAATGGTTCTTTGGCTTCCAGCTTCAGTAACTAGGGTAGCTACCGGGTCTTCCAGGCCTCCTGAGTCTTGCTGTAGTCTAGTGGTCAGTTGGGTGTAGAAGCCAGGTACTCCACTCCCACCCCACACCTGGGCCTACCCACCCAGCACAGCTGGATCACACGGTGAGAGCCACACCCTGCAGCTAAGGCCCTTGAGTGGCCAAGGACAGAGGAGCCTGTTATCCTGCAGCCAGGCTCACACTTGCATCTCCCTGAGGGTCCCTGTAAACTCGCAACCCCACACAGGAAATTGTTTTCCCATCTTAATCTGGCTGTGTTGAAATTTCCCCTTGAATTCAGACCTCTTCTGGTTGGTGAAGCCAGAGTTTCTGCTATATCTCTTTCTGTGCTCTTTAAAGGTATAACCTCCTCCTGAGTGGGTGCCTGAGCCTATGTCTGGCAGAGATGGCTTTGTTACTTCCTGGTACATACACAGCCCTGATGTTGAATCAAGCTCCTGGGGAAAGTTGCAGGGCTTTTAGTTTTTCTCCTTCCTTGTTGAAGTTAGAGCTCTTGATCCCAAGCCAGGATGATGTGAAGGGTCTGCCGTCAAGTTCACCAGCAGCAGGGAGGACTAGGTGGTGGTTTGGCAGCCACTCTACCATCCTCCCTACACGCCATCTATCGCTCCAGGCTTTGTGCTGGCTATTTACACAGTTCAGGAAGCACAGAAGCAGCCTTGCAGAGGCCAAAATAATTCCTTCTCACAGCCAAATCCATCCCAGCCAAACACACTTACAGAGATCAAGAGATCAACCCCCCGCCATCCCAAGGCCTTGGTAACTAGGTTTCAATTAAAGCCAGACCCTACATCCCTGCTATTTCCTGTTCTCCAACAGGAACCGGTTTGGTAATTTTCATTGCAGAACCCAGTAATTTGAAGATTTTTCACATATATTGGTTAACAGTTAATTCTTCCTTTGAAAGAACAAATCAAGCTGCGTATAGTGGTGTAGGTTCACAGTCCCAACACGAAGGAGGAAAACCAAGACCAGCTATGCTTGTAGAGTGTAACTAAATAGTACCTGGCAGATGCAGAGAGACCCAAGTAATCTCTGAATCTGGTTCCACAGATAGCGCTTGCGTGCTCTCTCTCTCTCTCTCTCTCTCTCTCTCTCTCTCTCTCTCTCTCTCTCTCTCTCTCTCTCTCTCTCTCTCTCTCTCTCTCTCTGCCCCTCCCTCCCTCCCTCCCTCCCTCCCTCTTCTCTCTCTCTCCCCCTCCCCCTTCCCCTCCCTCCCTCCCCCCTCTCTGTCTGGTCAGTGGTTAGGCTTGAATTCAGGACTGGTGTTCTGTCTTGCTCAAGGCGAACACTTTGCCACTTTGAACCACAGCACCACTGAAAATGACTCCAGTGAATAATTGAATAATTGGAGATAACAGTCTCAGGAATATTTGCACCCAGGCTGGCTGGCTTTGAACCACGGTCCTCAGATCTTAGCCTCCTGAGTAGCTAGGATCACAGGTATCTGCACCTGGTACCATTGATCTCTTTTAAGAAGAATTTATACCTTTCACCCTCCTAGTGCTGGGCATCTCTGTTGGAATGCTTTCATAGTTTCCCAGTTCCATAGACTTCGTAAGCCCAAGGTTCATTTGTGCCCGGGTGTCTGCATCGTTGTTTTGTGTGAGAGAGAAGAGAAAAGAGGAGATGAGAAGCTTGGAAGACATGTGTTTATGGAACTGCAATGGAGCCCCCCAGATTCTCCAGGGATGTCATAGGACCTATAATGGAAGCCATAGGTAGCCAAGGAAAACTTGTAGCTAGATTCTTACAGTCCTATGACATCTTCAACAGGAATGCAGGGTAGGTTGGGGGTCTTAGAGCTCCATTTCAAAAGCACAAGTTGGAACAAGAACCCACTCTTGTGAAGGAGGCAGGGTGATTACTAAGTCTGGTTGGGAGACTTACAAGGCCAGTGTCTTAAATTACTATTGAACTATTCCTGTTTGCTTCAGGGACTTCACAATTATTATTCACATCACCTAAAATGCTTTTCCTCACTTTTTTTTTTGTTTGTTTTTGCTCCTAGTCTTCTAATTTCTAACTTTAGCTTCTTTAGTCAGAAACTGTGTCATGGTCATTGATCAATATATACCCATCTTTGCTTTTTGGGATCTGTGTGACCCCAGGCACGTACTAACCCATGCCATGCCTTCTTCCTCTGAAAGTTATTATAATATGTCCACTTTGGATGTCACCATTTATCCTTAAGTAAAGACATCTCCATTTTTAGGACTATCATCTGTAAATTAAGGGATATATTAGGGATATATTAGGATAGACCTTGGGTGAAATCATAACGACGCATTGTTGACTTGTACTATTCCCTCCATAGGGAGTCTGTCATTAGGATCAGTTCATAAATGGTTGAATAGAAAAGGGTTCTGTGGTAAGACAAGACTGAGAAATGGAGTAACCAAAATCTAAACTATTTTTTCCCCCTGCAGGACTACTCAAAGAATTAAACCATGAGAGGCTGTTTTATTTCTTGGGGGTGAAGGAAGAATTCTAGATACTTGTTAGGCTGAGATCTGAGGAGCATAGTTCAAAGCTATCCCATGCAGGAAAGGCCATGGGACTCTTATCAATTGAGTTAACCACCAGAAAACCAGAAATGGAGCTGTGACTCCAAGTGGTAGAATAGTAGCCTTGAGCAAAAGGGTTCAGGGAGAGTACCCAGGCCCTTAGTTCAAGCCCAACAACCAACAAAAATAAAACCAAAACATACTGGCCAGTGCTAGCATTCGCAGACCATATCCTGAGAAATGCTGCTTTGTTTCCTGAGACCCTTCTGGCATGGGCTGCCCACACTCCTCAAGGTACAAACACATAAGGCTGAGACACACAGCATTGGTAAGCCAGAGATTGTGAGTACATCTGTGTTGTGTTAGACTCACTTTTGTGTTCTTCTCTTCCCAAACAGAGAAGGAGACCTTCCTGGATCCTTTTGTCCTTCGGGATCTCCTGCCCGCCTCTCTGGGTAGCTATTATCGATACACTGGCTCCTTGACCACCCCTCCCTGCAGTGAAATCGTGGAGTGGATTGTATTCCGGAAACCTGTTCCCATCTCTTACCATCAGGTAGATACACAGCCCATGTGGGTTTCGATCCATGCTTTGTCCTCACTGTACTATCCAACATTCCTATACCTAATTACTGAGAATTTTTTTAAAAATGTGTGCAAGTTCAGATGACTTTTACATTCTACTTATAAAACTGAGACATTTTCTAGACTAAGGATATGTCAATGATATGATCTTGTCCACATGAGCGAGAAATGAATTAAAAAATATATTGGTCCTGATTTAAAATGAGTATCCGGTTCAGCAGCAAAATACACTTAGGTGATCAACTGAAGTTGATTCATTCTGTGATGTCTCTGGTATCTCCCAATACAATTTACTAGGGAGAGAAACTGGTATTTGAGAACAAAAGAAGTAAAAATCACATTGCCTTACCAACCTTGAGTTTTTTTTCTTTCCCTTGCACTAAGAAGTTCCTGGGTGTATGTGTTCTGTGTCATCAACAACAGTCACTGAAATTACGTGTGAAGTCGCTCTCCCAGAATATGTGGACTCCTTTCTGATATGGTGACATGGTGTTCAATGAGTAAATAACTATTCAATGATTAAATAACTTTTATGCAACTGAATGGAGTGTTATCCCCAAAACTCCTAGAAATGTCACTGGGGTGATACTGTCAGCAAGAGAATAAACAGAACCAGCAGTTTGAGAGAATAGTCATAGGGATCCCTTCAAGAATTAGGTAGTGAGGGATGGGAACATGGCCTAATGGTAGAGTGCTTGGCTAGAATGCACAAAGACCCAGGTTCAATTTCTAGGTACCATATACCTAGAAAAATCCAAAAGTGGTGCTGTGACTCATGTGGTAGAACTCTAGCCTTGAGATAGCTCAAGGACAGTGCTTAGGCCCTGAGCTCAAGCCCAGGAGACTGGCAAACAAGCAAACAAAAAAGAATTAGGTAATGATGATCTACTGGGTTTAAACCCAGAACCTCACATTCTCCTGTGGCTTTTCCACTCAAGGCTGATACTTTACCACAGCTGCACTTTGGGCTTTTTGATAGTTAATTTGAGGATTTATCTGCCCTGGTTGGCTTCAAACCTTGATCCCCAGATCTCAGCCTTCTGAATAACTAAGCTTTCAGGCATGAACCATCAGAGCCCAGCAGGAACTTATTTTTTAAATTCTCCATTGATTTCTTCGATCTTTCCAATCAACATATTTTTGAACAGTAAAACATAAAATATGCTCTATCAGCTGCAAATTAGCTGAGAATTGCAGGCATAAAATGTGGTATTGTTTACTAAGTTCTTTGTATGTGTGCACCCATTTAATCCTCATCAATATTTAGGAGGTGGGGGAGCTATGTTCACCTCCACTTTATAGGAAAGACAAATGGCACAGGACTTAAGAAACATGCCCCAGATCACACAGCTGTGATCATAAAGCTCCTACTCTGACCACTGAGGCTACCACAAATTCAGAAAAGAGATCTGTGTACACAAAGATAGGAAATAAAATGTATCATCAATTGAGCTGTGAGTTGCTTTCATCACTGTGACAAACATCCAAGCAAGTTGCCCTAAAGGAAGAATGCTAGATTTTGCCCAGAGCTTTTGAGGTTGCAATCCAAGGTCCACAAACCCATTTCTTGGACTTGACGTGGGGTATAGCCAAGCATCACAGTGACAGGAGAGGTTGGTAGAAGGGTGCTGCTCACAGTATGATAGTAGAATTTGAAAAGAGACAAAGGAGGAGCCAAGGACAAGTTATATCCTCTTGTTCCTCCAGTTAGGCCCTATTTCCTAATAGCTATAAACTCCGGGGTAGATAAATCCACTGATGGAATTAGGACCCCAACAGCGCCACCAGCTGCAGCCAAGCCTTTCACACATGAGTCTTTCTTAGAGAAGCATTTCATATCCAAACTACAAACTTTACATAGGTCAGCATAAGTGGCAAAGCAACCTGGTGACAAGGGTATTAGACTAATGTGGTAAGCAGAACATCGTGGCATGGGGAAACTAGGTGACGCTCCGAGCAGTCATGCGTAATGAGTGGCCAGCCAGAAACCATGCTTGGCTTTACCTGCTTCGATGTTTGGGACCAGTGTATTCTACTGCTTCATTTTAGGCTTGTTTAAGGGCATGACATTTGTTCATTCTTCCTCCCTGCATTTCTGCTACTTGGTCCCCCTCCCTCCTAAATAGATAAAAACAATAAAAATAAAAACCAAAAGCAAAAACAGAGAATACCTCCATCACCACCAGCCACCAAAAAAAACCCCCAAAAGCAAACAAGCAAACAAAAAAACCCCATTTTCACTTCCTGCAATTTATTTTGATAAATAGTACCTCAACAATTCAGGGCAGTGAAGCTTCAGTTTCATAACTATACAGGTTTATCTACTTTTTTTAGGAAGTCCAAGTAATGGAAGAACTAATTGGTTGGCTGGACCATTAACACATACTGGGTTGTATGGCAGCTCTTACCTGTGTAGGAGGTCTAAATCAAAGTCTTAGCTTGCACCTTGACTAACTGGTGTCTGTCCATTGACATTTGGTGACTAGAGTGTCTAGAAAATGCTTCGTTAGTGCATTTGAACTTCCATTCGCCTACCAAAGATATACCAGGAGAAGAAATAACGTTTTCTTTACCTTCTAATCTGTACTTCTTGGCAGGTATTAAATTTCAGGGAAACAGAAACAAAAAAAAATCATGGTCTTTTTAATTTCTTTGTTATAAACCATATGCAGATAAAACTTCCATTCTGTCAGGGCTCCTGTTCCATCTTTGCTTCCCTCCCCAGATAAGGAATGGCTGCCATTCATATGGCCTGGCTGGATCCTTGCTGGCTGGCTCCATTGAGGTCACAGCTGTGACATCTCCTGGAAAGAACCACCCTGGTCATCTGAGTGGTACAGCTTCAGACCTTCCCGCTGTAACCCTGCCAACATCCTTTCTGAAGTTAACGTTGCCAAAAGACCAACAGCCAATTCAGAAAGGCCAAACACTAAAAATAAAAACTTAGGGAGTCTACTTCTGCTTTCATCCAAAAGAAAAATAGTCCTCATCCTTCCAGTCTTTTGCTGCTCTCTTTCCCTTCAGCCTCCCTCTCTTGTCTCTCAGGCACTGCGTGTGTACCTACAAAACAGTCACCTTGAAAGCATGGTCACTGGAAGTGCAAGAGTGTGTGAACACCGTTATGTGCTGTGGTGTGGGTTTCTTTCACACCTTCTGGAGTACATGTGAGCTCTCCTTTGTTTCTTTCCTCCTTTTCATTTTCTTGTGTGAATCTAGTTGGACATTGGCAGATGCACTGTCAACAGCCAACTCTGCCTCTAATACGTGTGGAGATCTCCATCAAAATGTACAGTGCTAATTGTTGTGTTAACTCCCGTGGGCAGCATGTCTATTTAGCCATACTAATTGTGTGTGTGTGTGTGTGTGTGTGTGTGTGTGTGTGAGAGAGAGAGAGAGAGAGAGAGAGAGAGAGAGAGAGAGAGAGAGAGAGAGAGAGAGAGAGAGAGAGAGAACCTGGAGCCTGAATTCAAGGCCTAGAAACTCTTCTTCAGCTATTTAGTTCAGGATTATCACTGTACCACCTGCGTCAGCATTGTACTTCTGACCTTTCTGGGAGAGTGGGGAGGGGTAGTAAATTAGAAATAACAGTGTTCCAGACTTTCCTACCCTGGTGACTGGTTTTGAACCATGATCCACAGACTTCAGCTTCCTGAGTACCTAGGACTACAGACATGAGCCACCAGTGCCTGGTTTGGCCCCATTAAATTTTGACTCTAAATACCCTGTTTTCCAACCAAAATGGTTCTCTTTTGAGGATTCAAGGGAGGGGAGCTGCCATATGGAGTTTGTTACCTGTCGTGTGTTTGTGTCAGTCAGAGAAGGTGATTATCTTATCTTGGAATCCAGTGTTCTAGATTTATTATAGAACAGAAGTTCCCAGATGCTTGCTGCTTGCCCATTCACAACTTTTGTCAATGCTTCCTATCTAGAACTGTCGTCCCCTGTTGTTCAAAATGAGACATAGCTTATAATTTGTTCCAGCATGAGTTTTATTCATGTACTTTGATACACTCTCAAAAACAATAGTAGTCTGGAGAGTATGTTTAATGTGTTTACTTTCGGATCCTTGATATTTTTTCCCTTACAAATAAGTTGGAATTGTTAGGAAATGTTTGTTTGCATTACCCATAAACCCTTAAAGGGATCTTTGTCAATAAAGAATAGAAGACCTCTTTGAAGTTCATGCACAGGACCTTGAAAGTAAACTAGGTTCTTTTCCTTACTCCATTCACTCATCCAAGTAATGGATCTACTCAGGGGCTCAGTTTTTCCATCTGTGAAATGGTGAGGTGACAGAATGCATGTGGTATGTGCACTGAACAGCCAGTCTTCTGCCTAGTACAAGGAAGAAGTGCCCAGACAAAGTTTAGTTTGCTTTTTCCTTAGTATGTTGAAATGATCACAGGCTCACACAGGGTCTTGTACATCCTACTGCTAAGCCACCTCTGCAGCAGCTAAATTAATGTCAGTAATACAGTTCAACCCACTCTGGAGAAATACTAATCACTTCATTGTAGGCTAGCTACGTTTCTAAAAGAATAACTATTTGTAACTACTGGCTGTCAGTTCTAGGTTTATGAACTGCCATGGTTCTCAAGGCAATGACAGCTAAGTCACTTAATTCAGGAAGTTTCTGTTCCAACACTGCTTGATGCGCTTGTTCATCATTAAGCCCACAGCTTTCTTTATTAATTACGATGATGCTCTTTCCCTTCCTGTCGTAGGCCTTCCTAAAATTACCTTTTGTGCAAAACTCTCTGAGCCTCAGAGGGACGTGACCCTACATGTAGCAAGCACTTCTCACATTTTATTTTTATGGCTGCAGTTCAGTGAGTAAAACTTGGGATGCTCCTGGCTATTGGAATTTCATATTCTACCAATTTTCTGGTTTAATAACGAGGCAACACAACAGCCATCTCTCCAGCCATCTCTGAAATGTGTCCTTGTGACCCTAGCTGAGACATTACACTTCTAGTGCTTATCCTCTGGTTTGTTATTTTGCTAATCAGGACTGGTTTTCTTAATTGCCACTATATACACATCTCTTAAAATATTGTGCATATCAGCCTTTTACTGGTTCATCATTTTATTACTCCTGATCTTTCTCATCTCTCCCTTCCAACCACAAGCTCCCTACACCATCATGAGGCCAAAAGCTCTTGTTCCACTGAATGGCATAAATAGATTTCTACTTTCCTTTGATATGAAATGACAGATTAAAACTAATTATTCCCCTGTAATACTTTTATAATAAAAATGAAGCTGAAATGATTTATATATACATACAGCCAACACATTTACAATTCAAGGTTAAAATTGTTCTTGAAACAGGACCAGTTAAAATGCAATTACAACTCCCCAAGCAGGGATAAAAGAAAGAAATGTTTCACACATTCATTCACTTCAAAAGTTAAAAAGTCAATTTAATATTATAGAAATTAAAAAATAACTTTCCTTTATTTTTACCAAATGATAAAGATTTCATTAGTTATCTTAAAGGAAAGATACATCCAAGTATAGTTAAATCTCACTTCTGGGAAAGGGGTAGCCCCATAAAGGTGAGCCTGGGTAGAGGTTGCGATTCTCCTTGTGACTGCATCTTGTTCAGCCCATTCAGTTCTTACTGTGCTTAAGTTATAGCTGGTTCCTTAGTGCACCAAAGATGGCTAATAGATCTATTCTGTAGTGCTGGCTTACCTGGCTGCACAGAGATCATCTGTGGGAATGATTTGGGGACTTCTGCTGTGACCATATTCAGTTCCTCCACTGTGTGGCTTCTCTTCTCATGGTTAATGTTGAAGGCATGTGTCCTGAAGACCAGCAAACAGAATCATCGCACCTGGGATCTGAATCTTCATTTCACCTATGTGACTATGGGCAAGTTATTTCATGTCTCTACTGCTCAATTTCCTTGGTAGTTCCTGATATTAGCTTTGCCCCTAGTATTAAAAATCCTATCAACCCCCTTAGATTTCTGTGATCAAGTACATAAGTACTGTGGGTTTGGTTTTGTTGTTGTTCATATGTTTGGTTTTTTGCACAGTCTTAATACATAAGTACTCATAAATATTCCCATAGTGTTCATGATTTTGAAATAATAATAATATAACATCAGGGATGTTATTTTAGGCTGAATACAAATTAGAAAGCAAAATAAAAGGCACAGAGCCTCTATGCCTCTGCTCATATAAAATAATATTTATTGAAATGAATTCCACGACGTGGAAACAAATAACAACAGTGACAACTTAAAAGAAACCAAAATGATTTTTCTGCACAGTGCTTGACTCATTCCTTGACAGTTTCTCAAGTAATGAGAAGGGAAAAAGCAGCTACAGCACCTTATATTGTTGGAAATGTTGAGAACCGCTGTCGAGTTCTGTATGAGATAATTCCAGCAGTGAGGATAACACTTATTGGACACCTACTGTGTGCCAGGAATTATTTCAAAGACTTGATGTACAGAAACTCACTTAAAAGGAAAATACGGGTGGAAGGCAACAAAGTTATTACTCATTACTCTCATATACACAAGGACACAGAAAGATGGGAACATTCAGTAAGTTGACAAGGGTTATTCCTTAGGTAGAATTCCAAGACAGAATTTTGAACCCAGGTCACAAAGGCAGGTATTTTAAAGTTGGAAAATTTGGCCCAGCTCAGATCATTAGGATCCCATAGTTAAGAATGGAAGGCTTGGGACTGGGAGTGTGGCCTAATGGTAGAATGCTCACCTAGCATGCATGAAGCCAGAAGTGGTGCTGTGGCTCAAATGGTAGAGTACTAGCCTTGAGCAAAAGAAGCTCAGTGACAGTGTCCAGGCCCTGAGGTCTAGCCCCAGGGCTGGCCACACACACACAAAAATGTACCCATGGATTTCTGGTCTAGGTGATTGCTATGCACCTCTCCACACTCCCATCACCTATGCAAGAATTCTGGGGGTTTCCACTCAGTGGCCAGACAGGACAGATAGCCTAGAATCGGGCCACTGGCAATTCTCTTTCCACTTAGAGGAATGACAGGGTTGGAGTGAGGCCTGTCACACCACCGAAAGGCATTGAATACATCTGCCAAGCTTCTCCTCCTCCTCGAACTCTTCTGTGCAACTGTCAAGAGAAGCTGTGATCCAGTTGACAATATAATATTGCTCAGGTCATCAGTTCATTCGGAGCCATCACAGTCTTTCTTCAAAAATCTGTGGCCACATTGAGGTAATGACAAGGAAGAGGCCTGAGCTTTTAAGCCATAGAGTGTCATTAAGCTGTAAGAGCAATTTAAGCAAAAGCATTTGTATGTTTCATTCACAACCTGACTCTCTCTACAGTTACCAGACTAATTCTTCCCTGAAGCATCAGACAGAAACTTCATAGGAGAACGAAGTGCTAGCTGTGAAAGCAGCAAGTGTTGTAGACAGTAAACAAACCTTCTAGTCAGATTGCTTGGGAGCCTCCTAGACCATCCTGAAGTGGCAGAGATTAACCTATTTCAGGAAAGTTCTCTGTCTTTACCAGAATATTTTCTATTTTACTGTGTGTGGCTGCCCAATGGGATTAAAAAAGAGAACAGAAAATGTTTAACAACTTACCCTTGTGAACAAATGCAATCCTACTATTACATAGATTATGTGAAAACGTAGCTAGGTACTTGGGGATGGGTAGGCTTAGGAGAGATGAGAGAGAAAAATAGAAAAGGTGACATTGATCAAGATGAATTGGACTCACACATTGATATGCTGAATTGAAACTCATTTGTCCAGCCACTTAAAGATAATCTTTTTAAGTTTCTAATACAAAGTGAGAATAAATCATCCCTAAAATTGAGTGCTCCTCCCTTGATTCGGCTCCCATCTCCTTGTATTTGGCCTTCTCTGGATATGGAGAAGAGACAGTCATCATGTTCCACATACAAGAGCCTTTAATCAAATTACTCCTTACTCGTCTTTTCCTCAGGCTAAACATTTCCACTTCCTTTAACCTTTACTCACAGGATTTATTCCCCAGCCTTTAATCATTTTTTTGTCATTCCTTGAAATGTCTTTATAGGGTCTTTGTTAATTCTTTTCACATACATTTCATAAGTCAATTATTTCTTCCTCTTCTTCTTCTTCTTCTTCTTCTTCTTCTTCTTCTTCTTCTTCTTCTTCTTCTTCTTCTTCGTCTTCTTCTTCTTCTTCTTCTTCTTCTTCTTCTTCTTCTTCTTCTTCTTCTTCCTCTTCCTCTTCCTCTTCCTCTTCTCTTCCTCTTCCTCTTCCTCCTCCTCCTCCTCCTCTTCCTCCTCCTCCTCCTCCTCCTGGGGCTTGAATCCAAGTCCTGGGCACGACCTTGAGCTTTCTCAAGACTAATATTCTACCCTGGAGCCACAGAACCACTTCTAGTTTTTGTTGTTGTTGTTGTTTTTTGTTGTGTGTGTGTGTGTGTGTGTGTGTGTGTGTGTGTGTGTGTGTGTGTGTGTGTGTTAGTCTGGGAGTCTAACCCAGAACTTCGTGCATACTAGGCAAGCACACTACCACTAGGCCACACTCTTGGCCACCCTGCAAATCATTTTCTCAAAAACAAAAAAATTTAAAAAGGAAAAGAAAATAAATCAGAAGCCTGTGTGTTCGTTCTTCTCTCTCTCTCTCTCTCTCTCTCTCTCTCTCTCTCTCTCTCTCTCTCTCTCTCTCTCTCTCTCTCTTTCTCTTCCTCTCTCTCCCTCTCTCCCTCCCTCTCTCTTCTCTTTCATACATTCTGCCTGATTTTGATCATTCTATCAAATGAGCCACAGCACTGTGTTAACATCATTTCTCTCAACACCATGAATTGTCAATATCTCAGTGGCTCCTATCTGAACACAGTGAATAGTTCAGTAGTTCAATTATGGGGGGAAAAAAGTCTGATAGGGTGCAGATTGCTCACATGTATAATCCTAGGGTCCTGGAGGATCAAACTTTGAAGCCAGCCCAAGCCGAACAGTTTGCTTTTCTTACTGTCATCTCTAAAATAGCTAGCAAAAAGCCAGGCTGGAGGCATTGTTCAGTTGATAGAGTGAGTAAACCAAGGAAGGCCTGGGTCCTGAATTCAAACCCTGGCACAGGCAGAAAAAAAGAATGCATATTTTTGTCATTTTGGATATTTCCCCCCCTCTTTACTATAAGTGCAGAAAAAGCAGAGAAGGGGGAATAGGACGAAAGCAAAGTTTCAACAGAAATGATCTGAAAAACCAGAATAGTCTTGGAGAATTGAGGTCATAAGGATATCATAGGACACTCTCAGGCTAGGATGAGCTAAGAGATACTATTACCTTGATGAAAAGGCACAAGAGATTTCTTCATGCTTTATTACCATTTCACATAAGCAATAGCATTGGAAAGAGGGAGAATAATGATAGGTAAATCTATTTACTTCAGTGATTTTGCTAAAATCACTAGCAGATGCATGGCTTTCTCATGCAAAGAGGAAGTCTCCAATTGTTGCTAGCAGATCATTTTCCGGGACATTCCCTGAGGTGGTTTGAGAAACAATGGTGTTAGCGCTAGGTAGTATTTCTTTTCTATTTTTTTTAATTTTAATTTTTATACTCTTCTGTTGGCTTTCACTTGGTTCCCCAAAGCCTGCAGCAGCTACCACCCCTTTTCCCTTCCCCCCCTTTTTTTTCTCCTGCTTGGAAAGCTTTTTCTGGTCCTGGTTGTTTTTGAAGGTCTTCCTTAGGGAATAAGCATTTGCATGTGCTATTTGGAGGAAGGACCTAAAGGGACCAGAAGTGCTCATGCACTTTTTCTCTCCTTGTTCTCTTATCTCTAGGAGCTGGGATTTGGGGGTGGGGGAATAAGAAAGACTGGATCTTTAACATGATTCTGCATTTCTTTGGTGACAAGAATCACGTGGTCCCAGGAGAACCAGTTTGACAGCCAGTCACAGCTCTATCTGTCACATGCCACACAATGACCTTTGATAATGATCTCCATGTAGAGAGCCACATAGAATCCCTTTTCATAGCAGAAATGCAATAGCAAAACTTTTCCATCCTCTCTTTTTGTTTGGCTTTGCTTTCCACAGAAAGTCTTGTGGGCTCTCTTTGGGGACACATTTCTTTCCAGCAGCTAGTCTCTTATTGAAAACTTACTGTGTGTCAAGTGACCTACCTAGATTTAATCCTTACACCTTAGAAGACAGGTCTTTCGATGACAGATGTTTTGCAGATGAGGCAACACAAGAGGTTGTTAGTGCATCCACGCTAACCATCTCATCAGTGTTGGCTTAGACAGTGTCCTTTCCTCTGTGTGTTCTGTGGTGGGTGACTTGGTGGTTTGGCTGAGCTGGATCCTTTGTATTTCAGAAGCTGCTCCTGCTAAAGAATGAAATCGCAAGTTCATTTCAAGCTTTGGGTGACAAGAACTGCAGACAAAAGAAATGTCTGATAGATGCTCTTAGGATGGTGACCATGTTTAGGAGGAAATGAGAGTCAGCGATCCCAGTTGGGCTGCATAGGGGACACACAGTGGGTGAACAATGAAGGATTCAGAGCCAGGCATTTTGGCCTCGCACCTTCCAATATCACTGGAAGTCTATGCTCCTTTCCATCATACAAAGGTCTTCTTGCCAGGAGTCCCTACAAAAAGGACTCTTGTCTGGGCCCCCAAGTGCTCAGCACAGCCGTGAACTGGATCGAGCAGGCAGGACAGACATTACAACCAGTTCCAGCAGGACGCTCCAGCCTTGTTGGTGTATTCGCTTTGGCATTGTTACCACAATCTTCTTGTCACCCACCTGCTTTGGTTCAGAGAGCTTGTAACTGATGTGGGTTTTTCTCCCCCTCCCTCTCTTTCTCTCTTTCTCTCTTCAGCTTGAGGCTTTTTATTCCATCTTTACCACCGAACAGCAAGACCACGTGAAGTCAGTGGAGTATCTGAGAAATAACTTCCGACCACAGCAAGCTCTGAATGATAGGGTCGTATCTAAGTCTGCGGTCCGGGATGCCTGGAGCCATGACATGGCCGACTTCTTAGACAACCCACTGGGGACAGAAGCCTCTAAAGGTAAATTTAGATTACATGCCCTGTCCAGGGAGAAGATTCCTTATCATAAATTACTTTGAATTAAAAGTAGTTTAAAGCCTGCCAAGAATTGGAACTTGACATTAAGAACATATGTTTCTCTCCTTTAAAAAAAAAGTCCAGATGATAAATAGAAGCAGTTGTGGGAACAACTTCAGTTAAATGGATAGGTTCAAAATTGTTCTTTTGACTAGCAATAGATCAATCATTTTTTTTCTGCATTTTTAGCTTGTCCTTCAAAAGTAGTTAATAATGTCTAAAGCAAACTCATGGAGAATCTTACCTTTTTAACTCTGTCCCTGTTGAGATGAGTTTTCTTCCTCTGAGCTCAAACATCAGGAGCTTTGCATTACTTCCAATACCCAGCATGCAACTCCTTCTCCCAATCACTCCAAGCAAGAATTCCAACACTAGGCTTGTTCTCCCACTTGAAGTTTGCTGACTCTTAAAACTATTGAGTTGTTTAATTTCCATATCTGATACACATGTGTCTGTCATGTTGAAGGCTTCTAAAATCAGCTCCATTTCTTCTTTCTCAGGGAAAATGAATGAGTTCCTCTCCTAGAGAATAAGAAAAAAGTCAGATTCTGCCCTTATCCTCTTCCTTTGGGGCTCTAGGCTTGATCTTGGCTTAGAGCTTGGGGAATAATGGAGGAAGAATATTGATCAAAACCCTAGTAGGTGGAAGGGAAGCATTCTCTTTTCTTGTCTACATATGGATATTTTCCAGTGCTTTCCTCCTTTGGGACTGTGAGTTTGAGTGACCTCCAGTATTGATACTGATATTGTGGCCTATTTGGTGTGGTAAATTAGATGTACCCCACCCCTAACAAAAAGAACCAACGTGTTACCATATGAACTTTGGGAGTGAGACAGGGCATAGCACTGTACGTTGTAAGTACATTGTACATTGTAAGTATCTACAGGATGAGCACTTTGATAAAAATGCTCCCACTTTCCACTTGTATACCTGGACATGAACTGAAAGAAAAAAGAAAGAGAACTGAAAATGAAGATCCGAGGGCCAAGTGTATTAATGCATCCATGTAAACCCAAATATTCTAGCTCTTCAAGAAGTGGAGCAAAATAAAGTTAGTAAAGATCCCACCCCTACCCATGTCAGCAAACAAGCTATGTGTTGTGGCAAATATCTCTGGGAGTCATAGCTATGGAGGAAGGTCACTCTTCAATTAAAGGCCTTCCCTGGGCAAAAATTGCAAAATCCTATCTAAACAAACAACTAAAACAAAGCAGGACTAGGATCATAGCAATAAGAGTACCTGCTCAGGAAGCACAAGGCCCTGAATTTACCAATCACTACTATCCCCCTTTCCTTTCTATCTGTGGGGGAAAAAAAAATCACAAAAAGTGAACCACTCTTGAAATTTGGACATTTGAAGTCTCGTCTATGTCAAGGGCTCATTCAATAGAAAACCAGGAAGTTAACAACTTTTGAGATTTTTCAGGTTTGCAGAGGCATAGAAAATTGGACTTAAGATAATTTTTTTGAAAACTTAGCTTAAAAAAAATAGAGAAAATGTTCCCCAGAAGAACCTTTGTGAGAATAACGGGGACTCTTGCGGTTTTGCTGCTTTTATCAGAGGTCTGTGAAGAAGGATGAAGAATCTAAATAATCTGTTAAAAATAACATAAGAATAAAACTGGGTTGTTGGCTTATATCTGTAATCCTAGCTACTCAGGATTCTGAGATCTGAGGATCACAGTTCAAAGCAAGCTCTGGTAGGGACACTCCTATCTCCAACTAACCACCAAAACATTAGAAGTAGAATTGTGGCTCAGAGTGGTAGAGCACTAGCCTTCAGCAAAAACCAGCTTATGGACAGTGTTTCCACCTTGAGTTCAAGCCTCCTTCCCCCCCAAAAAAAATAAAATTAAAAAAAATTAAATAAATTGACCATGAACACAAGATCTGAATCCCCAGAATGGTTGAGAATATGGCAGCAACTTCCTTCTTATAGATAAGTCAAAATGGCCTATATTTATCCAGAAAATGTTAAGAGAAGATTATGATGTTCCTTCAGTAATGTGTCAAAGTAGACAAGATTTCCCAGTGAAAGGCTTTCACACAAGCCTATTCCCCTAATTGTGATCTTTACCTAGAACACCATATTGGTGGGTGTCAGAGCGCATGCACCCCATTTGGCACCCTCCATCAGAGTCATGGGAGGCTCTGGAAGGGAGGAAATAGATTACAGCCTTTCACTTCCAATTATGAGAGTGGTAGACACATTGGACACTAAAGAGACAGGGGGAAAAGTCATCTTAATACCCCATTGTTGCTGCAAAGTAAAACACATAATGGAGGTCGTTCTTTTAAAAAAAAGAAAGAAAGCTTCAGTTCCAGTAAATGGAAACAACATTTAGGCTCAGTGAATTGTTAGGGGCCCATCCAATTCACCAAGTTTCCCTTTGTCAGTAAATAACTTGGACAGACTTTAGGATTTAATAGGTTGTCATTTCAGTTATTCTGTAGCCCATCCTGGGAAGAGAATTCCTTGATGAAGGGCTGAATATTATCTATTGTGAAGACTTTTGGAACTGTGGACACAGAAAAATAACTTTCCTTCCAACAACAGGAAACATATGGTTTATTAATTTAACGAAAGCTGTTCATCCCACAGTGGAATCAAAACTACTTGATCTGATAATTTGATTTGATGGCTTAATTAAAGTGACACAGCATAATGTAATAAAAGCAAAGGAAACAGAGAGGATCCTGGGCTACCTAACTACCTTCCAGTCTTATGAGCCATTGCCTCTTTGGGGGTTGGGAAGAGATTGGATTTGTGCTTGTGCTGATGGAGATATCTATTTTTCAGCCACATTTACAATGCTAAAGCTTGCTTCCTGTTCCTATTTCGGCACATTTTTAAAGGACACACATGAGTGTGGGGGAATGCTTGAGTAACTCGCCTATTTTAAATCAGAATATATTGAGAAAGAACACCACATCTTGTACCTAAATTAGCAAACAAAGAAGTAAATCCATGATTGCTTTTAAAAAGAGTTTGACATTGAAATCATGCTTTTCTGCTATTTCGGGAGAAAATATTAATGTTGTTCTATTTTCAGTTTAATCATTTCCACTCACTAGATTAATGAGCTTGAATTACTTTGTCTTATTAAAAGAAGCTGTGATATGAACATTTCATTCCTTTGTAGACAGCTGCTCTCCTAGAAATTCTTCCCCAAAAGTTGTCCTGGACTTCCAGAAACTTGTAGCACAAAAGTATTAAAAATGAAAACACTATTTTTTATGCCATTTCCTGGTGAGCTTTTTCTTATCCTCCTTTACAAAATAAATTTGCCACTGTTTTTTTTTTTTTAACCTTGCCAGTAATTAAGACAGAAAGCAAAAAGTAGAACTGCACTAAAACCATGGACCTTACGTAAAGGAACATATTTTGAAAGGGCTGCCATATTGTTTCAAGTCCTATGTGGGCATGTGTGTGCATGCAGATCTATGCCTGCAGTCCTTGTTTTTGTTTTTATTTGATAAGAAATCAATCCTGCACAGATCTGATAGGCCTGTTCTTTAGCAAAGGTCCTGAAACAAAAGAACCAGAATAGAACAGGATCTCCCTTTTACCCAGGCTAGTCTGTAGCTCTTGACCCTCTGATTTACTGAATTCTAGATCACAGGTCTGGGCTATCACGTACAACAACTATATCTAATACTTTCCAGTGCTTAGACTTCCATGATGACTGTAAAGTGAGCCAATACAGTGTAGTTTTTTCAGGCATATAATGTAGTTCATCTTTTCTTGCAGCCATCCTGGTCCTTGTCTCTAGGTCAGCAGTAGCTTCGTGTAAGTTGGAGGATATCCGCCTCTGACATGGTTTCTAGAGAATGCATTTCAGAATACAAGGACTGTTCTTCTAGGCTGAAGTGTGAAGCTAGGGTGTTAGCATTTATGGGAACCTTCCCCAGGGACAAACACAAATCTAAACGTGGTCCACATTGCCCTGTCTCATTGTTAGCTACATCTCATATGTCAGTGCTTCAGTTTACCTGCCACCCTCCAGTTCCAGTAGGCTTTCCCTGTGCTTCAAGGCCCCCAGCCTACCACCACCACGTGACCTCTCCTCAGCTTCAGAGCTCTGCTTAGGCACCCTCCTTAGGGACATTTCCCAACTGTCTTGGCCCAGCCAGTTGAGTCAGGCCACCAGTACCATTCCTATATAGCACTTACCACTTTTGGAGTGTGTTTTCTCTTATGTATCTTTCCCACTACTGCAAAAGCTCTGTGTCAGGGGTAAGATATCCCCTGCCCCAGCCTCCTCTGCCTAAACTCATGGTAGAGAAGTTACAGTGATCAGTGTTGCTGCCTTAAATATTGGGATTAGATGGGTAGATTGGAGGAAGGAAAGGATGCAGATAGATGAATTGATGGTTGGATGGTGGTTGAGTTTGTGGGCGATGGTTGGGTGGAGAGATGGACAGATGATGGATGCATGCATGGATAGATCTAACCCATGCATGACAGGTAGCCAGGCATAGATGATTTTTGCATAGTTGGGATATTTAGCATCTGCAGGATCAAGTTCCTAAAGGAGAATAAAGCTAGATATTTGGAGTGACAACCTTTGCCACACTTAGTGCCTATAATCAGAGGGACTCCTGATATTTGGTATCTACCACTTTAGAACAAAGTCACTTACTCAGAAGAAGCTTGCTTTTTGGGGTGGTTGGGGGCTGCAGGGGAGGAAAGGGAGAGAAGAGAAGGGATCTGGACACCAATAGCTCATGCCTATGATCCTAACTCAAGAGGCTAAGATCCAAGCACTGCAGTTTAAAGCTATCCTGAGCCTCCCTGAGATTCTTTTTCCTCTTTCTTTCTTTCTTTTTTTTTTTTTTTTTTTGGTGGCTCATGGGGCTTGAACTGGGCCTGGGTGCTACCGCCCTACCCTTGAGCCAAGCCCTACTTCCCATTTTCTAGAGGTTAATTGGAAATTAGAGTCTCAGGTCCTTTTGTGCTTGGGCTGGCTTTGAACCTTGATCCTCAGATCTCAGCCTCCTGAGTAACTACGATTATAGGCTGTAAGCGTGAACCACCACATCTGGCAAGTTCCTGAGATTCTTATCATTAACTGAATATCAAAACACCAGAAATGGAGCTGTGGCTCAAATGGTGGAGTGCTAGTCTTTAGCACTAAAGCCTAGTAACAGTGCCTCGGCCCTGAGTTCAATCCCCGGGACTGTTGAAAGAAGGCAGGAAGGAGGAAGGGAGGGAGGGAACAAGGATGGGTGAGAAAGAAGGAGACACACAGGCTAACAGACAGATTGACAGACAGACAGACAAAGAAAGGGGGCGGAGAGGAAGAAGGAAGGAAGGGAGGAGGAGAAGGAAGGGAAAGATTGAGGGAGTTCCTTGCTGTCTCAAGCAAAAAGCAGAGAGAGATGCTCTGGTATCAGAGCATTCACAGGCACCCTTGCTGCTGCTGGAAGTTGTTGAGCTGATGCTGGCAACAAATTCCAGAGGCTATTGATTATTATCACATGTCATAATTTCTCTTTATGTCCAGCCAGGTAGGCAGAGTTGATTTCCAGGGCCAGCTTAGGAATCCTCTATAGCTTCTGCTTTTCTTTGATTTCTTTGTTTGCTTTTCTTATTTGTGAATAGCTGTGTGGAAATTGACAAGGCCAACTGTACCCTGTTGAGCAGTGCACTACCCCTTTTTTGCCAGCCAATGATCACAGCCCCTGAGTGTGGGGCCCAAAGGTGTTAGCTCAAATCTGGGTGGAGCCAAACGAGGAGTTAGAGCTAGGGCTAGACTGCTCATCTTCTCCATTTTTTCTCACTGAGACTTTTTTTTCCCCATTGTATTTTATTGTGGGAGTATGAATAGAGGGGTTACAGATACATTCTTCAGGTAGTGGATACATTATGTCTTGAACATTGAAACCCCTTGCCATGTTTTTCTCCCAGTTTCCCTCCCCTCACCCCTTCCCAATCAGTCTTTCTTAACCCACCATGGGGTGGTTCCTGCATGCATTTCTTTATAGAACTCCTGCTTTCTTGTGGCCTGAGAAATAGACTCACCCTTTAAGTTCCTGGGAACCTAGCAGCGGAGAGCCCCTGTGTATGCTCAGTGAGCCAGCATCTTTCTTTTCCTGGCTCCACTCCTAAGCAGCTCTCTTGATTGGTTTTGCGATTTCAAAGCACTGGCTTGGATTGAAGTAAGTCTTGGCTGTCACATTTCACATCTCTGCCTTTGCAGAGAATGCTCCCACCTATATATGTCTGGTGCTAAATGCTGTCAGGTGTTGTTGAGTGCCCAGTGCCCATGTGGTTTCTATACATCTGGGCTGGCACTGGAAATATTCTTCCAGAGGAAAGGAGCCTTCTCTGTGAGAAATATGCTGATGGTTTAAAACCAGATGTTGATTCGCATCTGCCAGCTGTGAAGCTTGAGCCTCTCTGAGCATTTGGACCTGTTTGGTAGAGGCAGCCAAAATAGCAGGGCTAGCTCAGTTGCTGTTCCATGTGCTAAACTAATGATCTCCATTGGAGACCCATAGAGGGCGCTGTCCACTCCTGACCTGGGCTCTGCATGCCAAATGGCCTACTGGCTCTGTTTGATTTCTAGGCATCCTTGGTTAAGTCTGGAAAGAATTGCCAGAGGACAGTTTCTAAACCTTACCATGTAGGACTGTCCTTACCAAATGACCAGTTGACTTACATGTCTTCTGTTTTTTTGTTTTTGTTTGCCAGTCCTGGGCTTGGGCTTGGGGCCTGAGCACTGTTCTTGGGTATTCTCAAGGCTAGAGCTCTCCACTGGAGCTATAGCACCACTTCTGGCATTTTTTCTATGTATGTGGTACCGAGGAATCGAACCCGGGTCTTCATGCATGCTAGGCTAGCACTCTACCACTAGGCAAAACTCCCAGCCCTTGATTTACATGTCACACCAGAGGGTTAAAATGAATCTAGAATCCAAGTACTTCAACCACCTGAGTCACTCACTCAGTCAGGTGAGAGGCATAGATGCCAGTGGCTCGCACCTATAATTCTAACTACTCAGGAAGCTGAGTCCTGGAGAATCCTGGCTCAAAGTCAGCCTGAGCAGAAATAACTGAGACCTCTATCTCAGAATAACCAAACATTAAAAAAAAAAAAGTGATTCAAATGCTAGAGTGCCATCCTTATGTGCAAGAAAGCCAAGTGAGTCTGCAAGATTCTAAGTTGAAGCCCCAAGAGAAAAGAAGAAAGAAAGAAAAGAAATCAAGCTGAGCCTGCCCTAGATGGGTAACTGGGGAACTTTTTGCCACATTCATTAGGATTACTTTACTGTTGGCTCTTACATTTGGGATGATGTTTAGATCTCATTCTTTCATTGCTAAGGGCAGTTTTAAGCTCTGTTGTAAATGACCCAGCTGCTTTTTTCATAACTGTAACATCTTCTTAGCTGTGAGCAATAGGAGACCAAGTAGAGAAACCCCACTGCAATGCCAGGGTTTTAAGCCCAGTCCAGACTACATGCTGAATGCCCTAGAGAAACGAATTTATCCCCTTCCTTTCCATGCTGTCTGTCATTTGCTGAGTGCAGAGTTTGGGTCTGGGGCAGCAATAACTTTTCAAGTTGAACCTCCTCTGTGGGCAGGGTGACCACATGAGTTATACTTGTTCTTTGTTGAGAAGCGTAGATATAATCACCATGTGATTGCCTGGTGTAGGAAAGCCTCCTCGGGTAGCAGGTTATACCAGTTTACAAACAATGGACTTGAGACTTGGAGTGGTTATCCTGGTGCTTGATAAAAACTCCCATATTTAGCATGGTCTGACCTCTGGAGGAAGACCCACCCTGGGATGCATCGTGCCTTCAGCACTAACTTTGAGACCAAGTTTCCCATGTGAGTTTTCTCTCCATTTTTTCCATCACCGTGCCCTTGCCGTCTGTTTGTCTGTCTGATACATCCCAGCCTTTTTCCTTGAGGCACACTGTTGAGTCTTCCACTTAACTATCACTGGACTTAGTAAACCTTCCCCAGCTACAAATTTGTATCAAGTTTTCACATGAAACAACCTCCATACAACAAGAACTCTGGCTCTTTCTTTAGGAAGCCACCAATTGATTGGTGGTAGGAGTGTTTGACCTTTTGTGTACCGTGGACCCCTTAAATGTCTGGTGGATCCCCTAGGCCTCTTCTCATATTTATAGTAAAGAATATTTGATTATTCAAAGAGCCAGTTACCATATGGTGTTGTCAAAATATCTCAAAACTGTGGTCTTCCAATCTATCTGTTTCTCAGTGAATTTATTTACCTTACAAGCCCCAGCAGGGGTCCAATAACCATTAGACTCGGCCACTGGCAGTAACCCATCCATTCCTACTCACAGTACTGCTCTCTATAGCCAACATGTAAAATATAAAATAATGGTATATGTTCATTAGAAGCTACTGGAAAAAATAATCATGTCTTTTTTTAAATTTATTTTTTACCTGCTTCCAAGTTTACAAACTTTGGCGAATTCTCTCCAGAGCCCTCAGTTAAGAGTTCTGCTTGAAGGTGACCCCTGTCCACATCAGGGTCTGGGCCCGCCTGGGCTTTTCCCCTCATATCCCCATCCACAGTGTGGCAGATGGCAGGTGTTGAACAATTAAGACACTGTGGCTCCTGTGCCTCCCCTGGACTTTCTCCAACCCCACCCCCACCCCGTGCCTTATTGCCAGGCTGTACCTGCTGCCACACTGCTGGTTGCCTCCTCCATCAAAGCAGAGTGAGGTGGGCTCTCAAGCCGGGGTGAACCAGCAGTGCCACAGAGGGAAGCCATGATTGCTCCTCTTCTGTCAGCAGAGAGGAGAGGTGTAGCGTGGCCCAGCATCATCACTCTGTGTGTGTGTGTGTGTGTGTGTGTGTGTGTGTGTGTGTGTGTGTGTGTGTGTGTGTGTGTTTCTGTTGCCCATGGATGGCTTCAGAAGCCAGCAGTCCCGTGGGTACTTTCGCTGGTGGGAAGATGGTGATTGGACTGGTTAGATTCACGAGGACCCCCCAGGACTTGGAGCTGCGGTGGAAATTGTCCAGAGACTCTTTGCTCTCATTTGTCATTGAGACAAGAGTCGCCGGGAGGCCGGTTGAGGGCTGCAGGAGTGGGAAAGAAGCTTTCCGTGCAGAGGGAGGTTCACCCTTGTGGGGAGGCATGGGGTAGACGCAGAGTGCCTGCGAGAGGCCGTGCTCGTCCTCCAAGCTTGTGTGCGCCTCTGACACCATGGGCAGAGTGTGTAAGGAGAGAACACCTGTGATCACAATGGCATGACACATTGGCTTCCAGGTGTGATTCCTGTGCCCACCCTGTGTCCCTGTGTGATGGGGCATGTTTGTGATCCCAGCTTGTAGGACAGTCTGAGGGGAGAAGATAGTGTCACAGCCTCGCTGGACACAGGACAGCCCTCATGGAAGTTATCAATCTAGAACATTCCAAAGCCAGAGGCCCACCCTGACCACCTCCAGCACTGCGCCCAGACAGGGATGGGGCAGGCAAGGGGTAATACCCCTAAAGCACCGAAGATGTCAGGGCTTGAAGTCCTGTTCTTAGGGGGAGCCTGGGCCTTCTGTGGAGAGCACCAGGAAACGGGCAGAGATATGTCCAATGGGCTGTTGGGTCATCGTCCATCTGGCTCCTCCAAGAGAGACAGAAAGAGACAGAGGGAGAGGGAGAAGAGGGAGGGAGGGAGAGTGCCCTGTTGTCTCTGTCCAGGGTGAAGCTCAGAGGGGACAGATGCTGAGATTTGCGGGCATGTGGAGATGGCGCTGACTCTCAGAAAACCTACAATAAGAACTCACCTTCATTCAGAAAGACTTTGAACCCAGGCCACGGGGCCCTGCTGGGAGGGAGCCTCAGCATTGTGGAAGGCACCCAGGGTCACCGGTAAAGGTGGTTCAAAGAGCGCCTGGAAGGGTGCACCATGTAGGAGCCTGAGAAAACGATCAGACCTTGGTAGGAATGGAGCCAGAGCCCCACCCCAAGAAGGGCCAGGCTGATGTCAGGGTATTTCCTTAAAGAGCCAGAGCCTGCACCTCCAGCCTGGAATGTATATGTGGCTTGCAATTAGCCGTTGTTAAGGTAGAGAAAGGTGCAAGTACTAGGCACCCGTCTTTGCCTGTGATCACTGTCTTGGAACTTGGGTATTTTGGGTGGTACTAGGGGGGGCCTCGAGTCTTGTCCTCAACTCCTTTTGTTTCCATTTACCTGTAGGCTCTCATGTACCTACTTAGTCCTCCTATGGGGCCAGAATTAGAACACATACCTGTGTACCTAGCTTGTTCTTTTCATTTCTTTCCGTCTTGGGGCTTGGGCACTGTCCTTGAGCCACAGGGCTATTTCTGGTTTTTTTCCGTGTATGTGGTACTGAGGAATCAAACCCAGGACTTCGTGAATGCTCAGCACTCCTCGCCCCAACCCAGCTTGTTCTTTGGGAAAAGTGCTCACTTAGCTGGGCACTGGTGGCTCACGGCTGTAATCCTAGCTATTCAGGAGGCTGAGATCTGAGGATCGCAGTTCAAAGCCAGCCCAGGCACTAAAGTCTGTGAAACTCTTATCTCCAATTAACCACCAAAAAACCGGAAATGATACTGTGGCTCAAGTAGTAGAGCTCTAGCGGAAGAGCTCAGGGACAATGCCCAAGCCCAGAGTTGAAGTCCCACAATTGACCAAAAAATAAAAATAAAAAGAGCTTACTAGTTTGCCAACACCAGCTCTTTGCACCTGATCCATGAAACGTCCTGGTGCTGCATTGTCTCTGTTATACTTGAACTTTGGAAACATTTCCATGGCTGGAAAGGGTTTCCATACCAGCAGAATGTTGGTAGCACAGTGCCCCAACGTGCTGCCCACTTCTGCTTACACTCTTCTAAAGACCTTGGGCCATCTCGCCTGTTCCCCAGCTGAGGAGCATTCTGGGAGTTTTGTTGCCTCCACTCCTAGAATGGGATTGCTGATTGGCCACCATCTCCTTCCAGGGCTGTGAGTGAAAGACTCAGGATGGGAGCCCCCCACCCCCACAGGCAAGGTCCCTGAAGGAAAGGCCCTGATGTCATAGATGGGAACTTAATCTGTGGCATTAAGGGACATGGGTGCTTTCTCTTGTACTGCTGATGAAATCTGAGGCCCTGCTAAGGACATGAGTTCCCCACCCAGGCAGAGAGAAAGACAGGTGGACAGAAGGGAAGGACACAGTGAGGAACGGCAGAGGGGCTGTGTGATAGTGAAACCACATTGGCAGTGAGGCTTGGCTAGAAAACTGGAAGGGAAGAAAGGGCTCACCACACAGACCTGTGGACCATGACCCACCAAAACTCTATGGAGAGCCAGCTGCATGCCAGCTGGTACTGTAGACATCAGGTGAATGTGTTGAACAGGACATCGAAAGTGCCAGCCCCTGACTTTCACTGGGGAGGCCCAGTGTGCAGGACATATGAAGAATACGAATGCAGTGGGTACCTCATTTTCAAATAACGGTTTGATCTCCCTTTATCTTCAAAGTCTGGAATCAGCGAACCACTGATGCATGAGGCCAAAGCTCACTCAGCACCATCTTTTGTATAATGGGAACTGACAGTGGTTGTTAATGTTTTTAAACACGAGAGAAGGATCAGAAGGCAATTTGTGACACCTCAAAAATCCTATGAAACAGAAATGTGATGATTGTAAATCAAGCTTTTCGGGCACAGCCACATTGGTTCGTGTGTACTTCCTGCGATCCAGAGTTAGGACTGTGTGTTCACAATGTTGAAAATCCTTACTCTCTGGCTTTTGACAAAGTTTCCTGGCCAAACCCTCCACCTCTGGACGGAAGCATTCTCACTATCCAAGAAGGTGTGAGGAGAGCTGTGGCTTGGGGAGAGAAGATTCTGTTCACATAGATGGTTTCTGATGTATGGTCTACAGCAGACATTTTAATGACAAAATTCTTTCTTAGAAAGTGATCCTGGAAAGTGAGCTCTCCCTTAGAAGCTTCACTTAGTATTTTCTTTTTCTTTTCTTTTTTTTTTAAGTTTATTTATTCATTTTTGTCAGTCTTTGGGCTTGAACTCTAGGCCTCAGCACTGTCTCTGAGCTCTTTTGCTCAAGACTATTGTACTACTACTTTGAGCCACAGTACCACTTCTGGTTTTCTGGTGGTTCATTGAAGATAAAGATATTCCTGTCCAGGCTTGCTTTGAACTACAATCTTCAGATCTCACCCTCCTGAGTAGCTAGGATTACACATGTGTGAGTTATCAGTGCTCGGCTTAACTCAGTATTTTCTAATACATCGAGACAATGGCATTCCATACTTGATTTCAAAGCAATGTTACCAGACACTTTTTCAAGGAGGAAATACAGTCATAATGTATGGAGCCAAATACTAAAAGAAAAACTCAGTTGCAGCTATATACATTCTCTTTCAGCCCCCAACCCAGTACAAGAGTTTGAACGTAGTACCTTGTGCTTAAGAGCACTTGAGCCATGCCTTTAATCTGGCTTTTTGCAGATGGAGTCCAGCAAACTATTCTTCCTTAAACTGAGGTCTTCCACACCTCAGGCTCCTGAGTAGCTAGGATAACAGATGTGAGCCACCAGTGCCTAGCTAACACATCCCGCTCTTTACCTCAACTAGTTTGTATGGATGTTTACATATGATGAAGAAGCTTGTCTACATAGATGTTAGTTCATTCATGTGTGTGTGTGTGTGTGTGTGTGTGTGTCCTGGTCCTGGGGTTTGAACTGAGAGCCTGAGCTTTTGTGTGAAAGGCTAGTGCTCTACCACAGGAGCCATACCTCCACTTCCATTTTTTTTTTTTTTTGGAAAGGGGGTGGGCTGTGCTTAACTGGAGATAAGAGTGTCATGGACTTTCCTGCCTGGACAGGCTTTTGAAGTACCTCTTCAGATCTCAGCTTCCTGAGTAGTGAGGACTCCAGGTGTGAAAGAAACCACTGGTACTCTTTGTCATGGTTGTTTGTATTTATACTGACATAGTTTGAGGTGTTTTTCTTCTTCTTTTTTTTTTTTTTTACTTTTCTTTACTACATGGTTTAAAAGAATTAACCCGAAGCATCTTTATATGCATAGAAAAGCCTAGCCATTTTAATTTCAAAAAAGAAAAAAAGAAGAAGAAGGCCAACTGGCCATGGCTCATGCCTGTATAAATCCTACTTACTCAGGAGGCTAAGATCTGAGAATCATCATTCAGAGACAGCCTGGGCAGACTAATCTTACTCAGTTCACCTGTACACGCAAGCACACACACACACTCCCACTCCCTAAAAGGAGGTACAACACAACTTAGTATAGTGAATCAGAAGGCCAAGTAGAAATCAAAGCCCCGAGTTCAAGCCTGGCTAAAGAAAAAATAAAATAGCTAAGTAAGAATGGCTGCCTAGGCATGTGGGTGATAGAATTACTTCTGTGCTTGTGATGTAATTACTGGAGAGAGATACGCTCCCGTAGAGCCTAAAGGAAGATAAATAAGAACATGATAGGCAGTAGGAGAAGCAGCCAAATTCCTCCCATTTTATCTGTGACTGTCTTGAGAAACAGATTTTGTCTTACAGTGGTTTTAATTAAAAGCAGTAGTCTGGCGCCACCTAGTGTCCATGCCCCATCATTGCCCCCCCCCCCTCCGTGGCTTCTGTAAAGTCTCCTTGCAGATTCCTTGATGTCCCAGCTCTGGTGACATTTGTGTGGCAGACAGCACATTGCCTCCTGGGGTTTTACAGGGCAGTGGGAATGCCTCATTAATTTATCCTTTCTTGTCTCAGACACACAAAGCACTTATCTCACAGAACTATGATCTGGCAGTTGAAGAGCAAAAGGATGCCTCCTTGTCAAAACCTATATCTGCTTTTCTCCAGGGATGGCTCCCGAATGCTCATGCTTTTCTGGGAGGCTCAGCTGCCCCCTCCCCACCCCTCAGGGCTGCCTTAGGTGTGGGGACCTAGGGTGGAAAACAGAGGTATCTGGGCTTGTGATGGGCTACTTTGCATACAGCTGGACCTGGTTCCCAAGACTGTCTCTTTCAATATGCACCCCACCTTCTACCTCTATGTTCTCATTCCCCCCCATACTCCTTTCCTCTCCTCACCTGATCTACCTTTAGGCTTCTCAACATTTCTGTCCTTCAGTTTGGAACCTACCTGCCATTTCTCTGTCAAGGTCATGGGTAAATACCTCCTGCCAGGTCCCCTCCATTCTGACCCTGCTATACTTGCCCAACAGGTGAGCGATCCGTGGCTCATGACAACTTCAAAGTTGGCATTCCGGCTCAGGTCTTCTTAGTACATACTTACAGGAGAAAGATCAGAATTCAAACCCAGTTCCTATGACCTTTCTCCACAGCTGCACCTGATGCCTCAATGTCCTCCTCGTTTTCTGTCTTGCCTCCTCCTGCTGCTCTTGTCCAGGCCCTCGGGCTCTTTTCCTATGGTCTCTTTTTTCCTGACAACATCCCAACCACTTCCCATACCTTTCCCTCCAAGCTTACTGACTGATTCCAGTCCATATCTCAAACGCGTCAGAGCTTTTATGTGCCTCTCCTCCCAGCCTTCCATCGTCATCCCATCCCCAAAGTCGGTATTAGCTCTGAATGGCTAGCTCATTCTTATGAACCTCTTTGTTTTAGACAGGTGGTTCTTGGTAGAGGGCAGTCAGCCAGGGAGGGGACCTTTTCTGATATCTGCAGATATCTTTGGCAGCTGTCACGCAAGACAGCTCCCAAGAGCAAATAACCATTTCCTGATCCAGGAGTGTCCCCTCTGAGAAACATTGTTCCACATATCTGAAGTCACACTTAAAACTCAACACTTCAATAGTTTTGTGTGCACACAGGTGCAGATGTGCTGTGTCCCTTAAAAATCCCCCAGCCATGGGGATAAAAAGATGTACCCACTGACCTATCCTTATCACTCACTGCAGTGTGAATGCACAGTCTGCTGTTCCAGACAAAGCCATTATTTTTCCATGGGTCCTTCCTTTGGAACTATGTGAAGTCTTGCAGTACATTGTATTTCTTTACACTCTGATAGTTACAATAAAATTTCACCTACAGGTTGTGTTTAATTGGAGCCAATCTACAAGTCAAATGAATGGCTTCTTCTAAAATTTTTGGTCATAAGCCAGGCGCTGGCGGCTCACACCTTTTATCTTAGCTACTCAGAAGGCTGAGGTCTAAGAATCACAGTTCAAAACTAGCAGGTAGGAAAGCCTGTGATTCTTATCTCCAGTTAGCCACCAGAAAACCAGGAGTAGAGCTACGGCTCAAAGTGTTAGAGCACTAGCCTTGAGCAAATGAGCTCAGTGACAGTGCCGAGGCTCCTAGCTAAGACTGACCCCCCAAACTCCTCAAAAAGTCCCTGTCAAGGAAATACAAGAGGTCCATATGACTTGAAGGGGGCTGCTAAAGTGTGGGAGAGGAGAAGGGTGACTGGTCTAAGTGATTTTTTATTTTTTGTTGTGATTAATAGAAGGGTTACATTATATTTACCAGATAGAAAGTGCATAATTTCACAAACATTGATACCCTTTCTCATGACATGGTCCCCATTTCTCAACCACCCTCCCTCTAAGTGATTTTTAAGAAATGGGAAAAACCGAATATGGATTGTGTATCACATAATATTATGAAATTCATTATATGCAAATAGCCCAATGAAACTGTTCACTTTATGCAGATAATACATGTTAATGAAAGCAATTTCTAAAACAATACTATTGAATCAACATTTAATTTCTTCAGTATGACACAGATGTCATGATTGTATGGAAGAGTAACTTTTCTCTTTCGGGGCTTTTGTTGGCAGTACTGGTGTTAGTATTCAGGGCCTTGAACTTGCCCGTGTGAGGCTCTGCCATTTGAGCCACACTTCTGTTCTGGCTGTTAGCTGGTTCATTTGAAATAGACTTCTGCAGACTTTTCTACCTGCATTGGCTTAAAGCATTGACCCGCCAGTTGTCTTGACTTGCTGCAATTACAGGCGTGAGCCGCTCGCATGCTTCTCTGAGAATGTCCTCATTCTAAATAGGTACAGGCTGGAGTATTTAGGGTTGAAATAACAGACCACACTCCTTAGTGTTCAGTGGCTCACCAGGGTGTGCACGAATATGCCTAGATGGTAAAGAGAGGGGCACACACCTGCGTGGTATGCATTGCTGGTAGGTGGGCTTAGCTGTCAGGTATGTAAGTCTCCTAGGTGGCCATTTCAACTGATTGAGGCTGATGTATTTCGGGGTGTTCTTGTGAGCTCTGGCTTGGGCCACACACACCCCCTGAGCTTGGCCATGTGTGTCTTTAGTCTGCAGCTCTCCACCTATCCACATGAAGGTACAGCCTCTGAACCAAACGGCACTGCAGGTGTCCTGGAGCCAGCCAGAGACCATCTACCATCCACCTATCATAAACTACATGGTCTCCTACAGCTGGACCAAGAACGAGGATGAAAAGGAGAAGACGTTCACCAAGGACAGCGACAAAGACTTGGTAAGCTTCTTCCCTGTCCTATTCCAAGTCAAACCTGCACTTCTAGTCTTTTCCTGGACCTCTCTTCCTGACACTCAGCCGGCTTCATCCTGACTTGTCACTTAGCAGCCAGGAGCGGGAACTGCTGTGGTTCAGTGTACCAGCATTCATGACTGACTAACCAGAGTACTTCCCTTCTACCCTTGCCATCTCATCTGATTATTATATACATTAAATGTATTACACAAGTATACCGTGGGTTTTGGCCCCTCGTAAACACTGTGCTGTTGGTGGTGGTGGTGGTGGTCGTGGTGATGGTGGGTGTGGGGCTTGAACTCAGGATCTGGACACTGTCTCTCTACTCTTCTACTCTTCTACTCTAAGCTAGCACTCTACCTACCACTTTGAGCTCTAGCTGCACTTCTGGGGTTTTGTTTGAGTTGATAATTGGAGATAAGAGACTCTTTTCTGCCCAGTCTGCCTTTGAACTAAGATCCTTAGATCTCAGCCTCCTGAGTAGCTAGGATTACAGGTGTGAGCCACTAGCTCCTGCTTATCTGAATACTTATGTATGGACGTTTGTGCCAGCCCTTGGGCGTGAACTCAGTGCCTAGGCACCTAAGTCTTAGCTTTTTAGCTCAAGACTGCTATCCTAGCACTTGAGTCACAGCTCTAGTTAGTGGTTTATTGAAGGTAAGAGTCTTTTTTTTTTCTTTTTTTGCCAATCCTGGGCTTGAGTTCAGGGCCTGAGCACTGTCCTTGGACTTTCTCAAGGCTAGAGCTCTACCACTTGAGCCTCAGCACCACTTCCGGCTTTTTTCTATGTATGTGGTACCGAGGAATCAAACCTGGGTCTTCATGCATGCTAGGCAAGCACTTTAACCACTAGGCCAAACTCCCGGCCCTGAAGGTAAGAGTCTTATGGACTTTCCTGCCTAGGAAAGCTTCAAACCGGGATTGTTTTCTGTTATTTTGTTTTTATTGTAAAGGTGATATGCAGGGGTTACAGGTCAGGTAATGATGAGTACATGTCATTTGATCAGTATCACTTTTTGCCTCGTTTTCTCCCAGTTTTTTTCCCCTTCTGACCCCTCCCCAAAAGGTTATGTAGTTCATTTTCTAGTGAATATCGTTGCTGCATTAGTTCACACTTCGTTCTATTAATTCTGTGCTTCTCTGTCCCCTCCCCAAGATAAACTGACATGTAAGACAAAAGCACAGAAATAAAAAAAATAGCAACAAAACCAAAACACACACACACACACACACACACATACACACACACACACACACACACACACACACACACACACACACACACACACACACACACAATGCCAAACCAGGATTCTTAGACCTCATCTTCCTAAGTAGCTAGGATTACAGGAGGGAGCCACCAGCTATATACTCCTGTGAACAGTCATACCACCTCCATCGCCATCTTTTCCTCTTCTCTACCACCCCACTTTCCCCAGTTCCCGTTTCTTTTGTGGCCTGACACATTTCCATGACCTGCTGTGGAACCCTGTGGCCAGGTAATTTGTTTTACCTGTGTCTTCCAGTTCTTAGATGCTGTCCTCATTTGGAAGGAAACAACCCCTGGTCAACTTTCCCTCTTCACTGTGACATAAACAGAGAGCATCTGAAGCTGGCCAGAGCAGAGCAAGTGTTGGCAGACGCTGTCCTTTTCCTCTTACAACAGACCCTTCAACAGTCCCTTCCTCTCCAAGTCTTTGCCAAGAAACTCCAAGTGACAGACACATAGGGTTGGAAAGCCTGGGTGCGCTTATTGCTAATCAAAGGAAGGCCTCAGAATAATGAAACCTATAATTGTATGTGCAGGTGAAAGTGGAGGTGGCACTGAGTAGGGGATTCTTAATGGCTGTTCCCATTCCCCCCACCCTTCTCCCAATACAGAGTCCTTCCGGGCCCATTCAATCAACGATTCAATAATGCTTTTCATATGCCTTCAGATGAACATTCTTTGACTTCGTTTCCATTTAGATTTTCAATTTCCCCGCTAGACATTGTTATCTAGGTCACATTAGAGAGCGATGGGCTTCGTGAAATCAGAGAGACATTGGCTGGGAGGCACCCAAGGTTTGATGCCGAATTCTAACCTTTCTTTTATCACCATAGAAAGTCAGGAAAGGGGTTGGTCCTGGCTGAACTCAATCATTCATCAGTGGAAACTTATCCAGGCACCTACTTGGTTTCTGGTTCTAATTGGAAAATAATTCAACATGTGGAGATGAGTAGATACCAGCTGGAAGTGAATTCTAATAAATCTGTGTATAGATGAATGGAAGATTTTGCTTGGAACAGAATAAGGGGGGTTAGGTGGGGGAGCAGAGGTTTAGAAAATGAGGCACAAATTAGTTTTAGAGAAAGATCAAATGATACAGAGAAAAATGTGCTTTGATAGCAAGTTCTGTTTCATAAAGAATTCTAGAGGGTTTTTTCCTTCTTTTAGGACACACAAAATTAATATTCTTAATTCCTCAGCATGTCACGAGTGCTGATTTAGTGTAACAACACATTTCTCTAATTTATGGTTTTTGTGGCCCAGAAATCTAAAAGTTACATTTGCAATACTGTTTTGGCCTGCAGCTGTACTTCCTCACTGCTGACCAGTAAGACAGGTATAACTGTTCGCTGAAACAAGACCTACAGCTAAAATACTAACCTAATCCAGTGCTCCTGTACAGCTTGGACTTGGGGCCTGGGCACTGTCCCTTAGCCTCTTTGTGCTCAAGGCTTGAAGTCAGGTCGTCATTGTCTTGGTTGGCTTTTTCACTTAGGGTGGCTCTCTACCAATTGAACCACAACACCTCCACCTCTTACTTTGTGCTGATTCCTTATAGATAAAAAAATCTCACACTTTTCTGCCCAGGCTGGTTTTGAACTGTGATCTTTAGAACTCAGCTTCCTGAGTAGCTCAGATTACAGGTATTACAAGTGCCTGTTGCATTTCCTTGCATTCCCTTAGTTTTAAAAGGATATTGTAATGAACACTGAAGAGCAGTGACCCGCATTTGGCTGGTGATGTTTGATCAGAGGTTGGCAAATGTTTTCCTAGAAAGGACTAGATAGTCACTAGTTCACATTTTACAGGAAGTGTGGCCTCTGTTGTATGCAACTCTGCCAGTATAGAGTAAAAGTAACCCTACATGGTAGACCCAGGAGTGGCTGGGGCTGTGTGTCAATAATACTTTATTTATAAACGCAGATGGCAGGCCAGATCTGACCTTACAGGCTGTAATTTGCTGATCTTCCTGCAGACCACATTGCTTCTGCTGCCTACTTTGTTGCCTGGCCCACTCACAGGTCTCACCACAACCTAGGGGGTAGCCATTCCCTTCACCACACTGTTGAAGGTGGCAGAGCCTGGAAGCATCTGAGCAGCCACGGGAGAATTACAGGGCTCCAGAACGCAGTGACAGGGTCGATCAGATCTTCATGATCTCTGCTCTGGCTGCCTGTCCTCTGATACAGATAGTCAGGATACAAGAATATAAGAGACAGACACACAGACAGTTCTTTCTGATATCCTAAAGTCAGCAAGTCTCTAGAGATTATTTGTTTAATAATTGTAGGTTATTATCCAGGATATATTGTTAGCCATGCATGCTAGGGAAGCTAACTCAAGAAGATCACAAGTCTGAGGTGAGCCTGAGCTATGTAGTTAAAAAAAAAAATCTTCTCTGTTTATCCAGGTGCCAATGGCTCAAACCTATAATCCTAGCAACTTCAGAGGCTGAGATCTAAAGATCATGGTTCAAACCTGGCCCTGGGATGGGAAAGCCAATGAGACTCTTACCTCCAGTTAACAACCCAAAAATGCCCGAAGTGGGGTTGTTGCTCACTTGGTAACACATTAGCATTGAACAAACAAAAGAAAAAGTTTAGGGACAGTGCTCTAGGCCTAGCACTAGTGTGTGTGTGTCTGTGTGTGTGTGTGTACATTAATATATAATATATTACATATAATATATACTGCTTTTATAATGTCTTGATATATCAATTATAATTAATATACTACATCGCATTATTATATAATATATATACAAACTGTTGTATATTATGTGTATATGTAGCTTATAAGGTATAGCAGTTATCAGTTATGACAAACAGGCTTGAAAGGGGCCTGGAGATAGGTTCTAAGACACAGTGAAGAATGATGTGGTTCCTTCTCTTATCCTGGGTAAAACAGCTTCCCAGCCAAGGTCCCATAGGAGCAGTCTTTATTCCATAGAAGCCCTCCAAGAGTGGAGCAGCTCTGGCCCACAAGTTGTATAAATACAGAGAAATCACTTGGTACGTGACAGAACAGACACCTGTGCTTCTCAGCTGTCTGAGACTGTCTGCCTGTATTGATTATTTTGTGTGGCTCTTGAAGGATTCTAATATCTAAGGCCATTTTAATATCTAAATGGCCTTTGGTAGACAAAAGGATCCCCGCCTTTGCTGAGGTACCAACCTTTGCTTTAGTTTGTTCCATGTACTTTGACTTTGATGAAAACCAACTCACTGCCTTTCTCTTTCTTCCCTGCAGAAAGCCACCATTAGCCATGTCTCACCCGATAGCCTTTACCTGTTCCGAGTCCAGGCTGTGTGTCGGAATGACATGCGCAGTGACTTCAGCCAGACGATGCTCTTCCAAGGTGAGGCTGGCTTCCCTCCTCTTTCCACCTGGAGCCACTCTGAGCCACCTCCATCCTCATGGTTTTGTCTTTTTCTTCTTCTGGGGCTTGGACGAAAGAGAACACATGTGACTTCGTGATTAGTGCAGGGGTTAAAACCATACCCAGAAGACCCCAGTCATTCAAATATGTATTTGTGGTTGTCCAGAAAACAAAGCCAAGCTTTATTATTATTATTATTATTATTATTATTATTATTATTATTATTATTATTGGCTTTATTGTTCTTTTCCAATGGCAGGAAATCAGGTTTCGAGAACCTTAATCTAACCTGTGTGTTAGGGTGGTGTCAGATGATGAAATCATGCCTGAGTTGTGTTATCATGTTTCTTCTCTTGGTATTTGATGTGGAAATTCATGGATTTCTCCTCAAATGTTCAGCACAATTCAGTTCTCTCAAGAACTGGAGCCCCAAATAGATTCAGCTCACCTTTTTGCCTGGCCAGCCAGCCCAGCCCCTGTGTGCCAGATCCTTGAGATTCCTGGAATCAAGATGCATGATCCTGCCGGCAAAGGAAGTTCCAGGGTGTAGCCAGGGGGACTTAGCCTTGGCACAAAAATCTTAAAAGGCACCAAAAAAAAAATACTTTATAATAAGCCATCAAGAGATGTAACATTGTAATAGAAAAAAATTTGTAAAGCAAAATCAGTACAAGATTTCATGAATAAAACATCAGAACTTTCAGTAATTTTTCAGCATTCCTTATAGAAATAGGCAGCCCGTTCTGGCCTTGCTCACCCTGGACCACCATGGTTTTATGTTTGGCCCCAGGACCAGCTTGGCCCAGTATACGTCTTTCCCGGTGAGCATCTTTCCATCCCGGCCTCAGCTGTCCTATCTGTAGAGTGAGATTATCTGCTTACTAGGCCAAAGGCTTTTTACCATTTTTAGAATTGGTGGATCTTTTTTGCTAGAAGATGCCAGGACATTGCATCAACTAGAGTGAATCCTGTGAAGCATGTGGGATTCTGGGGAGCAGGGACCAGAGCCTCAGCAGTGTCTGGAATGGGACCCTCCAAAACCCATTGTTTCAGAACCTCTGTGGTAGGGAGCCAAAGTGTGAGCTCTGGAAAGATGGCCCTGGTGACTGGCATTCATGGGCTGAAGGATGCCAGGTTGGAGCTGAGCTCTGGGCCTGGGGGATCCATCCTGGCTACCTTTTGGCGGCTGTGCTATCTGAGAACATTTTTTTCCTTCTCAGAGCTGCAGTTGGCCAACCCCAAAAGTGATATCAATAGTACCAACATGACCAGATCCCTGAAGAATATAACACAAGGCCACGGCTGTGGAGACACAAGCACAGTGCTAATTCCTGGCTCCGTGTATGCGCCTGCATGTCCCTGCAACACACAGAGCCCGGATGACTTGCCTCAACTTTAGTTTAGCATCCCTGATTCAAAAATTAGAAATCTGGAAGTGGTGCTGAGGCTCAAGTGGTAGAGCTTTAGCCTTGAGAAAGTCCAAGGACAGTGCTCAGGCCCGGAGCTCAAGCCCAGGACTGGGGGAAAAAAAAAAGGAAAAGGAAAAGAAATCGTTGGGGGTGGGGGGAGTTCACAAACAAAACTTGACTATCCATAATCTTGAAGGCATTGAGTTAGGCCCACAGGCCAAGGTCAGCTGTGAAACTGCCAAGGAGAAAGAGAAGAGACGGCCAGACTGGGAGCTCACTGAGGCTGGGCCTGGGCACTTTGGACTCATAAATCATGATTAGGCCTCTGCTGAGCTCTGACCAAGAGTCTGGGATCTGCAGACCTGCCTCTCCTGATTAATATCCCCTCAGCTGGCTGGCTTCTGCATAGACTTTGAAAAATTCAATGTTTATAATAGAATGCAATTCAAAAGGGCCCTGTCAGCTTTAAATTTATAGCAGGGAGTGCTT
This sequence comes from Megascapheus bottae, assembly GCF_031878675.1. Taxonomy (NCBI): domain Eukaryota; kingdom Metazoa; phylum Chordata; class Mammalia; order Rodentia; family Geomyidae; genus Megascapheus; species Megascapheus bottae. Next base: position 30,499,453 of record NC_143510.1, read on the forward strand.
TAAATGTTTGATCACGGAGACTTGTTGAATATGGCTGCTGTCTCCAGGTGCCTGCTAAGGTGAATACACACATTGGCTCGTTTTGTATGCTGGTTTGCATCCGTGTTGACCCAGGAGTGGTGGTAGCTTTTCTCCACCCAGCCCCACACTGGTTCTGTTTCCCTACATCCACCCTGGCACCATACACCTGAAGCGAGCTATTTTCTGTTCCCACAGATCCAGATCCATGTTAATGAGCCAGACAAACCAATGTCAGTTGTTTTTTTTAGGGGAAGGGGTGGAGGGAGATCGGTCATGGGGCTTGAACTCTGTGCCTGAGCACCGTCCCTGAGTTTTTGTGCTCAAGCCTACCACTCTTCCGGTTTTTGAGTGCTTTATGGGAGATAAGAGTCTCATGGGGACTTTTCTGCCCAGTCTGGATTGGAACCTTGATCCTCAAATGTCAGCCTCCTAAGGAGCTAGGATTATAGGTTTGAGCCACTGGTGTTCTGACTAACAATGAGGATTTTGTTTTTTTGTTTTTTGTTTTTGTTTTTTTACCAGTTCTAGAGCTTGAACCCAGGGCCTAAGCACTGTCCTTGAGCTTTCTCAAAGCTAGCGCTCTACCTCTTCTGTCTTTTTCTGTGTCGGTGGTACTGAGGAATCCAACCCAGGGTTTCATGCATACTAGGCAAACACTGTACCACTAGGCCATGCTCTTGGCCCAGTAATGAGGTGGTTTTTTTTTTGTGTGTGTGTGTGTGTGTGTGTGTTTTGTTTTTTTAAAGAATAGATAGATGTATAATTGATTTGGGTACAAGAGGAAGTCACATGGTGTATTTTCTCTACTCTAGGAAATATAGTTATATTTACCTTTTATATAAGATAGTGAGGAGTCTTAATTACCTCACTGCGCTGCTAGTCGAAGTCATAATGAGTGATAATTGTGGTGTGATGGCTGCAGATCGTCACATCCACCATCTTGTAATGGACACATTTCACCAGTAAGACTGCCGGTTAAGGCACGAGTAATTTGAGGAAATGTTCTTAGCTGTTAAGTAGATAGACTTCAGGGCTTTGGTTTCGTTCTGTTTCATGTGTGCATTCATGCACTCACACACTTGTCTATCTATCTGCACTAAGGACTAAGGATTGAACTCCAGGCCTTATTCTTGTGCAGCTTTTTATACTCAAGGCTCTATCACTTGAATCATCCCTCCACTTCTAGCTTTTTGCTTGTTAATGATCAACGTGTCTTGGAAGCCACAAGTTGGGATCCTAGATCCCGGCCTCCTGAATAGCTAGCTGAGTTCAGTTGTCTTATTCTGAGGCTCATTTGTTTCTATATAGCAAGGAGTTAAGTATTCTTCAATACCCTTGAGTTTTCAAGGAAAGGATAAAGAGTTGGCAGCTCTTTGAATAAAATGTTTTGCTCTTCTCAGTTATCCTAGAAAGTGGAGGTTTTCTTTCATTGTTTTGGAGCCTAAGACCCATGGGTAGCCTGACCAAGACCCCAGATCCTTCCTTCCTTCTTCCCAAAGGCTTTGAATCAATAAGCAAATTGCTTAGGTGATCAACTCATATTCAGATTCAATTTATATTCAAATATTGTTGTTAAAACGTTTTAGACAAATTAGGAAGATAGCAGTTGGTTTATTAACTACATGAAAACATCCAGTGGCAAGTGACTTGTCTATCGGCTGCCGTGGGGTGTGAGTTAATAGTGACCCAGAATAGTCACCAGGTCTGCAAAGGGAGCTGAGCTGATGCCTGCATTCATCCTGGAAGGAGGCCCCCATCACATGGGTGCCTAGCTAGAAGCAGGTGTCCCCCCCCTCCCCTGTCTGCATTCCCTTCAGCCTTTCCATGATGAGGTAAGCACTTGAGGAGAGGAGTCCTGCAGCTGACTCCTCGCCTGTAATCACTACCTTGGTAGATGTAGTTTTAGACTGATATAAAGAAGAAAAAAAACCAAACCCTGACATGCCAATGGAGTGAGTGGCTATGGAGTGTAATAAGGTAAAGATGTATACTGGACTTGCCAAAAGATGGAATAAAAAGGATAAGTAATAAAAAGATAATACAGCAGGAACAATAGATTGATCTGCTTTCCATCAAATACAGTTCCAAACAGGTAAAACTCTGACAGTGGGCCAGTGGCGTCTCTGTGTCATTGTATATGAGCATCATGTCTATATCTTAAAGTGGATGGTGGTTATGTAGGCATTTACACATGTAACAAGGAATTAAACTGTCAGGTTATATATGTGTGAGGTTTTAAAACAGCTTTAGTTTTCAAAGTAAACTAGATTTGTGGACCTTAAAGTTCCTAAGTTTAAGCTATAAATTGTAAGAGAATTCATTATTGGATCTAGTAGCATCAGCCCTCTCAAAGTAGCTTCCTCACTTTATGAAAGGGCCTTTTAAAGTTGTTTAGCAATAACATTTAAAATGGTCCAAATGCTTTCCTCTTTCGTGTGAAAAAAAAAAGAATAAAAACAGACACCGTTGCTGCTGAATTCCATAACAGATCTGGAACATTGTAACTGAGGAAATGAAAAGGTTCATACTTAAAAAAAAAACAGAGGGCCAGGGGCATCATAGCCTCCTATACCCTCATGGTACAGTGCTTGTCTAGCATTCACGAAGCCCTGGGTTCAATTCCCTGGTACCACATACATAGAAAAAGCTGGAAGTGGTGCTATGGCTCAAGTGGTAGAGCTCTAGCCTTGAGAAAGCCCAAGGACAGTGCTCAGGCCTTGAGTTCAGGCCCCAGAACTGGCAAGAAAAAAAAATACTAAGTAAACTGCACATTTGAACCCTGTGTATTATATATAATATTGTATATATTATTTATCTCAATGAAAGAGAAGACTAAAACTTAAGAGTCTTTTAAATTAGCAGCTGATAACAGATGACAGAGCACATAGAGGCCATGTCCTGCCCTCTGTATGTTTTAGCATGACCACAGGCTAAGGATTTCATGCTCTTGATATAGTTGAAAGAAAAATAATCAACAAAGGACTAATATTCTGTGACATGAAAATTGTATGTTGTTCAGACTTGTGTTGGTAAAGTCTTGTTGGAACCACAAAAATAATATGTTCTGTTCACACTATATCTTCTTTATTTTTCAGCTAATACCACCCGGATATTCCAAGGGACCAGGATTGTGAAAACAGGAGTGGTATGTAACAGAATGTGGTGGCTTTGTCCTGGTTCATTTGCATGTAGTTCACACTCTGACCACAAGGTGACAGTATAATATTGTTGAACTTCTCAATGTGGAGCTTAAGATGGAGAAAACTACATTACTCACTCCATAATTCATGAGTGAAGCAAGCTCTGAAACAATATTGATGAGGCCTTCATTGCATTATGTGAAAATTAAACTATCCAAAATTTTTATTGATTTATCAACTCTTGAATCAGATAATACAGGCACACAAATGTAATCCAAACCTTTCTTTTGGCATAAATTTAAATCTAGATTATCACCTACTCAAAGTTCCCTGACTTTCAGATTTCTGGATCCTGGACTCATATCTCTGGTTTTCTCTGTCCTTGTATAGCTCCTAATCATAATATTAATCCCATTGTAGATAGTAAAACAGTAGCCTAAAATGTGTAAAACACTCACAAAGTTGGTGGTATTCTTAATCCTATTAGCCAGATGAGAAAACTGAGGTTCCATGAATTAATGTGTCCAGCATCAGCCTCATAGCAAATGAGGGGTCTTCAAACCCAAGCTGTCTGTCTTGTTTAATACCATATAACTTAAATATATTGGGCATTTGATTTTTACTACCCAGTTTCAGAATTCAGCTTTGCCTACACAATCATCCTTTTTTTTTTTTTTTTTTGTCAGTCTTGGTGTTTGAACTCAGGGCCTGGGCTCTGTCCTTGAGCTCTTCAGCTCAAGGTTAGTGCTCTACCACTTGAGCCGCATCATGATTTCCAGCTTTTTCTGTGTATGTGCTACTGAGAAATTGAACCCAGGGCTTCATGCATGCTAGGCCAGCACTATACCACTAGGCCACACTCCTGTCCCTACATGATCATCTTTAAACTACAAAGTCTTCTCTATAAAATTCAGTGATGAAAGTTGTAAACACAGATTTGTTCTGGTGATCGAGTGGTATAAAAGATGGAGGGAATCTTAGATTCTATACAGTGGCCTATAAGAGCTCATATGAAATGAACATTTCAGAATAACACTTGTTCTTGGATCCCAGTGGCTCATGCCTGTAATCCTAACTGCTCAGGAAACTTAAGATGTGAGGTTCAGCCAGCCCAGGAGAACAAATCCACAAGATTCTTATCTCCATTTAACCAGGGGAAAAAAAGCCAGAAATGGAGATGTGGCTCAAGTGGTAGAACACCAGCCTTGAATAGAAAAGCTAAGGGACAGTGCTAAAACCCTGAGTTCAAGCCCCAGTAGAACACAGAAAAAAAAAAATCAAAATAGCACTTCTTAAGACTGGCTCAGGAGACCTAAGGAATATAACTCCATTTCTGGCTCTGGTTTAACATAGCAGCAGAAGGAGGCCACAAATAGCTCTGCTTCTGCACCTTCTTAGCCACACTTGGGTAAGCTCTCTGCCATGGCTGACATTAGTTTCCTCTCCTGTAAAATGGGTGGCAGTCATGCCTGCCTCCAGGATAGCATGGAAAGTTCCAGCATACGTGGTTACATGGAACTGCTGAGAGTATCATTCATGTCTTCTACATGGGCATAGATTTTGCTACAGATCAACGGGAGAATCTGAAAGGTACAGTGGCTGGAGGAGAGGGCCAGGGTGGAAGGTAGTTACCAGAGCTTGTGCAGAGTTCCTGCTTCTCACTGGGCCCTAGCGCAGCTGGGGGAGCCATGGACTCTCTCTGACCAGGTGCTAAGAGTTGAACCAGATCCCAGACCTCAGAGCTAGTGATTCACCAGAAGCTCCTTTGGTTGCCATAAAAGCTGTTACCCTAGGAATAGTAGGCTAGCTGATGTTGCCGATTTAGTAATCTGCAAACTGAATGCTAGTTTATGCCGCTTGGCTCATCCAGAGCGGCATGGGTGAAAGGCTGGCATTGGATGCCTACGAACAGTTCTTAGCACAGTCACAGTTAGTCTGAAAGAACCTGGTGCATCATGAGCCAGCATGGTCAGAGCGCCCCCAGGATGGGTGAGGAAAAAGCTGAGGTTTTCCAAATCAGGGCAGCGGTTGACTTACTGACCCGGCTGTGTGCTGTCTCCCCTGCCTCCTCTCCTCCCTCTGGTGACCTTTCAGCCGACCGCCTCTCCTGCCTCTTCGGCTGACATGGCGCCCATCAGCTCGGGGTCATCTACGTGGACATCCTCGGGCATTCCCTTCTCCTTCGTGTCTATGGCGACCGGGATGGGCCCCTCCTCCAGTGGCAGCCAAGCCACGGTGGCCTCGGTGGTCACCAGCACGCTGCTGGCCGGCCTTGGGTTCGGTGGGGGTGGCATCTCCTCCTTCCCCAGCACTGTGTGGCCCACGCGGCTCCCCACGGCCGCCGCAGCCACCAAGCAGGCCGGGAGACCCGTCCTGGCCACCACCGAGGCCTTGGCCTCCTCAGCGGCCCCCGATGGAGACTCGACACCCACCCAGGACAGCGAGGGTGCAGAGGAAGGAGAGAAGGATGAGAAGAGCGAGAGTGAGGATGGGGAGCACGAGGAGGAAGGGGAGAAGGACTCGGAAAAGAAGGAGAAGAACAGCGGGGTGACCCACGCAGCCGGGGAGCCCACCCAGACAGCGCCCACCCAGGCCCCCTCAGCCCCCAACAGGACTGCCCAGGACGGGGGTCATCAGACTACACCCGGGGAAGGGCAGGACCCCCCGGCCACCCCCCCACTGCAGCCCGGAGAAGCCAGGAATGCCACCCCAGGCCTAGACTCCCAAGACGGCCTCTCCACCCAAGTGCCCCCCACAGCCACAGAGGAGGAACATACCGGGAGTGACCCCACGAGGCCCGACGTGCCCTCTAGAAGGCCTGCATCCCGAGGGGACAGATTCTCTGAGGACAGCAGATTTATCACTCTCCACCCAGGTAAGTGGCGCCGGTGGCTTGCTATGCACAGGTGCGGCAAGTGGGCAGTGTGTGTCCTTCTTGGAGTGGATATCGTGGATGTAACAGGTGCTGATAGATGTGTCTGCCTGTACTGCAGTGTTTCCAGATTTTATCCCAGGAGGAATCTTCAGCCCACCTGTATCCCGAGTAACCTACTGGCTAAGCTCCTGCCCCCAAATCCCCATCATTCCAAGGTCTTCAACTAGCAATACTCAAAATGGGTCCTGCCTAGTTTACTCAGGAGGATTCTTTCGCCACTTATCGAACACATCTGTTTTAGAGGGGATTGTGTTTTTGTGTGCCAGTCCTGGGGTTGTCCTTTATAGTATTTTGGCTACAGGCTGACACTCTGTCACTTGAACCTTTGCTCCACCTGTTGTTCTTTGCTACTTTCTGGAATCTTCCTTACCTCATATCGGTAACACCCTCAGACCGTAATGAGCTCTGATTGCCTCTGCTGGGAAGCTCTGGAGCACAGAGGGGTTTGTTCTTGTTGTCAAGGGTTTTTCTTAATAAAAAATGCTTCATTTTGCCAGACTACAAGATGTTTAGCAACAAGTTTTTTTTTTTTTTTCATCTAAGCTGTTGTGGGTTTTTTTTTTTCTTTTTCTTTTTTTTAAAGGCAGCTGGTAAATATTTATTTGCTTTTGCACTTGTAAACATTAAAATTCATCTAAAGCTGAGATCTCATATGTTAAGATACAACTTAGAATAAATTTTCATGTGTTGAATACTTTGCGTCGTGAAGCTAGTATGAACTAATTTCTTGAGGGAGGGTCTCTGGTGGCTATTGCTCAGTTTGTTACAGTTTTGGGGGAAGATGCCCAGGACCCTCTGTGAAGCTGGATGAAAGGAATATGGAATCCCCTTGAAATATTCTGGTCAGAATAGCACGTTCTGTCTCTGGGGATTGCTGTGAAAAAGGGTGAATTTCTTAACCTGTAAAACAGTTTCAGGGATCAGAAGCAGGCATGGAGCTCAGAACTCAGTATTGGGAAGACAGATTCCTATTTTCCTGGGATTCACACAGACATGGGGGAGCTTGAGAAGGTTCCAGAAACAAATATGTGACTTTAAAGAACACTAGTTGCTAGAAACAGGGAGAGGACAGGGTAGCAGTGACATCAGTGGAAGACCACACTAGGTGTTGCAGATCTAAAGATATGAATTTGATGGCTTGAGGAGCCATGAGAAGCCTTGCAGAGAGAGAGGGGGGAAGAGAGAGAAAAGATGGAGCCAGTGAGTGACAGTGCAGAGAAGGATGCGGTTTTGTTCTGTGCCAGTTAGAGCCACTGGAATTCGGAAGCTATTGGATTTGTCTGCCCAGGTTGGCCTCAAACCACAATCCTCACATTTCACATTCTTCTTGAGGGTTTACAGTGTCCAGCTTGGATGAGTTTGATTCTACTTGAAATGAAAAGCCAATGTCAGAATTCCTCAGTGGGGGTGGGGGAAGAGGTGGGAGGATAGAGGAGGTTATTGGCCTCTGGGCAGATTCTAACAGGAGACACAGAATGGAGGCAGGAAGACCAGTTTGGAGGCAGTATCCATGTGGTTGTGTGTGTGGACCACTATATGTAGAGATCTTCAAAAACTAATGAAAGACTTAGAATTAATTTTCAAGTTTGTGTGGTTCTGCCTTCACCCCAGGAACTAGCTAGGGTGGTTTATCACCCAGCGCCTTCTAAGTCTTATTTGCCCAGACTTTGAAAATCTGTGTAGTAAGAGATCAGAGACCACAATTGAAAGGGACCCCTGCAGGTAATAGAAATGGTTGGAATCAGGTTCTAGATTCTGGGAATCTTCTCCTCTTGGAGAAGACAAATTCGTTCAGGCATCAGAGCATACCCACAGTCTTGCCAGGAGTGGCTTTGGGAATCGGGTCTATTTGCTCAGTTCTTCAGTCACAGTTCCCAGGCAGGCCTCTGCTCAGCGACCTTCTACATGGAGCTGAGTGAACCACTGTCCCTCAGTGCAGGATGTGGTACAAATGAAAGAACGATGGGTGGAGCAAAACTCAGGTGACACACGGTTCATGTGGCACATCCCAGGAGAGCCCCCAACAGGTCTTTCTAGCTTTCCTTGGGGCCATTCAAGAGCATACTAAATTTGTGTCCCCTGGTGGCTGGCATTAAAGATATCCTGTGGCACCCCTGTGGATCCAAGTACCACCCCGCCAGCCCTCAGGCTTGAACTCACAGCCTGGGTATTGTCTCTAAGTTTCTTTTGCTCCAGTCAGGCTATCATTCTACCACTTGAGTCACAGCTCAACTTCCAGCTTTGTGTGTGTGTGTGTGTGTGTGTGTGTGTGTGTGTGTGTGTGTGTGTGTGTGATTATTTGGAAATAAGAATCCCTCAGACTTTCTTGCCTGGGTTTGTTTTCAACTGCCATAGATCTCAGCCTCCTGAGTAGCTTCTCTGCCACCTTTAGCCAAATGGCTGAGTCTACATCTTCCCAAAGCCAAAAGAAATGCTTCCCTGGAATTTTTGGCTATTTGTTCTGGCGCGTGCATGCGTGTGTGTGTGTGTGTGTGTGTGTGTGTGTGTGTGTGTGTGTGTGTGTGTGTATGTATGTTAGTAGTGGGGCTTGATCTTAAGTCTGTGTGTGTGTGTGTGTGTGTGTGTGTGTGTGTGTGTATGTGTATGTTGGTAGTGGGGCTTGATCTTAAGTCCTCTTGCTCTCATTTGGTTTTTCTACTCAAAGTTGGTGCCCTACCACTTGAGCCACAGCTCCACTTCTGGCTTTTTGATGGTCAATTGGAGATAGAGTCTCATGCACTTTCTTCCCAGGCTGGCTTCAAACTTTGATCCTCAGATCTCAGCCTTCAGAGTAGTTAGGATTACAGTCAAGAGCCACCAGCTCCCATCAGAGGCAGTCTTAATTTGAGGGTGATTATGGGATTGTTCTCCCTCCCACCTCCCCCACCAGAGGGTTCAAACATGTTTAGGAACGGCTAGATCACACGTATCTTCAGCTTTGACAGTTCTCTTGCATCTGCTCCCTTCTGCCTTACAAAGCAACCATGGATAACACCTCACCCAGAGGATGGACAGACGAGTCAGGAAGCTTTGCTTACAAAAGCATGTCTGACTTGTTTCATGGTCTGTCATAGGAAGTCTTTGGATCAGTATTTGATTATACTTGATCCACATGTATTTTGTTTTCAACTTCAGTAAAAAAAAAATCATCTGAAGAAAAATGTTAAAACATGTTATATTTTAAGTAGTATCTTTAAAAGGCTTGCCTTACCTAAGCCTTCTATGTCCTGAGAATGCTCCTCCTTTGCTATTTGATGGCATTGTTTTAAGGAGTGATTTTAATATCTCCTGGGAGAGAAGAGTGGACCCCTCCCATTAGAGAAGTGGCAGGCTCACACACAGAAATCGCACAGTTCATTTCAGTGAAGAAAAGAGACCAGGTATTTGGACAAGAGGGGGTGGTGAGGACTATAGAAAACGAGACACATGTCTTTTCTCAAGAGGAGCAGAGAGAGATTCAGAGTGTTCAGCCTCTCTTGGAGGGTTGATTCCTGAGTAGACCACTGCATGGCCTGTCCTGGGACTGGACAGTTCCTCCAGCCATAGCCTCTTGAACATCTCTTCAACACCCAGCCCTCAGCTGGATGTGTGCTATCTGATGACCTGGTGTGTGGTCCTCCTTCCAAAGCCTCAGCCTGAAGGAGAAGGCAGATGCTGAGCCGCTTGTTACAGTAATATGTTTTGGGGGGAGTGCCCTGGCCAAAACATTTCAGAGTGCACAGTCTACAGATATAGCCTCACGTTCTGCCATTGTCTGGTTTTGTTTTCTTCAGTGAGGGAAACTTTTTTTCCCCCCAAATTGAATCCATGTTGTGAACACTCACTCACTTCACACGCAGCCTCAAGCCAGAAGGCCCAAGTCAGGCCATAGCAACGGACAGCCAACAGCCATATCTCACCATAGCCTGCTGTCTGTCCTGTGGTCCAGAACAACAAGTGGACTGACTAGGGTTGTTTCTCTGCTTTGAGCTGGAACAGAGCTACCCCACTCCTGTGGGAGAAACCCACAGATACCTCTTTGGAATCCTCAAGCTCTGTGGAACCCAACTTAAAATGATTTAGTTATTGAAATGACAATAATATCCTTGATGGGCATGTTGTTCCATGCTGTGAGAAGAGTATCTTACCCGACAGCACCCCCTTGAGGGCGGTGATGGTAGGGCATGGCATGACCCAAGGAGGAGCTTTTCAACTCAAGGCTAGCACTCTGCTACTTTAGCTACAGTTCCATTTTTGGCAGTTAATTGGAAATAAGAGTTTCATGGACTTTTCTTCTCAGGCTGGCTTTGAAGCCCTATCCTCAAATCTCTGCCTCCTGAGTAGCTAGGATTACAAGCATGAGCCAGTGGCGCCTGACTTTAAGTGGATATTTTAATGTGTCTTTCTAAGACGCTACCAGTTTTCTAATTAAGCAGAGGTTCTCTTATCAGCAGCGATTTTGGCCCTTCCCATAGAGCAAACTTGGGCAGTATCTAGAAACACGGTGCTTGTTACCACAGGGATAGGATGTTCCTCATTTCAGACAAGTAGATGCCTCTGGACTGCCATCTTCCCAGATACCCATTGTGGATAGAAGTGGTTACCTGGATATGCAGTGGTTGCCACTAAATAGAGTTGGAACCCTCTTCAAAGCATCCGGATCCTGGGAAGGCCCCCTTCCTTCCCAGCAAGCCATCTTAGAACCATGACATTGTTCATCCTAGAACCCCACCAAGGGGACAGCAGTTAGCAATTCAGGTTCTAGGAAATGGTCTCCTTGACATAGGTCATGAATGGCATTTGTCCCCAGCTAGTTTGAGAATCATGATGTTACAAGAAGGTGTCTCTGGGGGCAGTGCTGTAAGCACTAGGAATTACTAAGCACCATTGATCGTTCAGCATTTAATAGATAATGGTAGAGCATCCCTTGGCTATCTCAGTCTGATGAAGCAGGCCGTGCATTGGGGAGGAGCCTTGCTCACTAATACCAGCAGAGGTAAGTGGCAGCTTCTGCTGACTCATATGGGCTCACAGGAACAGCACCAGGCCTGCCCTGTCAAGGTAGAATGTGTGTATTTAGAGGCAAGATATTTTTTCTCTGCCTTAATGGCTCAGGTCCCCTCAGAGCTTGGGCGAGGAGGTGGGGGGAAACAAAAGAAAATCTTGTAACCCTATTAAAAAATTTTTTTAAGCAGTCCACTCACTTCCTACTTGGCACAATAGCATCTGTTTAAAGCATAGAAAAAAGTAGCAGGTGTTAATAAAAATGTGAAGAAATGAGCCAGATGCTGGTGGCTCATGCCTCTAACCCTAACTACTCAAAAGGCTGATGTCTGAGGATTACAGAATAAAGCCTGGGCAGAAAAATCCCTCTGAGACTCATCTCCAGAAAAAAACCAGAAGTGATTCTGTGGCTCAAAGAGGTAGAGCACTAGACTTGAGCAAAAGAACTCTGGGACAGTACCCAGGCTTTGAGTTCCAAGCCCATTGATTGGCAATAATAATAATAATAAGAAGAAGAAGAATAGTGTGAAGAAATGGAAACTTTTTTTGTGTGTTGGCTTAGTGAGACCATCAAAGTGTGTTGTTCCTATAAGACACAGTGCAATTATCCCCACAACACTTGAAAATACCATTTCCATAGGATCCAGCCATTCTACTGTGGAGTAATATACCCAAAAGAGGTCTTGAAGAGACATTTGCACACTATGTTTACAGCTATACTACTCACACACAACTCAAGGGGTGGAGGCAAGTCTTCTTCATCTGTGGATGAGTGGATAAACTGTAATAGTACCTAGTTCTGCGTGTGTGCATGTGCACTGCAGTTTAAACTTGGGGCTTTGTGCTTGCCAAGCATGCACACTGTTCTACTTGAGCCACATGCTCAGCTATTTTGTCTTTAGTTCTTTTTCAGATGGACATCTCACTTTTTTCTCCAAGCCAGACAGGACTAAAATATTCTTGTTGGTGCTTCTTGCATTGATCATAAGCACATAACACCATGCTCAGCCTTTTTTTTTTTTTAAATTGAGGTGGTGATCTTTTGAATTCTTTGTCTGAGCTGGACTCCAACCATAATCCTCCCCATTTCTGCCTCCCTAGTACCTGGAATGACTAACATGAGTCACCATATTGCAGGTTATTATCTAGCCTTAAAAAAAAACAAATGTGGGCCGGATGTGGTGGCTCGCACCTTTAATCCTAGCTACTCTGGAGGCTGAGATCTGAGGTCATGGTTCAAAGTCAGCCCGGAAACAAAAGGACCTGAGACTCTTATCTCCAATTAACCACTAAAAAAGGGGGAGTAGGGCCGTGCCTTAAGAGGTAGGGTGGTAGCCTTAGACTGCAGAGTTCAGGGACAGGGCTCAGGCCCAGAGTTCAAGCCCCATGACCCCCCCCCCCACACACACACACAAAATGTAGTACATTGTGGATGAACCTTGAGGACATTATCCTAAGCGGAATAAACCAGCAACAAGAAGATAAATAAATCTCTTATGATTCCATTTGTAAGAACCCAGGTTAGTCATAACCAGAAACAGGAAGTAGGAGAGTGGTTGCCAGAGGCAGTAAGAGGGACAAGATGAAAAAGTTGGAGGCTGGGAGTGTGGCCTAGTGTTACAGTGCTTGCCTAGTATATGAGAAGCCTTGAGTTTGATTTGTCAGTACCACATACACAGAAAAAGATGGGAGTGGTGCAGTAGCTCAAGTAATATAGTAGCAGCCTTGAGAAAGCTCAAGGACACTACCCAGGCCCTGAGTTCAAGCCCCAGGACTGGCCAAAAGAAAAGAAAAGAAAAAGTTCTGCAGTTTGATTATATAATCAGATAAATATACTTAACACTATGACTCTAAAGAAATAGATAGAAGGGTATATTTGATGTGTTTCTTAAAATCGCAGTTATAAAACATGTAGCCACCTCATTTTTTTAATGTGTGTGTGTACGTGTGTGTACGTGTGTGTGTGTGTACGTGTGTACTACCAGTACTGGGGTTTGAATTCAGCCTTAGCGCTATCCCTTCACTTCTTTTATAGCTTTAGTGTGGTTAATTAGACTCATCCAGGCTGGCTTAGAAACACGATCCTCAGATTTCAGCCTCCTGAGTTGCAAGGATTACAGGTATGAGCCACTTCTGCCTGGCAGCAAGTGGTTTTTAAATGAGGATATTATTCAGAACCAATGTGGCATGGCCCCAGAGGGAGGTAGGCTGTCCGTTTTGAGCATACAAATGATGGTACTTCTCTTTTTATCTCTGTGAAAGATAGAACTATGCTTTTCCAATCCCACCAGTGTCCACACAGATCCATACTCGTTTTAGTCTTAGACACATAAAGGTTCTTGTCTGCGAGCTGGAGCTGAACTCTGATTTGGGGGCTGAGTTGGGGGCGGGGGGCAGGAGAAGAGGAAGCATTTGAGTTGGGTCTGTCCATGTATGGCTGCCTGTAACATTTATAGTACATTGTACTCCGTTTTTATTTGCTTCTACTGGGATAAGAGCCAAGCCAGTAAAAGGCAAACAGCATTAATTCAGTGATGACATATGCCACTGAAAACTGTTTTTCTTTTCTTTTTTTTTTAATTTTTTTTTAAAAAGCAGAATGGAGGCACTTTATTCTGATTGTGCTGGATGCTGAGATGAATTCTGGGAGGAGATAACTAAGGCGCTCAGCTTTCTTCTGCATTAGACTAGAGAGCCTGCTCTCCAGGCTCGTGCTCTCAGATTATTTTGGAAGGCATTTCTGAAGCAGGCACACACTCAGAGTCTGGATCCCTTCTCAGTGTGGGCCATAGGACGCTTAGGGGCAGCTTTGTCAGCATGCCACCTGGCCACCCAGACCCAGTGCCTACACCCACACTGTAACGCCCCTTCTAGAAACTCTTAATAATTTTTGAAGGTGAAGCTCCACTGATTTAATCTGCATCCGGCCCCATAAATTACTATAATTTACAATGTCTATGCATAGATTATCTCATTTAATCCTCAGGGCATCTGGAGAGGGGGATATTCACATTTATCTCCTTTTAATAGGGGCACACCAAGAGGCGAGTCAGAGCTGGTACCCAGGTTGGCCTGACTCTAATGTTGGGGGTGCTAGCCCACACCACACTGCCTCAGTTTTCATAGTAGCCCCCAACTCTCATTTTGCCTGCCACAGTGTAAGTTACCCAGGTTCAACTGCATAATTAATTGGAAAATTCTAGAAGCAAAACAATTGTAAACCGTGAACCTTTCTGAGTAGTCTAAAGAAATCTGCCAGTTTTGCTTCATCCTACAGGACTGCTTGTGCAGTATTTTTACATAGTATGCACGGCAATTAAAAGATAGCATGGTTATCACAGTAGCTGGCCCTGGTGTTTGAGTCTGACTCCAGTGTCTGCTCCCACAGTCTTTAATCACCCTCAGTTTACTTCCTAATGCCACCAAAGCAGAGTGGTAAGATTGTCGGTTCTCATAGGCCAGAAAGGAGCCCTAAAGTGCTTCCTTTAGGTGAAAAGGTAAAAGTTCTTGACTTTATAAGAATCATGCGTTGAGTTTGCTAAGGTACAGTAAGATATTTTAAGAGAGACCACATTCACATAGCTCTCATTCTAATGTGCTGTTAACACATGCTGTCTTTCACTATTTCTACTTTATACGTGGAGCTTTCTCATAAGCACCTGCGTAGAAGCAGTCTGTGAGGTTTGGTACTGTCGGAAGCTTTAGGTATCCACTGGGGTTCCCAGATGCATTCTGGCCATGATGGGTCTTTAGTGTTCTCTAGTCTCCAAACATTGGCGATCTGGGGAAGGTTTTTTGAGGTGCAGCCAATGCAGGGTTCTTTTTTTGTGGGTTGTGGGGCTTGAACTCTGGGCCTGGGCTCTGTCCCTGAGCTCTTCAGCTCAAGGCTAGCACCCTACCACGTGAGCCACAGTGCCACTTCCATTTTTCTGGCAGTTAATTGGAGATAAGAGTCTCACGGACAGTTTGTGCCTGGGCTGGCTTTGAACTGTGATCCTCAGATCTCAGCCTCCTGAGTAGCTAGGATTGCAGACATAAACCACTGGCACCGGGCAAATACAGGGTTCTGTGTGTTGTTCTTAGGAGCTCCGTGCAGCTCCCTGTTGTACCTGGGCCACAGATGTGGTCAGCAGTAAGTAGGACAGGTATGGAAAAATGGCCAGTCATGGCCTTCTCTCAGGAAAGAATGTGAGGTTGTAGTTCCTTAGGGGCAGTCATACTTAGCAGTGCCCACCCTGCAGCTGCCATGCTGTTGTGGCTGTCACACGTGCACTCAGGTATGACAGGGAGGAATCGGAACCAGAGACACCCGTCCCAACACCATCTGCCTGGGGCTGCGCCCGGATGTTGGTGGGGAAGAGAGTCGGGGTGGTGTTGATGGTGATGAGGATTCTGCGTCTGCAGATGGTGGTGTTGACAGTCACAACAGTTAACGTTAGCCAGGTCCCTCTGAGTGCCAGCAACACTCCGAGAGTGTTGGACATGTACTAATTAAATCCTCGCATCACCACTATCATAATGCAGCCCACAATATCATTTGCATTGACAAAGGAGGAAACTGAGGCACAGAGAAGGTTAGTTCACTTACCCAGACCCGTGCGGTTGGTAAGAAGCAGAGCTTTCTTCCTGTTCTTCTAAACCCAGATGGAGACCTGTCCTGCTGTAGTGAGGAAGGAACGGTTTGTACTTGCAAGTGCTGTCCACAGGAAGGAGCAGCACAATATAATGGTGATGACTGTATTTACTCACTTCTAAGCATCCTACTCCAATCTTCCTATTGAATGTGCCTAAGACTTCTATAAAGTAGCTTTTTTTTTCATCCCTTTGTAAACCAAACCCAAACTGGTCTTTAAGTGACTGGTTAAAGGTCACACCAGAAGTCATAGAGCTGATATTTGACCCTGTCATCTTAACTCTACTCCACCCTCCAGAGATAATGCAAACAGGGAATAAGGAGACCTCACAGAGAAGTTCATTCCAGAATGAGGAACAGGGTCCACTAATTGTTCCCAGGGGCAGGAGGAGAAGGTCTTTGGGGGCAATGGGAACAACAGGACAGAGACAGAGTAGGGGCAGATGGATGTGGCTGGAAGACAGTGGGGAATGATGCCAGTGAAGGCTAGTAGGACCTAACTGTGCAGGGACTCAAGTCCCTCGGCCACGAGGAGACCCTAGGGGAGTGACAGGAGACTTCAAGTCACCTGAAGATGGAATCTAATTCCAGGGCCCTGGTGCCATGATGACAGATGCACGATGTGAACTTAAAATCAAAGTCTTCATGCCCCACGTGCAAATGCAGTAGCACCCACATGTCTGTTCTTCATGGAAAAGGCCTCAGCAGATGCAGCAATGTGATAGGCTGGAGAGACAGCTGGGATGGGAAGTGATTCTCTCAGCCTGTCAACATCACAAGGTGCTGGCTGCCAGCTTGAGATCTCCAGACACTGCCTTTGAAGGTTGAGGATTTCTGGTGGTGGACTCTGCCCTTCCACTCCCCAAAATACGATCCTAGAGCCCCACATTGTGTGAAGAAATGGATGCATCCAGATCCTAGCCCAGCTCTGAGCCTGGCTCCCTGTGAGTTAGAGACCCTTACCCTCCACAGACCTTCCTTTCTGTCCTCCAGCAACACTGAGATATCTGTGCTCATCTTGTGTGGGTCCTGGATCTCCCCTGGGAGAATTTTGAACAAGCACCCTGCACAGGAGGAGGGAAGGACAGACCTAAGCCCCAACTCAGGGCAGAACATGCAACTTCAGGAATAACGTCAGTGCTAATGTCCCTCACAGGATCCTTTCTCCTGAAGGCCTGGAAATTCTGCAGTGGTCTTACAGGATATAGGGTGAAAGAAATACTGTGGAGCTGGTATTTCCAGTAACAGATTAAAAATACAAGTGGAAGGCACTATTTGGGCCAAAAATCCTTTTCAGGGGTTTAGGATAGAAGAGAGGGATTTGCATCCTGTCTCCCATCTCTGCCAACCACGAAATACCACAGGCAAGAATCCTTTTCTGTAAGGAGTGGCAGAGAAAGAAGACACTGGGAGTCCCCTAACATCCAAGGCCTTCCCAGGGTAAATACTGAGTTAATGGACACATGACCTCATCTGTCAGGCCTCCTGATATTTTTTTCCCCTATTAACAGTACCTGCAGGTCTTTGAGATACCCCCACCATCAGCCAGATAATTGCCTGGCTGAGCTGACCCCTGATGTGGCTTCATAAAATTATTCTCATTTGCAACTCTGGTTCCTCACGAGAACTTCACTGTAAATACACTGCATGTCTGATGTCTGTCTCTCTCTGCTTAGATCTGACACCACTTCCCTTCATGCAGCTTTCCAGGCTGTGGCTGATCCGGATTCTAATTTTCCTCTCTCAGTCTTCTATCCGTGTCATATTTTCACCTGGCTGACTCCCCATCCTCTCTTGGTCACAGCACTTTCCAGTCAGTTGCCTGTATTTATTTGCATGCTCACTGTTGGTTCCTGGGCTTGTATCTTCTCCTTTACATAACTCTCCCACTCCCAATTCTGGCCACAGAATTGCTTCTGTCTGAGGTGCTGCTCCAATCCAGTAGCCCTGTGTCCAGCACACAGTAGAGCCAGTGGGTATATCCATGCAAGAAAAAATGGGGCCTAGAGAAAGATGCTCTGTACTAATTAGGAATCAGTGTGGTTACCTGAGTTGAAGATAAAGGAGCTCCACCTGCCTCAGCGATGTGTGTCTAAACAAAGGTGTTAGGTAGAAAGTCCCTGAGAAGAAAGCCACTAGAATCCACCAGATCACACCTCCCCTCCACTAGTATGCCTTGCCTCTTTAAACATCTGCTCTCAAGGCCAATTATGTCTTTCTGTTCAGCTCACCTTTCCTCCCTCGGAAAGCCTGCCTGATTAGCCCTGCATCTAGTCCATCCTGCAGAGGGTCCCTGGGCTGGCAGGTAGAATCCTCACTGAGCACAAGCCAGCCCACAGCTGGCTTTGGATTGCTCAAGCCATCTCAGTTAACCTCTGCATTCTTACCACCTGTCTCTCCTTCACTTCCATACACCTGTGCTGTCCTCGAGCCCGTGTCCAGCATCTGAGCTCCACTGGAGCCACCTGCCCATGTCCCAGCACCTGGCCCACAATTCAAGAGAGATGAGCATCTCGTGCAAAGGCTCCTGGGAGGGTTGGAGCGGTGGAGGGAGACAGATCCCTGGGTAGGACGTCTTGGTTAAGGGAAAAATCCTGAACCCACTGGCATAATTGGCTTGGTAGCTACCAGAGTGTATGGATGCTGCGCAGAGCTGAGGGAGGTATGGGTTCCTGTCTTCTCTCATCTGGGAGCTTTTTGAAGGATCAAGGTTAGTTTCTGGGCTCAAAGAAGCTGGAACTTTCACCGATCCAGGTGGGAGGAGCCTGTGGGCACAAGGGCTGGGTGCTTGCTGCTGCTGGGAAATCTTTGTCCCTGGTTGAGACACCAGGATGAAAGTATCTTTGCCCTTGTTCCACACCCACCACTGGCAGAGTTCAAGCTCCACCCTTGAATGGTTGTCCCACCCTGACTGTGTCCAGCAGAGCAGGGAGGAGTCACTGTGGGCGGGAGGACAATGGGTGGGAAGACAGCGAGAACCCATAGCTATAGACCAGCTTTCCTCGTGCCTCTCCAGAAACCCGGGGCAATCTTTCTGTGAACATTCTCCCTCTCCCGGCACTAAGTCCCATCGCTTCAGCCCACCCAAAGCCCTCTCTGGGCTCGGTGTATGTGTGGAGCCATCTTCCTCCTGCATAGTTCTGTTCACAGCTCCAGACTCCAGAACTGCAGACTGTCCCTTCCTGCCCCACCCCTCATCCCCAGTCCTCCAGGACAGCCCAGAGTGACCCGCTGAGTTCACTGGAAACCACAGGGAATAGGGCGGAGCTCTACCTCTGGCTAGGGCTCTCCCAGCCCTCTCCCTGGCCTGTCTCTGTGTTCTAACCAGGATGATTTCTCTTGGCAGTGGAGAAGAACACCTCTGGAATGATAAGCCGGCCCTCTCCAGGGAGGATGGAGTGGATCATCCCTCTGATTGTGGTATCAGCCTTGACCTTCGTGTGCCTCGTCCTTCTCATTGCTGTGCTAGTGTACTGGAGGTGAGTGACGGAGGGGCTTCCGTGGGGTGGATAAGGGGGATGAGTGTGTGAGGGGAAACGCTGGCTGGGTATTGGTCACTGGGGAGGGAAACCCATGAAAGTTGAGCCAGCTGAGAGTATTTGTAGTCCTTTAAAGGTCCTCTTATCTCCGGATGATGACACGGGCCAAACGTTCACCTTTGAGGTCTAAGCTTTCAGGGTTTAGTACCAGAGAGGTTTTGCCTGAAAAGCAGGCAGATCCAGGTTGGCTGGATTCAAATCCCATTTCCACTGTGTTCTTTAGTTTGCGAGCCTGCCAAGTGAGTTACTAAGTTCCAGAGCATTTCCTGGTTCTCTGAGACCATGCTCCACTTTGCTGTAGCCACCTAGTAAGTCCTGTCTGCTGTCGAGCTGCTTTTCTAGTCTTTTGCTGAAGATTAAACGGGATAGTAAGAGCACAGTTTACGTATAATGTACTATTTAATACTGGTGACATAAAAGTGGAGAGCCATCCTTCTGGGATGATTGCCATAATGGTGCTCACTCTGTCACACCAGGACCAAGCAAGATGCCCGAGTCTCTGTAGACATACTCAGCTAGACCCTCTCAGCCAGTTCAGTGGAGAAAGCCAGATTAGCCATTTGACAGGCCTGCTTGCACCGCCCACACCAGTGTCTAACAAGCAGCACCAGGGAAGAGCCAGGTGATAAATAAAGCAAATAATTAAAATCTAAGTCCTAACATGATGATGATGTGTCATCGAAAAAAGAAAATCTGAAAAGAGTAGAAAGATAAGAGTTTCCTGTTCAGATGGGTGATGGAAAAACTTTCCTAAGTGGGGCAGTGATATCTGAACAGACCGCCATGAGGGAATCAGATGAGCTCCATCTCAGCCTAACCCCAGGCTCCTGAAGGCAGATCAAAGGAACCTGGGTGAGGAGCGGGCTGGCATGTTGCCATGCAGTTAGTGGCTGGAGCATGTGTGTAGAGGAGAAGAGTGGAAGAGGGTCAGGAAGCCTTGAGGGCCTTTGATGGCACGTCACCTGTGGCTGTGACACCCACTGGGTTTGGTACAGAAGAATGATGTGATGGTACTTGGGGGCTGTTCTAAGATTCGAGCAGGGCAGGTGAGAGACCATCAAGGGAGTCCTGTGCAGCAAAGCAAAGAGAGAGCCAGTGATGTGGGGTTGGTCCCAAGGCAGGGGGCTAGCATCAGTTACCTGGAGATGGATTTCAATGGTGGGATTCCCAGAAAGTACAGGCAGGTCTCCTGTGTGTCCTAGGGTGTGTTTTCAGCCAACTAGAACATGGGCCAACAAGAGGTACCACCTCAGGCTTCCCCAGATATGTGATTATAACTGGAGGGCTGTCACTGCTGCTGACCCAGGATGGGATGAGCTATGCCATGTTCAGAGCAAGCCTGGGAACTCCTAATCCACCTCCCTGCCTTCCCTTTTCCAGGCAGATACTGACCTGGAGCTCGCTGGTCAGTGGAGATTTCTAATGTGAGTTTAGGTGATCGTGGGAAATAGCAAAGGCTCTCGGCTGTACTCAGCTGGGATTTTCTAGTCTCTGTCTAGGTCTATGTCGGCTCACATTCTTTTTTTTTTTTCATATATTTTTATTGTAATTAATAGAAGGGTTACATGATATTTGCCAGATAGAAGATGCATTAATTCACATACATTGATACCACATTCTTCTGCCAAACTATGGACACTGTTTAGCGACCCCAGCATCAGGATATACTTTCTAAACCTGATATGGTAACGCATAACCATAATCCCAGCTCTGAAGAGGCCGAGGATCTCAAATTCAAGGCCAGCCTAATCTCCAAAGCCTGTGTCGGGCCATGTGGCCGAGCAGGCCTAAAGACCACACAGCTGACACCCAAGTGTTTATTGCCGACATGTTGTAGAAAAGAGTAACAACAGCTTTTTAAACCCTACCAGCTACTCAACATGTTTTGTTTTGTTCTGTTTTTTACCTTGAGGAAATGACAACTATTTATTTCTTCTGAAAAACTCAGACCAAATGGAAAGGTTGTGTTTAAAATATATATATATATATATGTATATATATATATATATGTTTCCCCTAAAATTTGGTTTAATCAGAGATTTAGCCTAAACCCAGTATAGGTTTAACCTTTTCCCCAATTCTCAATGCCACTAGCACAGAAATAAGTGCAAATAAGAAACTCCTTACAGAGAGAAGCAAGTAAAATTAAATTGTGTTAGGATGGATGAGTTGGTTAAGCATGAGAAAAGCCTAGAGGAGACAAGCACCCTTTTTTCTATAAAACTTTTTTTTCTTTTTATTAATGTGAAAGAAGGAAGCACTAGAGAGCTCACAGAGAGAATTGGCAACTACAGCAAAGACGTGTGTGTGTCCTTTTGACACTGAGAGTTTGAAGCTAGAACAGCAGTGTTCTCTTGCCTTTTGAGGCACAGTAAGAGTGGGCGATTGGCTAACGTACTTGACATACGTAGAGTATGAGGCAGATCAAAACCTCCTGATCATGCCTTTGAGGCAGGCCTAGCTGTCACCCACAGATCGACACACCTACCTGAGGCACCACAACCATCACCATCGAATACCAACCCTTCGTACCCAGTGTTCTGGGTTCTAGTTGTGTTTGTGACTCATGAAGAAGTAGAGAATCAAACCCAGGATTCCTGAATTATCTGCAACCCCCGCTCCGCCCCGCACCATGTCTCACTGCTCCTTGATGTTACAGTGCTTGTTTGTGTTCAGTGGGTCTGTTTAGACAGCCAGGCATTATACCAAGCATTTGGGTAGCACAGTTTCATGTAATGCTTACCAGTATGTGTGGTAGGCATTGTGCCTAAACCTTCCCTCTGATGAGAGAGGAGAAAGGGCATTAGTATCTATTGCATTGCTATTCAGGCCAGGCGTGGCAATGTGCTGTCATTGCCATGATGTATTGCATGCAGCAAAATCTCAAGTCGAGCTGTGCTTTAACATAAAAGAAGAAAAACGTGTTGATTCTGCAACTGCAAGTTTCAGGAGCATCATGCCTGGTTGGATGAAAAGATGGAACAAGGATATTAGGGCTTGGCTGGTGTGGTCTCCCTCTGTTTCCCTGAATCTCTCTGATCTTCTCTGTTAGGCAGCCTGCTGACTGTTTCCACACACTAACTTCTGGCACATGTTAGTCTTTTGTCTCTCCTTCCCAGTAGCATGGACTTTATCTTTCCTTCTCAAACAGTTCCTAGTTCATTCCCAAGATGGTAACAAAGGTCATTTGTTCATCCTTTGCGTCTCCTGGTCCCCAGAGAGATGGAATGTGTTTGTCAGTTCCAGGTCTTCCATGTAACTCTGGAGCCCAGATATTGATTCATGAGAGCTAGAGCCATGAAAACCTTAGAGTAAAAGCTGAATGCAAGGGGCAGTTTTCCTAAGGACCATTTAGGCTCAGAAAGGCAGCAAGTCTAGATGGCTCAACTTAGTGTTCTGTTACGTATGCTATGATGAGGTTGTTTACGCTCTCAGGTGGCTTGGATCATTTACAGCTTCCTGATGCTCATTCTTTGTCCCTGCCTTGCATTCCCAAATGGATGATTCATGGATAGAGTCTCTTGGCCTTTACCATCCATTGGAAGAGATGGGCAAGTGCATATATAATTGAGTATGCAGAGTATATGTAGAAGAGTAAGTCCAAGTTGGGCTTCAATACAGCCTGGGAGGGAAGTTGAGGTGAGCAAAAGCTTACTGCAGGAGCTTATATCTGGCCAGCTGTGAGTCAGGAGAAGAGAGCTTGAGAATGAATCTGCAGAGAGTAAACCTGGCCTGCTGCAAGCCATGTGCATTTAACTTGGGTCACACTAACAATGTGTGGGAAGGGTATGTAGCACAGCAAGGGCCAGAGCAGGATGGCTCTGGGTATTGTCTGAGAGGGTGTGTGCCTTACCCTGAGGATGACTGAAAGACTTGAAGTAGCTGAAGGTCCAAGAAAGGAGATGCTGTTAGCAGTTAAGCAGAAGCACAGGTCACAGTCTGAATTTGGAGCCAACACCCCTGTGGCCAGGACACAAATATTTTATTGATTGATTGATTGATTGATTGGTCATAGGGCTTGAACTCAAGGCCTAGGTGCTGTCTCTTGAGGTTTTTCTGCTCAAGGCTATTGCTCTGCCATTTTGAACCATAGGTCAACACACACATTCTTTTTGGTTTTTTTTTTCATCTTCAGACATAACTTTTAGTTTTATTTTCCACTTTCTCATCTCTAGCATTCATGAAACATACCTGATTCAGCAATTCATTCATCCCACTCTGCTTTTTAAAATCAGGACATCAACACACACATTCTTATCAGGTTTCTTAACATACAAATACACACATAGTGTGTATCCACAGATAGGCTATATATTACTGGTATTAAAATTAGGACTTAGGCAATTAGAAAAATAGTTATCTACAAAGGAGTATTAAGTGAAGTCCTAATGAAGAGCAAGTGTAGAAGCACTGCCTTAGGTTAGGGTTAGGGTCAGGAATCCTCCCCCAGCCTCAGTTTCCTCATCTGCAGGATATGAAATGTGCCCCACCCAGCTCTCTTGAGAGCATTCAGTTCGGTGTAAGTTGTGGAAAATGCCAGTCTCAGGACCAGTGGGATGATAAAAATGAAAATATTTGTTGAAGAGTTACATCAGCTCTGACTTCAGGGAAAAGTACAATTTTATTTCTGGATATGTACCTAAAAAGAATGGTTTTATAACATGAGATATACAAAGCCATGCACTGATGGTTCATGCCTGTGATCTTAGCTATGCAGGGAGTTGAGGGTCTGAATGAAGAGCATGGCTCAAAGCCTGCCAGAGCAATCAAGTCCACGATACTCATGCCTCCAATCAAACAGCAAAAAGCCAAAAGTGAAGTGCAGCTCAAATGGTAGAGCTCAAGGACAGTGCAGGCCTTGAGTTCAAACCCCAAGACTTGTATCAAGAGGAAAAATAAAACTTAAAGGTACAAGCTTAGGTGAATGTCACTCCTTGGATGTACAGTCATCTTGTACAGGTGTATATAATTTCCTGTCATCTGTGGTATAAAGCAATATTCATAAAGAACGTTTGGAATTTCCTTGTAGAGTTCCTTCTTTTGAAAGCTCAGTTGTGCAGAGTATCCTAGAAATAGCTAAAAGTCATCTGTTTCAGGCTAAATATAGAGTAAATGTAGGTTAACCAACTGAGCAGAACTACTTTGGGCTTAAAAAAAAAAAGCGGGAATACTATAAAGTTAATGAAATTGGCTAGAATGGTATTTCTGATGCGGCTAAAGGTGATTAGTGTAAGAATAGGTGATCCCCGAGTAACCAGGTTCAAGATAAGACCCAACCCCAGCTAGCCAAACAACAGCCCACTGGCCGGCCTTGTCCATTCAGAGCTAGCAGTGCTGAATAAGCTGCAGGAGCAGCTGCCCCAGACCAGTCACCTAACAGACTCGATACTCAACCATGTGACATCTGACAGGGTCAGGCAGTCCTCCACTCTCTTGGCTCCTTGTTCTGGGAAATGGGTGTAGCAAGCATAAAGAAATCAAGTTGGCAAGTGGAAATTTCCTTTTACTCCCTTCTGGCCACGCATGGTCACAGAGCTCCAGTAACAAAGATAAGGTAAGGGGACACACAGGATTTAGGGGAACACTGCCACAAGTGTTCTTAAATATTAGGCCCACTGGGGATCATTGCATTGAGCACCGATTTCCTTGAAAAGGAGAGCCTTAAGCAACCAATCACTTTGGGTCAGAGTTGACCCAAAGTAAAAATAGTACAGCTACAGACTCAGGCACCTGTTCGGTCAGTGAGATCTCCGTGTCATTAGGGAACTGTTAAAAACAGGTGACATTTTGCATCTAGAGAATGAAATTTACTACTATATTTGGCCAAAGGGCGACAAGTAGGATATTACATTACCACTTTGAGAGGGACTTGCATGGCTCTGTCTGAGAGAGACAGGTAAGAGACTCTACTCTGTAATGATGCAGAAATTGCAACGAAGCTAGGAAAAATTTCATGCAAAGTAATTGTAGATGAAAGGCATGGTGATAGGGCAGCTAACAAAAATAACATCAGCAGACAGCTTCAGCTTCCCTTCTTTCCTAAATGGAGCTATGATGTGTGCCTTATAAATTTTGCAACCCCTAACTGCCAGGTTTAGAGTTCTTAAAAATGAGGGAGAAGAAATCAGTTCAGTTCGTTTTGAAGTGGACTACTTTGGTCTTGCTTGTCAAGACAGGAGCAGTACACACCTTTTGAATTAAAAGTCAGAGAGCATATTCCTTGAGCTGTGGCTCAAACACAAGCTGTTTATATGGCTTTACTGTTTCTGAAAAGACCGAAGCAGCGCAGCTGCCGCCACTCAAAGAAGAGGACACGTTTTGGGGACGGTATTTTGGCTTTGCATAATTTGAGACTGATGTCAGGTTACGTGCCCCGTATTCGATCAGTGTGCTGAGGTGTGCCACTTGTTGAGCCTCCAGGACCTGAAAGAATTTAGTTACCAAGAGCAAAGCAATCATGTACACTGAAAATTATGGGTACAGCAAAAAAAAAATTAACTATTTTCTTTTGGGATTTCTGTGTGTGTACATGCACGTGGTCAACACTGGGGTGTGAACTGAGGGCCTCACATATCTGCATAGCACTTTCACTCAAGGCTTCGCATTCTACCACTGTCGCTAAACCTCCACTTCTGGCTTCTTACTGGTTAATTGGAGAGAAGAGTCTCGTATTTGTCTGCAGTCCTCAGGTCTCGTGCTCATAAGATTATATCTGAGGATATAATGCTGTGTGTGTGTATGTGTGCCAGACCTGGGATTTGAACTCAGAGGCATGAGCTTTTTTTCTTTTTCTTTTTCTTTTTTTTTTTCCAGTCCTGGGCTTGAGCTCAGGGCCTGAGCACTGTCCTTGGACTTTCTCAAGGCTAGAGCTCTATCACTTGAGTCTCAGCACCATTTCTGGGTTTTTTCTATGCATGTGGTGCCGAGGAATCGAACCCGGGTCTTCATACATGCTGGGCAAACACTTTAACCACTAGGCCAAACTCCCGGCCTGGCATGAGCTTTTTTTGCTCAGAACTAGTGCTCTACCACTTGAGCCAGAGCTCCACTTCTGGCTTTTTTTTTTTTTTTAAGCCCGAGAGTACTTACTAATTGGAAATAAGAGTCACTGAGTCTTCTTCCCAGGCTGGCTTTTGAACCAAAATCCTCAGATCTCTGCTTCCTGAGTAGCTAGGACAGGCGTGAGCTATGGTATTCAGCAGTGTTCCTGTTATCTTCATTATGCAGATCAGAAAATGAAGGCCAGCCTGGATCAAGATCCTTCCCTTGATGCTTTCCATGGAGTTGAAAAGAGAAACATGTACCACTGTGTCCAATTTTTGCTAGTTAAGATGAATTCTTGCAGACATTTTTTTTGTTTTGTTTTTGTTGATCTAGAATCCCCATCATTGCTATGTCAGCCTCTCTGCTAGCTAGAATGACAAGTGTGAGCCACTGTATTCAGCTTGCTTTGTGGAGATTCTGATGTTGAGTATTACCTGTTTGATCTATCATGTTCCCAAGTGATGGTTCCCTTGTTGACATAGTATCTTTGTTGACTGTAATAATTCCAGTTGGGAAAGGCCTTCCAGAAGGATAAAACAGCTTTACTTTTCAGATTCAGGTAAGTCAGAGCTAAGTACACAGATTCTGGACCCAAGGACTAGAAACTTCCTCCAGGGAAATTGTAACATCCCACTTAGGTTTGTTCACCTTTGATATTAGAAAGATTTCTTTGCTCTGATCCAGTAACTCTTGAGCTTATAAGTCACTTCTCTGGCAAATTCAGTCAGACCAATGTGGCTTCATACACACATAGAAAAGAGTCTTTTTTTCTATGTTACATCTCAGACTTTCAGTGATATTTTTTTTTTTGCCATGTATTGGTACCTCCTCATTAAGAATGCTCTTCATGAAAACAAATGAGTTTTGTTGACATTGCAGTGTTTTTTTTTTCCCTCCCTGGATGTTCAGTGGGAGACAGAGTGTAATAAATATGAAGGGATGCAAACCGCAAATGTGTGGGGGATTGGTGTTGGCATAACAGGCGCTCAGGCAAACAGACAGATGCGTGTGAAAGTCGAGTTCGGTCACATGACAGCCTGCCGCCTGTGCCCCAGCAATAACTGACCATGTGTGACTCATGGGAACGCAGGTCCTCCCTGTATTCCCACCATTCAGAGTTGCTGCAAGCAGGTAGCTGCTGTCTCTTGAAGCTTGCACTTCCCATCCTGGCTAGCTGATGACTGGTTTTGCATTTGGTGTTTGCCTCAATCATCCCCACCCCAGCAGTGCCACCAATAGACCAGTGTGCTAAGAGGGAATTCTTCCCAACAAGGTGACAACGAAGGGACAGCGAAGGAGAAACACTGCTAATAAAAACCCTCCCATAGTAGATTAATATAAAGCACCTGTTACTTAAAATGTTTTCTTTTTAAATGCTTAGTGATGCAACCCAGGGTTACCCATGCTAGATGGTGAGCTATATGCATATCCTTAGCCCTTTTTAAAATTGTATTTGGGGATGATGGGTCTTGTAGACGCTGGCCTTGAACTCAGGATCCTCTTACCTCAGCCTCCAAGCATCTGGTATTACAGGAGTATAGCAACCACACCCAATACATGTGATATATATATATATATATATATATATTTATTTATTTATTTATTTTTATTTTTTTTATTTTTTTTTTTGCCAGTCCTGGGCTTGGGCTCAGGGCCTGAGCACTGTCCTTGGACTTTCTAAGGCTAGAGCTCTACCACTTGAGCCTCAGCACCACTTCCAGCTTTTTTCTATGTATTTGGTACCGAGGAATCGAACCCAGGACTTCATGCATGCTAGGCAAGCACTCTACCACTAGGCTAAACTCCCGGCCCCATGTGGTATATTTTATTTCAAAAGCAGTCATCTTTGGTAGCATGCGGGTCCCAAGGGAAGAAAGATTCCAGATAGGGAAATGATTTCTGTGAAATTGTGGACCTCCTAGGCTTCTGTTTTATCATACCTTGCATTGCTTACCTTTATTGCTAACTCCTTCTTTTCTCCATCTATTCATCACTTCTTACACATGAAGTTTGTGCAGGACACGAGCCTCTCCAGTAGACAAATGTCTTGTCCTACAGAAGGTCCTTCTATGTCCTTGTGGAAGAAGTGAGCACACAAACATTATCCCACAAGCCTAGTGGTCTCTAGATCAGTTTTATGTCACATGTTGCTTTTGAAGCCTTGACTCTTTTGAAAATAACATGTGCCATCAGTCCCAGCTTCCTGAATTCTTGCAGTGAATTGTAAGATCCACACATGTTAATCTCTTAGAATTTCCTTGTGGTACTTGCAAGACAGAGCTGACCCCATTGCTCTTCTGTGCTGGTCAGTCATTTGCCAGCTGGGCAGTATGTACTGATGCTGCTCTACCTCTGCTGGCCCTATAGCTTTTGGAGGGAGTTGGGCGGATTTACACTCCCCGGGCTACAGTCATGAGCACGGGAAACTGCATGCTGTAGAAGGGACCTGACCATGGTTAGAGTGCAGTGGAAAGGAACTGGAGCCAGGGAGGGCTTGGAGAACAGGATGTGTGGGCTATGTGAGGACAGATGCACAGGCAGAGGATGCTGCGTAGGAGGTGACCCATAGGCATGGATTGTTGGGGTCTTTCTTCCCCGGTCCCTCTCAATCAGCAGGAGGGACAGGAAGAACATGCCCCGACCAGGACGAGCTGTGCGAGGAGAAGGCCCACTGACCGCCCGTGCCCAGCCCTCCTTCTCCGGAGCACAAATTGATGTATCAGGCAGGTTCGCCAAGTCAGGAATCTCTAATCCCCCCGCAAAACCCCCCTAATCAGGAAGTCCCTCCAGCTATATACCCTCACTATGGGTCTCAGCAGAGAGTGATAAAGCAGTAACACATTTGTAACCAATGGTAATCAAGTCTTGTGCCTGCCTCTTGTGTCTTGCCTTATCTCTCAGCAGAAAGTGATTACCGACTCTATAGCTCTAAGTTAGACATGGCGTTACTCGGCCCCCAGCAATGGAGTGTGTAGTCAGCTCCTGGAACCACTCTTCCATTCATCCGCTCAAAGCACAGGCCACCTTCACAGGATGTTCTCCACGGGGGGTTCCACATGTGCAAAGGCCCCAATGTGCAAAGGCCCCAAGTTCAGTCTAAATGAGAATCAAAAGGTAGACTGTATGTAAAACAACTCTCAGGCTGAGAAAAAAACCTAAGCTTCCAAGTCATTTTCAGTGACTTTGCATACTGAATAAATTCTTTGTAAAGACCATTTCATGGACCATAGGTGTTCGGGATATCAGTCTTTCTTTTTAAAACTGGTAACTGCCTATGCAATCCATCTCTTCCCAGAACGTGCATCTGTAGCCATAGTTCAAGATTATTTTCCCCCTCATCATTAGAATTTTTACCATTCAGCTCTTCAGAGCCTGACAATGTGTCAAGCCAGTGGGGAGAGTTAAGGCACATTTCAGGGTGCCAAAATATGGCTTGTCTTAGAGCCCTTTCATTCGTGATGGCACTGTGGTGTTACACCATCTTGCTCTGAGATGCTGAAAGGGGTATTGGGAAGGAGACTTTCGAGGCCTCCAGCTGTTATGAGAATTGAACTTTTTCTTTTTTTTAATCTTCTTCTTCCTCTCCAGACAAGTAACTGTTGAGGGAACTCTAGGTAACATGGAAGCATTGATTCTAAGCAAGTTTTTGCTCAATAACTGTTTCCCAAATGGCTACTCTGGAGCCTTTTAGAATTCACAAGAGATGTCAGTTGTTATAGTAACCAGCCCCCTGCTGTTGAGTCAGCCCGGAGATGCTCGTAGAAGCTCTTGGAACAGGCAAACGCACAGTTATTAGACAAAAGCAGGGGAAGGATACACAGAAAGGTTACCATTTCAACATGCATCATGTTACTTAGAAAACAGCAGCGACCGATTGTGCTAGGCAAGTGGTGGATGAATTTGCAAACCAGGTTCACTTATCAGGAAAAGGGAGATTTTCGTATAGGGTTTCGTTTTCTTAAAGTAACTGAAAACCACCTCTCTTTGAATTTCTCAAGATTCACCCTCATCCTTCCTAACGTTATTGATTGTACTGCACATTGGCTCAGATAACCCTCCCCCTTGATGGCTGGAGATATTAATTATTGATTATATGACATTTGCTTCTCAGTGAAGTGTTGTCAGTTTACGGGTGGTAGTTTTAAGCGCTTGTGATTGTGTGTGAGAAAAAAGCTGCGGAGATGGCGGCTCTGCTCCAAAATTCCTGCAAGAGTGAATCTGGCAGAATTCTGAGTAGGGCTAAGGGTTGAGGAAAAGTCTAAATATTTTAGGAAGCTGCAAGTTTCAAGTTTCTATGAAAATTTGTAAAAACATTCCAACACACTCATGATTTCTTCAGATTAATGTTCGTAGCCACACAGCGTATCTGTGATGTTTAGAGGACAGCCATTGTAGTGCCAGAAAGTTCTCGATAGAGGGAGACAAGAAGTTCAGAATTCCTGCTGTCACCCCACTCCCCCTACTTTGTGTCCTATTCCCAACTCTTTTCTTCTCTACATTTTGGCTCTTTTGCCAAGGACTTTTTACCCAATATGTAGCTTAATAATTATCGAACTAAAAGCTTTTACAATGGGACTGGGAAAGGGAGCCTGCTATTCAAGAATTAGGTAAGGAAAAAGCTGCTAAAGTGGTTAGCAGAATTATCCACCTGACTTCATACTCATGCGCAGGATTCCAGAAAAGATAACACCTACAGATTCTAGTTTTAAAAGGGCGGGGGGGAATCATTTTCAGATTGCAGACGCTGGGAAAAATAGGAGTCATTTCAGTGTGAATTCCTCCAGTCCAGGAAATGTGAGTGATAAAATACAATTAAATACTTTTAAGTATTCATTTAACTATTCTTTCATGTATGGCAGAAGTTATATATCTAGAGTCTAGAGCCAATCATAGTGGCTGTGATTATTTACACTTCAAAAGGAAACCACACAGACTTTGTCCTATAATAATAAGTTGGCACTGCCTGTTCCTATCTCCCTGGGGTATACTGTATAGTCTATACTGTGTAGCAGAACAGCATTTATCCAAAGAAGACAGAAATGTGTAAGGAAAAAAGACAAAACCCTAGACTTGTCTCATAAGGAAATTCAGAAAAATTTGCAGCACAAGATAGGATACTGGCCAGTGGCACGTGCCTTCCCCTCTGGTAGTTTGATGTGCTAGAGGTGGACAAGCAGATACCAGGATGAAGAAGTCATCCCTGTTAAAAGTACCAGAGTAATGCCACCTTCCAATATATAAAGACTGCCTAGAAGAGAACTATTTCCCATTTCTTGTCTCTGCATCAGAGAGCTTCCTGATACCTGGCGTCTGTGAGTGTGTGCTTCCTTCCCCCACCTCAGCGGTGGGGGGGTCTTCTGGTCAAGGGGAAGGGAGGGTGTTTGTGTGGAACTCTGGGTGGCCAATTGCAAATATTGTCTTCTACACCTGTTCTCTTTTGTTTTTTATCCATTCAGAGGGTGTAACAAAGTAAAGTCCAAGGGCTTTCCCAGACGTTTCCGTGAAGTGCCTTCTTCTGGGGAGAGAGGAGAGAAGGGGAGCAGGTGAGGGCGGTCAAGATTATGGGGGTTTCTCAACCGCCGGGACTGGCTTGCTGAATTTCTTTTTCTTTTATCTTTTATCTTTTTTTTTTTTGTTGCCACGGGGTTTTAAAAAGTCTTCTGGATAGCAAACGCTTATCCTCACCTGTTACACCCCGACTTTCAAAAGCAAGATATGCAAAAAAAGCCCCAAAATACCACTTTAGCTCGCGGGTAGCCGTTTCAGTATGTCTTGCATATGCTTGCTCTGCTTTGTTTCGTGGGTTGGGAGGTATTTTTGTTTTTGCTCTGTTTCTAGATTGATGCATACTGGGTGTGTTCTCTATGTATGTTGCATCCATTTTCTTTCAACAATTTCAGATGTTTGCATGTTTCGGAGCCTCTGCATGCACTTAGCCTTATACATTAAAAAAAAAACCACCCATCTTCTAGTGTTGCCATTCATTTAGAGGTTGAAGAGTAGAAAATGGAGAGATAATGGGGCAAGTATGGATTTATCAGGAGCTTTTTCATCAGAAAGGGCAACTTTGTATAAGTTGTACACGATTTAAAGACCATAAAATGATTGACCTGGAGAAATTTGTAACAAACAATTTTAATTACCACACTTGAACCTCATCATAGGTACATAAAGTTTATTTTAAGCAAACTCTTTAATATGAATGTAAGATTCTAAGGTTAAATTGATGGCTCACTCAGTGACCTTATGTAATGCCATAAGTAGCCCTTTTCTTTCTTATATTTGAATTTTTTCTATGTGCGAATTGGTCTTTACTGGTTGTGAGTAAAATCAGGTTACTGAGATGAAATTCTAGTTATCTATCCACTATAGTCATATACACAGATAACATGTGAAAAGGTCTATATGGAAAATTTGACAGATTAATGAGAAAATTCTTGATCTGTCTATCTTGCACACAAGGCAGAGATTGGTAGTATAATTATGCTTTTCTTTCCATGATCTTTTTTTTTACTTATTTATAAAAAGATGTTCAAAGCTCCAGTGTTTAAAAAAGAGTGGTGGGGGTGGGCGGGAATAGAAACTCTTCTTTAGACCTTTATATTGAAAAGATTTTATTTCAGAGAGGGAAAACTTGGAGATCACTTGAATTCTTCTATCCAGGTCAAAGAAATGTGGTTTTTAGTACAGTTCTTACAAGAGCCAGCATCACCTCATAAATCATATAGAGATAAATGCATCTGAGGCTCCCCAGAGATAATGTTGGATAGTCCCATTAATATACCTGGCCCCACATGAGAGTGAACAGAGTACTGTCGTACTGTAGACAATTTGATTAGACCCATGATGCTTTGCGACTGTATTGTTGTTACAAGGCACCCAGACCCTGTAATCTCTTCTCTGCTGCTGAGTGAAAGGAACACAAATAAGTGCCATGTATGTCTAAGTTGAGAACCATAGTAGGAGGATGACCAGAATCTACCTGATTATAAGTTGAATAGTGTATTCGCGCTTTTTTTTTTTTACAGTGTAGTAGCTTTTTAAAAAAATGGTGGACTGTTGACTCAAATGAGATTTAGTGGTTACTTTCACGTCTGCCATTTCCTGGCTCTGTGACTAAGTATTCTGAACTTTGATTTCCTCATCTGAAAAATAAGTCCATTGAACCTGGGTGTGGTGGATCACGCCTATAATCCCAGTTCTCAGGAGAGTGAGACATAAAAAATGTCAGAGGCCAGCCTGGGAGCTCCATCATGAAACCCTGTCTCGAAATAGGTGAACTGATGGCATGCTGTGGAGATAGAATGAGATAGCACATAGGAAGTGGTTAATGTGGGATATGTGACCCACAGGACAGGAAGAAGTTGAACTTGTGAGGAGGTGAGTTACATGTCCTGGCCATATCCCACTGAAGAGACCGAGTTGGTTCCTCTACTCTAGCCATGAAAGTACTGACTGAACTCCTCTCTCTGCTTAGTGTGGAGCTTTAGTATTCCATAAGGAACAAGTGGGCCAGGTAGATCCTATCCTCAAAGGGTTCAGAGGCTGTCTTCTGAGGGTTCTGTGTACCTAAGACCACCAATCCATACTCCCACCTCTACCCCCATTTCCCATCCCTTGTGCTTGACCTGCAGCCACCTGTCCCAGGTTCATGCTGCTTCTGTCAACCATCCAGCTGCCCCCTCCTCTGCCTGGCTCCCACTGAAGGCTGGAGTAGCCCCAGCAATCACTTCCACCAGCCTCGTTTTCTGCTCCCTTTGCCTCTTCTCTTCCTCTTACTGTCCACAGTATGACCACAGATCAGAGGAGAATGACTCAGGAGACACCCAAAGAATCAGAGTTCTAGTGCATGAACTTCCTGTGGCATTAACCAACCCTTTGCCTCTCTGAGGTGCTTAGCTCTCTACTGACTGGAGGGAGGACTGTGCCTGGAGCCTTAAAAAAAAAAGATAAAGCACTGGTTATTTCTCCCAGAAAGGAGAGGACAAAATTCCACATGTCATGTGCAAGTATTGAACTTAAAAAAAAAAAAACTTTGAGTGGCTAATGCTCAATAAAATATGCCATCTAAAAACTTAATGTCATATATACTTGGATCTCTCACAGTACCCACTCACTGTGTTCCCTGCCTGTATCAATAATCCCCCTGGCTAGTTTACCCACGGTTCTTCCAGAGGTTGGTAGAGACATAAGCACACAGGAAGATGCATTCCGCTTTTCCACGGAACAGTACTGCGTCTGTTACCACGCACTGTACATTTGCACTTACCATGATGTTTCTCTAGTCTCCCTATTCATTATTTTTTTTTTACAAAGGCATGGTATTTTATACAGATATGTTGTGATTTATTTAGGAAATCTCATATGGGCTATCCCTAGGCTTCTGTTGTTTACAAACCATATTCCCTGTAGCAAATAACTTCATGTGTCCATTGATAAGGTAGATATAAAGTACATGTGTAGGATGAAGTCAGAAAATTGTGCCAGGGTACATGCATAGTAGTTTTGATGGAGGATACCCTGTTGTTTTCTGTGGTAGAGTATTGAGGTAGGTTGCTGTTAGCTTTGTGTGAACATACTCCTGTCCCACTAGTGGATTAGTGTTGTTGCTAATAGATAGAAAGGAATTCAGGCCTCAGTATAGTTTTAGTACATTTCCTTTTATTATAAGTGAAGTTGAACCATTTGTTTGTATTTCCTCCAACTTTTCCCTTTTACTAGTTTTCCCTTTGCATTATTATTGGTCTTTTTCAGTCAAGAATGTTTTTATGTTATCTGTAGTTTGATTTTTTGCTTTTTTGGGAGTCTTTAACTCGGGCTCTGGGCACTCTCCATGAGCTCTTTGCTCAAGTCTAGTGCGCTACCATTTTGAGCCAGAGCACCACTTCTAGTTTTCTGATGGCTAATTGGAGTTCAGAATGGGTTAGATATGCCTGCCTGGGCTGGCTTTGAAGCACAATATTCAGATTTCAGCCTCCTGAGTAGATCAGATTACAGGCATGAGCCACCAGTACCTGGCTCTATAGTTTGCTTTTTAACTAAAATTCTTTTAATTTTCTGTAATCCAGTGTTTCTCTAGTTTTTTACCCTAGACTTGTGAATTATAACTAGATAAGCTCCATTCTGAGCTTACTTTTTTTTAAAGTAATTTATGGATTTATATTTTAATAGAAAAATCTCAAATCATTGAGAATTTAACCTGGCCAGACTGTATTTTCTTTTTAAAGATATACAGCCAGTGCTGGTGGCTTATGCCTCACATCTTAGCTTCTTAGGAGGCTATAAACAAAAGGATCATAGTTCATAGCCTTGAGCTGAAGAACTCAGGGACAATGCCCAGGCCCAGAGTTCAAGTCCCATATCTGACCAAAAAAAAAAAATCAAAAGGATCATAGTTCAGAGTCAGCCCAGACAGAATAGTTTGGGATACTCTATCTCAAAACCACCAGCAAAAACAGGATTAGCATCATGGTTCAATGGTTAGAGCATTTGCCTAACAATTAATTAGGAAGCCTTGAACCCAAACCCCCAATACCTGTAAAAGAAAATTAAAAAGTTAGATTCTAGCTTTGTCAGAACATGGAGGAAGTAACCTCTGTTGTCCAACTTCTGGAAAGTATTACCAGCACTCCGACTGAAGTATATCTGCAAGGCTCTCTTGTCAAAGTTAATGCCTAGCAACACGATAACCTATTGCCTTAAGACAACTAGCATCTATAATTCGATAATTTTCTCCCATTTACATATTAGCTGCTGGCAATCTGAATCATCTACTGAAATTCTCCTTGCATAGATCATATTTTTTTTCTCCCCCCACCTATAAGAGGTAAGAACCAGGACATTTGATAGCCAAGTGAAATCCAGAATATCTAGAAACCGTTTCTCATATAAGATTTTAGCTCCTCTCATACCTGCTGACCTTTCCAATTATTTTATTCTTTTCTCTTGTCCTTCCTCCTTTCCTACTCTCTATGTATCTCATCAACCCCACTGACTAAAATCACTGGGGTGTGACAGACACCCCAGGATTTTCAGGCCAGCCCCCACAGCACAGTCAGTTTTCATGTCCCCACTTATGGTTTAGGAAATATGCCAATCTGAAGCATATTTTGGGTTCTGAATTTTCCTTCCTAGACGATCCTTTCCTGAGAAGATACTGCCAGGGTAAACTCAGTTGTAGAAACTGAACCACTTAACATGCAGCAAAGAAAACTTAACAGCAAATGAGTTGTTGTATATGAAAAATCTCAACTTAGAACTAAAGTGGGCTCCTTTCCAAGTGGAGCCCAAGAGTAACTTTTCCCTCTCTGAAGGAAAGCTCAGTGATACTCAGTCTTACTCTTCTACTGTCCCAGTTGCCACTTAAATTTCTGCAAACGTTTCCCCTAATTATTATTTTTTTCTGTACCGTTCTTAGTCACCTTCTTTAAAGGCATGTGAGCACTTTATAAGTGACTCTTATTCATACAAGGCCCACTGCAACCGATCCATTTACAAAAGTAAATATTAATGCAATTTCTGTTCAGCATGAGAATAAATGGGGTTATTAGTGGGCATGCCACTGAAAATTTAAATGAGGGCAGTCTATAAATCAGTTAAGATTGCTTAATTAATATGCAGCAGCCGCTCAGCCAACTGCCCGCTGGAGTCTACAATTAGGATTTTGCACTACACACTGCTAGCAAACTTGCAGTGATGTGATTATAAAACCCTTGAGCTTAATTTGAAGATAGTGACTTGATTTCTGATCTCTGAATAGCAACGTTTGGCTAGTTTTCATTCAAATTGGGGAAACCCCCTTCCAAGCCCATGCCTGGCAACCCAGAAATTTGACCATTCTGGATATTCTGCCAAGAGAGTGTGTCAGCTTCCTGGAAGTAATCAGTGGGGAGAGGAAAAACATTAAATATCTAGAGAATTTTCTGCCTATATTTGTCATCGACTCCATCGTGTTTAAAGAGTAAACCTCCCTTAATGGGAATGTATATTAATACTTGCAAAGCCCCATCACAGCAGCTGTGTTGTATGTGTGGAGTATGTGTCATTAGTCAGTAAGGCCAATTAAACACAACCATGTGCTGGCTGTGTGTGTGTGTTTCCGTGGGGAGCTCAGAGTTGAGCTTGACAGCTGATAAGGGTCGATGTTCACGACACTTTGGTTAGAAGACTGCTCCACACATGTGCTCTGCTTTCTCAAGAGTAGATTTTTTTTTTGTCAGTTATAGGGCTCAAACTTAAGGCCTGGGTGCTGTCCCAAACACCTTTTGTTCAAGGCTAGTACTTTTCCCACTTTGAGCCACCATTCCATTTCCAGCTTTCTGGTGGTTAACTGGAGGTAAAAGTCTCATGAACGTTTCTGCCAGGGCTGGCTTTGAGCCACTCAGATCTCAGCCTCTTGAGTAGCTAGGATTACAAGTATGAACCACTATTGCCTGGTTCAAGAGTAGAATTTTTGATCTTTGGGAAAGTCTCTGCCCTCCAAGGAGCATGCTCACTTGAAAGAATAGAAAGTTATTTTTAGAAGTTTCAGTCCTGATCCTCCGCCTCACATGTCCCACGGACTGTTTGGAAGGTAGACCCTTGCACCGTGTCATCTCCCACTATGAGGCCATCAGACACCAAACAAATCAGGATGACAGGGATAGGATGTGGGTTTAAGATCAATGGGAGCTGCTAATTAGAATCCACACAGACCTGACCAGCTGCCAGATAGGACAGGTTATATTACCCGCTTGCCTTCCAGTCAAGCCTTTCTTAGAAATCTCTCTCAAAAAGATAGCTCATGTAGGTTTTCCAGAAAGGATGTGTGAATGAAAAATACAGGAAGTCTGCTCACATTTGTCTCCTTAGAACTCTTCTGTGGAGATGTGCAGAGGTGTGAGATGTCAGCCATCCTCAGGCATTCGATGTGTTTGGGTGGTACGTAGCGGCTTCGTTGTTTAGCACATGTGTACCTGTAAATGGGAAACTCTTCAACTCAGTATCCAGAATGTTCACTGTGTGGGAACATACCCAATGTGAAACCAACTTAAGAGCCAACAGATTCTCATCTTCCATCTAATGTTCATTCTTTCCATATACCCATCAAGTTTGAATTGTTGATGAAAAATCATGTGCACTGAGTTGTCTCCTTAGGCCAACCTGAGAGCATTCAGTGAAGATCTTATATAACTCACTGTTTCTTGGGGATGGGTTTTAGAAAGCTATATAATATAGTGTTTTCCAACTTTACTCAAATGGGAAATACTTGGGGTTTAGTGTATCAGAATACTACCAAGTAAATAGCTAAGTAAATACTGACAAGTTCTTCATCTCAATAATTCCTTCATAGAAATCAAAATAAACTTAGCTAAGCAAACAAGTAGAGGAATTCACAGAACAGATTAAAAAATAACTTTAAGAGGGAAAAATTTTATTTGAGAAATATAAGTCTTTATGGAAGACCAATAAGTTTCCCCTTTCCCCCCACCTCTCCCCAGGTCCTGAGGCTTGAACTCAGGGCCTGGGCACTGTCCCTGAGCTCCTTTGTGCTCAAGACTAGCTCCTTATTACTTGAGCTACAGCACCCCTTTTGGCTTTTTCTGTGATTAATTGGCAATGAGAGTCTCAGGAACTTTCTTGTCTCTGCTGGCTTTGTACCATGATCTTCAGATCTCAGCCTCCTGAGTAACTAGGATTACAGTCATGATCTACCAGTGCATAGCTCTGATAGTCTTTATTAAGCCAAAAGCCTTTTATTCAGCGTGGATAGCAGAACACTGTTCTAACATCATCAAAGAATGCCACTGTATTTCTAAGAACTTAACACTTTAACAAATATACAACAGAAAACCTTGAAAGTCTTACTCAAATATGTGCCACACAATCCTTGTGTTTGCATTGGAAATGATTATGAAATACTCTTGAAGTCTTATTGACTGTTTTTTTTTAATCCCATAGGGGATCACGTGAATTCTTTTCTGACCAATCATAATTCTCTTTTTTTCTCTTTCTGTCTGTCTGTCTTTCTTTCTTTCTTTCTTTCTTTCTTTCTTTCTTTCTTTCTTTCTTTCTTTCTTTTTTGCCTGTCCTGGGGCTTGAACTCAGGGCTTGAGCACTGTCCTTGGGCTTTCTCAAGGCTAGCACTCTAAAATTGAGCCACAGCACCACTTCCAGCTTTTTTTCCTATGTATGTGGCACCAAGGAATTGAACTTGGGTCTTTGTGCATGCTAGGCAAGCCAAACTCCCAACCCCAATCATAATTCTTATTGTATCTTCCATTGAAGACTATTTTCTTTTTAATGGCTTCCTAGTGACAGCGCTGGAGGTTCTCGGGAACCTGTGTCCTTTTGTCACAGTAGTTATGAAGCAAAAACAGTGTACATGGCCTTCTGTGGGGAGAGCTTTCTA
Source organism: Megascapheus bottae (assembly GCF_031878675.1). Classification (NCBI taxonomy): domain Eukaryota; kingdom Metazoa; phylum Chordata; class Mammalia; order Rodentia; family Geomyidae; genus Megascapheus; species Megascapheus bottae. The sequence continues at coordinate 30,539,138 of NC_143510.1, forward strand.
AATTAACAGGCTGTGCTTACCTGAACCTACTCAGCAAGACTCATCAGGAGTGGGTTTCACCTGTGTGGATATTTTAAAAAGAAAACTCCTAAAGCAAAGAGATATGCACAGTATTGGCTTATACCCACTTTGGCATCAACTCTGATGAGAGGTTTATTCTTTATAACTCTCCAAAATTCCAACAGTATACTGAAATAAGTATCAAATGCCATTTATACACACACACACACACACACACACACACACACACACACACACACACACACATATCACACTCATACACGAATACCTCAGATGGAGATTAGGGGAAGTACCTAACAATGAACGTGGATTATCAGTAAGCCAACCAGGATCAACAAAAATAATAGGCACATTCTAATTACAACAAAATGAGGGATACCATGCACCAGTGTATTACCTTTACTATCACAAAAAAATGTACCAAAAGGACTATTTGTCATTGATACTTTTTTGTGTTGATGAACAAGATTATCATGATTTAATAGTGAGTATAAATTTTGTCCACTCATGTATTTAGTGGAAGCAGGAAAAAAATGTCATTAAATGAAGTCCAAATGTTATGAAATATTAAAAATTAATCTGAATATTAAAATGGAAAAGCCCTGTACAAAATGAAAAGCAGTTATAATGAATTTTTTCTAAATATTTCGCGAGGACCCTTTGCAAATAAAATAGAACATGGGCATTTGCTCACAATTGCTGGAGAGTCCAACAGTTGGCCTGTGTCAATCCCTCTGTTCAATTCTTCCTTAACTCCTATAACCCATTCCTCACTTCGCAGCCTCAGTGAGCTTCTGGGAAGAAATGAACCTATGTTAGTACATGGCCTGGAGCTCTGCTTTCTCCCTGACTGTCCCATGCTCTTAGGTTCCAAGGAAGACTTGTAAGGCCTGCTGGGTCTTGCACGCTGAGTCAACCTCCTTCCAAGTCCTTCCTGCTGCAGCCTTCCTCTGTTCTTGCCACTGGCTTCCTTTCCATCTATCCACTGCCAGAGTCAACCTGAAGTCTTCCTTTAGCTACTAGATACACATAGGTTGGTGATCTCCCTTTCATTTACCAAACTCATTGCCCTTTATTGGGGGCCCTTTACTCCCACCATTTGTCACTGCATTATTCTACGTTTTCTCCATAACTTCCAGCTGTTTGAAGCTTGAGTTGTTTGTAGTTGGTTTTCCTATAAAAAGGTAGAGGTCATGAGGACAGGTCCTGGCTGCCTTGGTTATCCTCCCAATGTCACTGAAGATAACCAAGAAATAGTCAGTCCATGGAGAAAAGTAGATAAAAAGATTTTGCCCGAAAGTAGGGAATACAGACTCTCACAAAGAAGATAACGGAGTGATTTTATTATCCCCCCCCCCGCCTTTGATCATTTCCTAGTTTCTTTACATAGATGATGATGTGTTCCTATGTAATTCTTTTCAGTTTCTTCAGCAGTTAGCTAGGCTTACAGAATAATTTTGAAGATTGTGGACAGTTGTTAAGAGTGCATTATCTGCACATCATGGTGTGTCATGGGTGCTGAATAGACATTTGCTGGATGCTTTCAAATCTTCATTTTAAGGAAATAGTAATGAACATGAAATACATACTAAGGAAAGACACCCCCACCGCAGTCTCTGCAGCTAGTTTCCCAGCCATGTTTTGTTGCAGGTGTACAGGGCTGTCTCCCAGCTTCTGACTCTCATCCCCAGTTGTGTGCTTTTCTCTGGCAATCACAGAGTTATTTTGCTCCAGGGAAAATCCATTATAAACAGCAGCACATGGGGCACGCCAGTGTGATTTGCTTCAGTACACACTGCTTTTTTGCCCCCGTCCCCCAAGGATAATGTGGAGCCTTTAGTGCTATTGAGAAACGGGCTAGACTGTCTACCTTCTAGAAGAAGAAAAAAATCTACATGTCAGTATGTTCTTTTAACACTTGGGTAGTAATGGGTCTATTTACCAATAGCTTTATGTTTTTAGAAATGTAGTAGATTTAGAAATTCAGGGCTTTTGAAATAGAGTTCCTTCCTTCTCTCCTTCCTTTCTTCCCTCCCTTTCTCCCTCCCTCCCTCCCTCTCTCCCTCCCTCCCTCCCTCCCTCTCTTTCTCCCTCCCTCCCTCTCTCCCTCCCTTCCTTCCTTCCTTCGCTTTCTCTTTCCATGCTATGTAGCCCAGGCTGTTGTACTCTGGATTCAACTCTCTCAGCCTTTAGAGTGCTCAGATTATACATGTGTACTTCCCTGCTTGGCCCACAAGATAATTTGGTTTGTTTTTTCCATTTGTTAAAAGACCAATGAAAATCTGAGATCTAGGCACTTCTTCCTGCTGCCGAATCCTCCAGGCATTAAATGATAACCAAAAGCAGATGACACTGGAATTTAAGTTCCAGCTCATTTGTGAAGTCTATGTCCTGTTGTTTTAACTTGGTTACATTCAAGAAATCTGTGCTTACTGAGCAAAGTTCCAGCTTAGAAATGGAGCTTTACTTCAAATATTTAACAAAACAAAACATGTTTTCAGCTGGATTTCCATTATTATACACTTAGTAGCTGTGTTGAAACCCAGAGCTCCAACTACCCTGCCTCGAGATAGGCATGAACTTTCTTACTACTTACCTTGTAAATATCAGGCAACTCATAACAACAGATCATTTTTTTCTGTATTGTGAGACATGTGCCAAGACTTGAAGTTGTTTCTGTTCAGGACCCTATATAGTACACAGAACCAATCCAGATTGATTCTACAGAGTGCTCACAAATGCCAGAGGGAGCTGCTTTCCACAGGACCACTGGCACTGCCTAAAGAAAAGCACCAGCTCCTGTGACCTGTGCCCTGTGACCATTGCCATGGCATTTGGTAATAGCTGCACTGTAGAAAGCAATGACAGAAAACCATATGACTTTACCATCTTCCCATTTCCCCCAGAGATCTTCTCTGGTTTAGATAAAGACAGGCTTGATTTTCTTCTGACCCTCTAATCCCCCCACCTTTTTTTTTCTCTTTAACTTCCTAGAAAGATCCCAGGATACTATGGTCTCAATAAGCAAAACAGTAGCTGGAATTACAGGCTGCATTGTGTGTACATGTTGTTTAGTGAGAGGGAGTTCCACTCAGAGGAGTGAGACAGCCCAGTGACACAGAACACCAGAAGGATGCCGCCTGCTTGGCTAAAAGACCCAGCAGTAGGGCCAGCTATTGTAAGGCCCCTCTGCCGCATGAACAGGGACCCTTCTCTGGTCACAATAGCCATTCACGCTGAGCGGCCTCATTAAATATTCAGCCTGTGCTTCCGGTAGCTCATTAGGGCTGCACTGAGCAGTGACGTGGCTGCTGGAAAGCTGAGGCTCTGGCCAGCTTCAGTAGGCAGAGGCTGAGGAAGCTGCCGATGGCTTTTTTGTCCACTGCTTTCCTATGATGACCAGTGTGTGCTCCTTGCTTTGCTTGAAGTACAGGTAAAATCTAAACCCACCCCCAAACAAGCAGGTGACACTTGAGGTCTATTCTTGGTTTAGATCTTGTCTGACAAGGGGGCGTGTTTCCCCCCCCCCCAATTCCCCTGACCCCCCCCCCCCTCCATGGAGAGAGCAATCTGCAGCATCAGGTACCTTGGCTAAACACAGACAGTGTGATAACAGTTGTTTAGTTGTTTGAGGGCTTCAAGGTGTAGTTCTGAACTTAGTGCCAAGGTGATGGAATAGGAATGAATTTCTTTGTAACCTGTCAGAAGAAGATACACTGTGTATGGTGGTGGATGGGTGGGGGAGGCAGGAATCCTAGTGGCTTACAGAGGTGTCTTGCTCTGTCTGTGGTAAGTTCTCACTTATTTGAGGGGTTTGGTGCCATGAGATGGGTATTCATCAGGCATTCTGCTTCCTGCACAGGCACACTGCTGTCCTCCTGTCTTCTTCCATGGCTCTGCCTCGGTGCTCTGTGGTCTTTAAAGCTGGGAGACTTGGTGGAAAGAGAACTGAAAAATGATGATCTCAGTATTGCGCTGGTCTCACTGTGTGACTATTTTATTTCCCACACAGAAAATGTTTTCAGACTGCCCATTTCTATGTGGAAGATAGCAGTTCACCTCGTGTGGTTCCCAATGAAAGTTTTCCTATCATTCCTATTCCGGGTAAGTTAAGAGGCAGTGATGATGTGCATGTTTTTTTTTTCTCTTTTGTTTGGTGTTATATGATAACTTTGACAAAACATTATCTGTATAAAAGTTTTTTGTGTTATTTTAATGCATCCACAGTCTAGGAGATTCTAGACTAAGGTCACGTTGGTGAAATCTTTGCTTCTTTGCCTAGTTTTAAAGTAATGTGGTCTTCTTCAGTGGAAAAAATAACTGGGTTAATGTAGCATGGAGTACCAAGGAAGGGAAAGTAACAGAAAAATGGAAATTCACGCAGAGTCTGCCATCCACTTGAACTAAATTGCATCTGCATAAACCATGCCGTGTGTTATATTCTCATCACACATCGTAGTGTGTTTCTAAAAGTAAATTAAGTTTTCGGTTAAGATTCCTCACTTTGATAGTGACTGGTTTTCATTATGGATGTTTTGGTTATGTTTGTGAGGAAGTCTGGAGATGGATATGTTATTACTGGGGATGGATATGAATTTCATTTGTCCTTAGGCAAAACAATAAAACACTCAATGTTAGGAATTGATGGAGTACACAGTAAGGAACCTTAGCAAATGTCATTGATATTTGGAAGTGCAATGGGGAGTTAGTAGTTGCCAGATACGATGTGGGATGTGAAGAAGTCACTATCCTTGTATTCCTTTTTATCAGATTTGCCCTTTCTACTGCTGCTTTTCATTCCCACCTTACTATCCTATCTGGACATTAGTTGTTCTTTAGTATACTAGGCATTACTCTGTGTGCGTGTGTGTGTGTGTGTACACATACACACACATACATATATATATACTTCTATGTATATAATATGTATGTGTATATATATTGCCAATACTCCGCACTCATTCCTCCTCACCTTACTTGTCTGCCTCATTCTCCTGAAATGTTCTTACAACAAATAGATTTTACTTGTTTATTGTCAGTTCCTGCTAGAACAAAAGCTTTATAAGGGCAGGTGTGTTCCTATTCATGGAATAACACCAGACACATAGTAAGCATTCTTTAACTATCTGATGAGTGGGTGTATACTTGAATGACTGTCAGCAAAGCTTCTTTAAAGTTCTTAAAAGGCCACATAGCTGTCAAGCTCAGAGGTACAGTCATTTTGGGGTTACCGAAAAAGGAATCCTTCCTGGTGTTTGCAGTGTTACTGAGTATGGCTGTAGTTAGGGATCTGTCACTTTATGTGTCCATAAGGTGAGTCACTGGTCATTGCTGGAATTGGCTGTGTTCCATGCATTCTGGTTAGCTCTTCTAAACCTTCACAACTCAGCATAGATCACAAAAGAGTGTCTTTTCTTCCTGTGGGATCATTCTGTCATGCCGGAGGATTGTCATACAGATGGGGCTAGGTTTATGTTGCCATGTTGTTTCTCTCTACTGACTTTTATCCCTGGTGGAAGCAGATCAAATGCTTCTTGTGAGAGGAGTCTTCAGGCTTGATCAGCACGGGACAGGTTGTTTCGCTGAAATGGAGCATTAGCAGCAGTAGACTCACTTTCCTCTTGCAGCATCTACAATGTGTTGATCACTGAGAAAGTCCCGAGAGTCTGTCTCTCCTCACTTGACACATCTAACACAATCGCCAGGTGGCTGTTGAGTTCAAACTCATTTTTTAAAAGATAAGCACTGAAATGCTTCTTGGGTTGTTATTCTGTTTTTATTTTCCTTTACTAGTGGAGTCAAAGCCTGAAAACTTAGGCTCTCATGGCACCATGATTTTGGGTGGAAGTGAAGGAGAGGAGTTTCTAAGTTGGCCTCCCTGAGCTTTAGTTTAGTTTTGTTTTATTTTTTCAGTTGTGGGGCTTGGATTCATGGCCTGGGCACTGTACCTGTGTTCAGGATTAGAACTCCTACACTTTCAGTTCTCTAGTGGCTCATTGGAGATAAAAAGTCTCATGGACTTCTCTGCCCAGGCTGGCTTTGAACAATGATTTCTCAGATCTCAGCCTTCTGAGTAGCTAGTATTTCAGGTATAAGCCACCAGTGCCTAGCTCAAGCCTTACTTTTTTGAGTGTACAGGATGCCCGTCTTCCTTGACACTTGAATCAATTGTGAAGGCCACATGAGATAACATGAAGTGTTTTGGAAATGCTAAGTGAAAGCCGGAGTGTAAGCTGCTGGGATCTCTTCTCAAGCCATGGCATTAGCAATCTCAGTCACGGTTGAGGGAGAGCATTTTCCTGGTCTCAGTGTCGCATTCTCTCTAACACGGATCCACATTCACAGAGTGGAAAGGGGATTAGAACTTTCAGTGCACCAGAACCTGCTACCTGCCAAGTGTTAGACTTCAGGTAAATACCACCATACCAGTCTAAAGGTCTGACTTAAATCCCAAAGCTGAAATGGAATCCAGAAGTTATGTTACAAGATGCAAAGTGCATTCATGTTGGGTTGTGGCATGTCTGAAAGACTGCCTTAAATGATGTAAGGCAAAATAATAATAATAATAATAATAATAATAATAATAATAATAGACAAATAAGGAAGTTAAACTTCCGTAGGCACTGATACTCATTTAGTAAATGACTTTTAAAAGGTTATCTTTCCATTCCCTAAAGATAGGTTTATGGAAATTTTTGAAGAATTTCAAGTTGTCTCTTTTACTAATTCTAACTAAAATGTGGGTATATAGGAGCTTAAATGTGGTCTTATGGTTTAACATAGCAAAGGCACTCTTTTTGGTATGTGAATTTGAACTTAGGGAACATACTTACCAAGCAGGTGCTCTAACACTTGAATCACACCCTGACTCTTTCTTGGCTTTGCTAAGGCCTCATGTGTTTGCCAGGTGCTTTCCTCTGGTCTTCCATTTAACTGTGATGTTATGCTCATGTTGTCATGCCTAGTGTTGGGAAGGGGTGTGGGAGGTGTCTCCCTAAGGCTTTACTTTAGCTGAGATTACAGACATGAGCCATTACTCCTGGCCCTGTAGAGACAGTAAAATCTGGCAATGTTGGGAACCAAAATTGTCATGGCTAGTGTTAGGAACATAAGCATGAACTGGAATGTGTCTTAGTGGTAGAGTGCTTGCCCAGCATGCATGAAGCCCTGAGTTTAATTCCTCAGTACCACATACAGAGACCAAGCTGAAAGTGGTGATAGGTTCAAGTGGTAGAGTGCTAGCCTTGAACAAAAGAAGCTCAGAAAGAGTCCCTAAGCCATGAGTTCAAGCCGCAGGTCTGGCAAAAGAGAGTATCCAATGTGAAAAGAAAGTGCTCTGGAAGTTATTTTCCAGTTACCAGGAAAGTTGCATTCTCTTTTCTTTTAATATATTTATTTTAATAAGTCACTGTGTTTTCTTATAGATTTATACACAAATTCTAGTTACCACAAATGGGGGAAACCATGCAGCCTATGGTTTCTTTGGCTCTGGCTTACTTCACTTAATACAGTTTTTTTCCAAGTCTTTCATTTCCTCACGAATGGTACAATACCATTCTTCTGATGGATGAGTAGAATTCCATTGTGTATATATGCTGCATTTTCTTGATTGATCTGTCCACTGAGGAAACATTAATTCTCTCATTGGGAAGATTTTTGAATTATAGTGATTCTCTATGGTGATGAATGGGGAAAGCAGGATAGAAAAGGAATCAAGTTAAACTATGAGTTTTGAATGAAAGGAACTTTGATTTATATATATATGCAGATATATATTTAATATTTAGGTAGTTGTACAAAAGGGTCAACTCAGCATAGACTTTGATTTTTTCCTCTAGTGAGTTTTCAAAATCAGATGTTCCACAGTTAATGATTTCCCATTGGTACTGTATGAGGCCCAAGTGTAGTTTAGTATAGTAACCAAACTGTCAAAGTTACATCTTTAAAATCGATATTACTTTTTTTCCTCCCTCCTCTTTTTTGAGATAGGGTCACCTTATATAGCCCAGGCTGAGCTGGAACTCTTGATCCTCCGTTTCTGCCTCCCTAGTGCTGGAATTACAGGAGTGCATTACCACACCTTGCCGAATCTATATAGATCTTAATATTGACAGACACATTTTAAAATATAGTGATCGGAATATCCTCTTTTCCTCCTCCCTTCACTTCCTTCCCCTTCTTTTCTCTCCTCTTTTCCCCTTCCCTTCCCACTTTTTGTTCTCTTTTTGTCATGCCAGTGAATCAATCCCAGGTTCTACTAAGCTAGTATTCTACCAATGAGTCTATATATATTCTTTTTTTTTTTTTTGACAGTTGTGGGGCTTGAACTGAGGGCCTAGGTGCTGCCCCTAAGCTCTTCAGCTCAAGGCTAGCACTCTGCCACTTGGGCCACAGCACTACTTCTGGTTTTCTGGTAGTTAATTGGAGATAAGAGTCTCAAAGACGGTGGGGGGTGTGGGGGGGAGGGTAATGGGTACCAAGACATGTGAAAGGGTATCAATGTATGTGAATTAATGCACCTTCTATCTGGCAAATATCATGTAACCCTTTTACTAATTACAATAAAAAAAAGAGTCTCAAAGACTTTTGTACCTAGGTTGGCCTTGAACTCCAATCCTCAGATCTCAGCCTCCTGAGTAGCTAAGTACAGGCATGAGCCACCAGCACCCAGCTTATGAAACAATGCTTATTGTAAACAATGCTTATTTGATTGCATTTATTAACAAAGGTAAAGATGAAATATTTCGTTGTAATATCATTGTTCCAGACATTATTCATAGATAAACATTTTAAAATCAGAGCGTAGCTGCTGAGATAATCTCTTTATAGAGCTTCCCCAATGTGCAACTTGTCCAATACAAATGTTCTTACAAATGCTTTTCTCTGGGAATTAGAAAATCTTAACTTTCTAATATGAGCATTGAAAATCAAAATGCTGCTGCTAATCAGTAGCTTGGAAATCCAGAAATGATTCATGCCTTTCCATCAGTGAAAATGCATCTGAATAATTGGAAGGTCACTGGCTTCAGCAGGGGCCAGCATAAAAAGGGGTTTTAACCATACAGCTTAAAACCCTTGGGCTTCAACTAACCTTGTTGGCATATTTTATTTATATAGAGATTACCTCCAAAGGCGATTCATTGGTCTTTTGACTATAATGAAGCCTTTTCTTTATTGACTTTATTGTGCCATAATTTAAAAAAGTGGTTTCTTTTTTTATGTCAGGGAATAAAATATTCCAATCTCCATAATATTTCTTATAAACCAAGGATCAAATTTAGGTAAAAATCTATTTGTTGCATCCTTATGAAGGAACTAAAATCTTGACAATGTTCTTTTATTTCATTATTTCCTTTATCTTCCTAAGTTGACAAAGAGGTACTAACCCAGCCCAGAAGCTTGAATTTGGCCTCTAGGAAAGGAGAAGCAAGTTCCTCCACTAGAGGCATCCTAAAGCATAGCTGATAATCACCCTGCTGGTGGGGCCAGACTGGAGGGTGGGGGAGCAGAAAAGGTCATAGCAGTATTCGTTGGAGATTATTAGGCCATTATGTCTTCTCCCTGTTTACAGAAGAGTTGGAATTTGGAATTCAGGATAAGGTTTAGAGATCTGCTAAAGATTAAATGCTTTTTACAGGATTTGTACAAGGACCTTTAAAATCTTTCTCTCCCTCTCCCTTTTCCTCTTTCTCCTCTCTCCCTCTCTCTCATCCCTCTCTTTCCTCTTTCTCCCTCCTATCCTGTGTGTGTGTGTGTATAAAATCTCATTTCCCAAATAAACAAAAAGGATCTTTTTCTTAAACCTAAAGCCAACCACACCATTATCTCACACTGGCACTGCATTTTTCTGGCATCCTCTAGGTGTCTGATCAACTATTGAAAATGTGCTGAACAACTGCGGCCTACCACAAAGCAAGGCATACTATTTCACCTCTTTTATTATTGGGGATGTTTCTTTTGCGTGTTTGTCTAGGAAAGCAATCCAATATGGGAAAACCTCCTCTCTGTGGAGTAAGCCTTGTCCTAGAATTAACTAGATAGAGGCCGTGAGTCTTGGGCAAGTGCCAGAATCTAAGCCAAAGTATCCTGTGTATAAAGTGGAGGAATCATAGCCCCTAGGATCATAGGATGTTCAAGGAAAGCAAATAGTACTTAATAATAAATCTCAATTATCTTACGTTTATTATCTCATACCAGCACTCTTATGAGGCCCATCCCTGATTTGCTGTGAAGTTGGTATCAATTTTTCAGATAAAGGGAGAGAATCCAGGTGAGGAGGGTAAGTCTCCACACCAGGCAATCTGACTCTGGGTCTCTGCTCCCACCATTACCTCTAGATGACTGGTCTACAGCAGGTGCTCAGAGTGGGACCAACACACTACAGCGGCACAGGAAGGTGGATGGTGGGGTCCTGGGGCAGCTCATTCCTTTGGGGTACAACCAAAGCATTGGCTACTGCCTTTTCCTTTCTAATATCAAGCCAAGTTAACTTGTTCTCTATCAGATTTTCATTACAATTAAGAGAAAGCAAATTTAACATGTATCACTAGAGAAATCTAAAGTCGAAGTGATTTGCCTGAGAAACCCAAAATAGATTTGTTGAGGTGAGTACTCACTGCCTTTTGTCCTACTCCAACCTTTGGTTATCTTTTAAAACTTGTTTTCTCAATTTGCAATATGTGTATGAAAATTACACCCTCCCCTTCAAGCACATGTTATTACATATAAAGTACACCTAGGCACTAAGTCATAGGCTGGTATTCTCTGTGATCCATAATAAAACTCCGACATTGATCTGGTAATAACATATTAATGAAGGACACATGGGACCTGTCCAGGTAAAAATAATAGACCAAACCCTAGGATGTTGTACAAAATGACTTAGCCTTCTGCTTAGTTGATTTTATCATGAGAGACTTTGTAGGAAAATGTATGAATACTGAGTAACCCTTCTAGTCATCTTCAGACACAGGAAAGAAACGAATGACCTCTCCACTATTTATCCAGGTGAAAAACCAAGTCATCTGTAATCTGGGTAGCTGGTGGGTAGTCAGTCTGCACCTCCCTCAGCACTTGCCTGTCTGGTAGTATTATAACATTCTTGGTAGTGTCTGCAAACTCAGAGGGTGTGGCTAGACTTGCTTGGATTAAGATGCAAATGAGAGAGACTAGTGAGTCATCTATTTCCATGATTATCTCATTGGGTTCTGCAGGATTTCTGATGCATCTAGCTCTGGGATAGCAGACAGACTGATTTCTGGGCCTGTGTGACATTCGCTTAGATTATTATAGTTGAGCACTTATGCAGGGAAAATATAATAATAAAGTAGGAATCTGAAAGCATTTCTTGGAATGATTTGTGGTGGGCTATGACCTTTACAATGCTGTGCCTTTTATTTTAGAATCTTTCAGGCTTGATCATCTTAAGGAAGACCTGACTTTTCATGTTTTGAACCTGCAGTTCGGTGTTCATCATGATAGTATTGTCAGTTTTCAGAGCAACTGGGAATTCTAAACTGTGATGAGAATGTTATTATTGCCCTTTCCCCATTATGCTTTTAACTGGGTTATTCTGCCCTTGGAAGCTGCTGTAAATGAACAGGAGGGATACTATGGTTGTTGTAGCATTGAGTTAAATCTCTCCCCCCCTCATTAGTCCAAAGATGCCCTATCTATGGACATAAATAAGAGAATCCCCAGCTCTGAACACATTAACCCTTTCTTTACCCTGGGGATCCATGCTTTGCCACTTGGTCATTATTGTAGAATTCTAACCATTTTAAATGATTGCATAACTTTGGAGATTTTTCTTGAACTGTGCATTCTTGTAAATATTCTGAGGAAACATTTTTGGCTCTGCTTAGTTTGTTAATGCTGGTTACATCATGGGAGCTATAGATTTCTTGGGTGTACAAAATGATTGCATATTCATGAACATCTTCAATCTTGAAATATTTGTAAATAACTTGGCAATTTTTTTCATAAGGTCGCCTATTAAAATGAATAGGACTTTAATTGTTCACACAGAGAGCATTTGTGCTTACAGAGTACCACCTTCGCAATAAGCCATGTGTCGATGCTGAAACCCGTTGGATTGTGGTCCTACAAGTCACCTTTCCTAAACAAAGTATAAGATATGCTATTTTCTGCCTAAGAATGATTCAAGTTTGAAAATGTCAATAGATGCAAAAAGCCACCCTAGAGCTTTGCTCTCTCGAAAGAAAAGTAGAGAAGGAATGACAGAGTCAATGTTAACTGTCACCAGATGAAGAGAAATCAGATTGTCAGGCCTGGATCTATAAAATTCTTGCCAAAGTAGGACCTCATTTACACATACAGATCTTCATACCCTTTGCTAAGAAAAGCATCTGTGGCAGTTTAGATGTTTGTGCGTTTGCCAAAGATCTTTCACTCTGAATAAAGTAAATGTCATGTCTGTTGTTTATCTCAAATTCAGCAGGGTATTTTTAAAAGGAAATATTTGTGGGGGAGGGTGGAGGAGGAGAAGGTCTAGAGTTCAAGTGCAATGGGTGTGGCTGTTGAGCAGTAATAATCAAGGATTGGGCTGGGTCTCTGTATATAAGCCTCACACATACTTTGGGCGCATAAACTGGCCAAAAAAAAAATGTCCTTAGGAAATGACGATACTACAATAAGTTGGGGAATGTGAAATCTTACTGAATCTATACCTAGTCTGTCAACACCAAAATAAATAAATCCAGTTAATTCCATCGAACGGATTATTTGGCATCATGTAGACACAGCTGTCTTGAACTAAAGTTCTGAACACTTAAAGATAGATGGCATTGTATCCAGAGCCAGCTGGTACAGGGGCATCTAACTGTGTACAAAAGGTTATATAGAATTTAAAGATTGAAAATAGTACTTACATGATCCAAGTTCAAGCCTGACACCAATGAAATAGTAACTTAAAAAACAAAATCAAAGCTCAGGTTATAATACAGTGTCTTGGCAAGTAGCTATTCTTGATAAATTCAGGCTTATTTAAAAATCTTGCAACTTGATTATGTAAGTAGACTAACTGTACAAAATAAAGGGAAGTCTATGTGTACCTTTTTGAAAACACCCTATTTAACCTGGCTTATAGGCAATTCACTGTTATAATGAGATCCTAATGTAAAATAAATCCTGAGAGTTTTCTTCAGGATGTTGATTTCAGATGATAGAATTATATCATTCTTTACAGAAATGAAATACTTGTCTACACTAAGGAAATAAGGACAGTTTGCTTTTTCATTATCATTTGTGTTATAGAAGTATTTTCTTGTGACTTTGAATATCATTTTATTTTCCCAGATGACATGGAAGCCATTCCTGTCAAACAGTTTGTTAAACACATCGGTGAGCTGTATTCTAATAACCAGCATGGGTTCTCTGAGGATTTTGAGGTATGTTTCAAAACTGAAAATTAATTTCAAGAAATCCAGCTCATCAGGCCGTTTTTATTGTTGTTGCTATTGTTTGATAAACTAAATTTAAGCAGAACAATAGTAACCGAAAACAGGAAGTTGTTTTTCCTTCTTTCCATTGATAATTTATTTTTATTTTACTACCTTTAGGTAGTTATACAAAGGAGTTGCCATTTAACAAGGCAGTTTACAAGTATAATGCGTCTTGATGCTTTCTGACAAGCTTTCTATCCTCCACAAAATAAGGTGGGGAAAAAAAAAAGTTGTGGTTGTGATTGCTCTGAGAGGGAACTTGTCTGACAGCTGAAACTCAATGGTAGAGGAGAGGCCAGCTCATGAGGATTTTTGTTTTTTTCTCCTGGTTCTTTCTTCCCCTTACTTCTAACGGAGGGCAACAGTCGTGATGCAGAACTTCCTGATCCTGTGTCAGTTCTGGGATGCACATGATATTGCAGAGACAGCAGGTTTGGCATCTGAAGGACTGGGTGCTGGCTCCACCAGCAGTGTGCCTCAGCCACGGATGGGGCCAATTGCTTCATCGCCCATTCCCATTTCCTCGTGTTTTTAAAAAGGGTGCTAATAATCACCCACATCCCCAAGTTGTTAGGAGAGGAAAATAAATAAATGCTACACAGCCTTGGGAAAATGCCGGGCGAATGATAAAGAAGCAAGCAAATCCTTGATGGTGGTTGTTTCTGTGATTATTAATCCTTGGAGAGAAGACGTGGGTTAACACACAGGCTTCCGGGTTTTTAAGAACTGGTGTGTCGGAAACAAGGTAGAGAGTAGCAGGCACCCCGCTGCCAGCTCCGGGTTCTATGCCAGTTCAGCACTGACAGGGTGTGGATGAGGAGCTATTAAACAGACTGCCCTTTTCTTCACTGAGGCGCTTAACTAAGGCACATCCCTGGCAGCAAGAGTTTTGCCGAGGAGGCCAAGTTTTCATGGCAGCTCAGCTGTCTTCTAGCTTTGTGGAGAAGAAGGCGGTTCCTTTCTCCTTCTCATTTCTGTGTTAAAATGGAAATGAAGGGGATGTTGGAACCTGCTCACCTCCTCTCACATAGTTGGTCATGGGTGTGGGGTTTAAATGAAGTCATGAAAAGGAAGAAAGCACTGCAAATAATGGAGATACCACACAGCTAGGAGGCACAACAATAAGAAAGTAAAAAATAGGACCTGCATCCCCTGTTTGTATGTAAATTTGGAATCCCTAAAGGCCATCAGAAATGCAATTATATTGACAACTCATTTTAAATTAAATCTTTCTCTTAGTTTTTGTTGTGGTTAATTTTTGTATTGGGCTTTTTTTTTTTAACGAGTAGGGCAAAAGTAAGAGAGGGAAGGGACTCTGATTTATGCCATGGTGCTATGTTTTATGGAACAAACAAAAGCATTTCAAGTATTTAATGATGCTATTATATGCTGACCCAAAAAGGTGCCTGTTCAGCGACAAAGAACGTGGTTGAAGTCCAACATTTTGTATTCATGAGGACAGCAAATGTGTGTGGTGGTGGTGGGGTGATTTAGTTCAATTGACTGTTGGCTGGATGACTGAGCAAGAATATTGAGGCATTTAACAATGTTGATGGTATTCACGACAAACATTTATCCTCTAGAGAGCAGAATTTGATCAGGATGATCAAATGCAACTCCGGTTTCTCAATTATGTATGATTTGAGACCCCAGTGCTATTCATCACAGCTGTTTTTGACACCATTTAATTATTCCAAATAATCAGCTACACCTCTATAAACTGGAGCTGACTTAACATGGCTTTGCTGCATCAAAAATCATGCCTGTTAACAAATCCTGGGTATCTCTATACCTTATTCCTATCAAAAAAATAATAACAATAAATACTGTGGCCTTAGTCACCTCCACTGAACTTTGTAGCATAAATGTCACCAGCCAGTAGTTGCAGGTGGGGGGGGAGGGGAGGGGAGGGGTGGAATGGGTAGGGTAGAAAAGATAGGAAACACGCATTGTTCTGTCATTTCACAATATTTCCTGGATTAAATTATTAAAATTGAAGCTATTCAGACTAGGAAGAATTTTCTTTTTAAAAAGAACAGAAAAGTAGCAACAGAAAGGGAAGAAAAAGATAATCCAGACATTGACCAATATATAATCATCAGACTCTGATTTGGTAAAAATTTGAACTATTTTAAAAAGAGAAGCAGTATTCTCTTTCAGTAGTGACTAAAAGGGAAAACTGGTAACACTCTACCCAAGAAATTATTGTGACTATTTTAAACAAAGATTATAACAGTATAGAAAAAGCACAAAAAGAGATTGTGTATAATAATAAAAGTAATCAAAGTAGCCCCTTTATTATAACAGGAGAATAATAACTTCAGCTTTTCAAATCTTGTATGTGGGATGAAGATGTTCAGAACTTAATACCATGTGGACATTATTTCACCTCTTCCTTAGAATTATCAGTGACAGGTCTATTTCATTGTCTTCAATTCATGAATGAAAATTTTAGCCAAAACAAAACTAACTCATTAAGTAACTATGCTTCGAAATGCTATCAGTAAGATGAAGCCTATCTAACCTGAATCCTCACAGTTTCTGGATGCCATCCAGAAGTGAGCTGAAATCAGGATAAGTAACCAAAATTACCAGCAACTAATGCATCCGTGCCTTTGGCAAAAGAGAAAGGTCAGAAGAAGGAGCTCAGACTTAGAGTACTGGGTACCTGCCACATTGACCCAGCCAGAGTCTGGCATACAGAAATCCTACTAAACATGTGATTAGAGGCCTATCGCTAGCCAACATACTGATCTTTAGAGTAAAAAGAAATACTTCCTAATAGGAAATAGCCATTGTGAAGAAATAAAGCAACTGTATTAAATACCAGCCACTCTCTGCACCAGTTTACAGAGTTCTTGTCCTGATGGGTTTAGTCAGGTGTGAGGAGACAGGAAAGCTGAAGTAGAAACAGAGCGACATGGCATGGGTGCTGTAAAAAAGTTGTGAAGCAGTGCAGGGGAGAAAGAACCCTTGAATTTCAGTTAGCTATTTCAGGGAGCATTCCCCTTATCCAATCTGGAAGTAAAAACTTTCAGTGAATAAATGTCACATTTTCAGAACTCTTGGGGGAAATGAGAAAAGCAAGACATGCTAGTTTTGAGTCTTCGTCTAGAGGCCATGCTGAAAGCCAGCATTTTTGTCCTGCTCTGATAAATTTTGGAGATTGTGAAAAGCTGGCTATGTCAAACCTACCTCTTCGTAAGATTCTGCAATCACAATCGTGTCCAGTGTCCCCACTCATCAGCTCCTGGGCTTTAATCTCCTTCCCATGGGGTGACCTTCCAGGATAGTTTTAACAGATTAGTAGCCTTCTGTCTTAGCTTACCTTTAACCCCAGTCATAATGCAGAAGGTTTCCTAACAGTCAATAAAAACAAAAGAAAGACCTTGGAAGCTTCACAGGCCCAAACAGTTCATAGATAGGGATTGGAAGAATCAGAAGTTGTAAAGCCTGGATGCAGAAATGAGAATAAAAGTCCATGGTCCCTTAACCAAGTCCTTTGGGGGATAGCTGTTCTTGCAATTTATCAGCTGAGGTAAATTTGGTCTGGTTGCTCATCCTAAATCAAAAGAACAAAGCTTCGTCCACCTGAGCCCAATGCACTGAGGGACTCACAATCACTCTGTGTAATGAGTGAATGGAGACTTTCAAGGTTGCTGATGACATGTCAGGAGAGTCCCTGGACAGAGGTAAGGCTGTGTGTAAAGACCGCTGCCTGCAAGAGGTCAAAAATTAACCCTGTATCGTTTGCTGAGCCACTGTAATTGAATGCTACTTGGGTCCTAAATATTATAAAGGAAACCATTTTGAACTATTACTATGAAGAGAGAAAAATCACAGCTGTTTAACATAGTTATGAACAGGGAAATGTGAATGAACAAAAGTACATGTGGGGGCCAGGAGTTTGGCCTAGTGGTGGAGTGCTTGCCTAGCATGCACCAAGACCCGGGTTCGATTCCTTGGCCTCACATACATAGAAAAAGCCAGAAATGGTGCTTTGGCTCAAGCGGTAGAGTGCTAGCCTTGAGGAAAGCCCAAGGACAGTGCTCAGGCCCTGAGTTTAAGCCCCAGGACTGGCAATATATAGCTTATAAGTAGAAGTAGGAGGCTAGATACTGTGTTGTATTTTCCAAAAATGGACTGATTTTTTAAAATATTTTTATTGTATTTAATAAAAGGGTTACATGATATTTGCCAGATAGAAGGTGCATTAATTCACATACATTGATACCCTTCCACATGCCTTGGTCCCCATTACCCTCCCCCCCAGCCCCCCTCGTGGATTTCACCCCTTCCCTAAATAGACTGATTTTTCTGGAAGGAAAAGGCAAGTCATTTTCAATAAACATAGATGGACCTAGAAAAGTCAAGTCACTCTTAGCAAGATATATGGCAGTAAAGCAAAATGCAGAAAATCAATGTTTCTAAAAGACAAGGATTTAAAACTGTCCTACGATTAGAAAGGGAACTGGTGGAAGACAGGCAGGGACCTTGGAAATCTATTGAAGGAATCTGGCATCTGTTCAAGGTTTCTTAAGTAATAGAATAAGGAAGTCCTTTCAGTATTAGGTATCATTTTGCAAGCTGTGTAGGAGAGTACAGGTAAAAAGACACAGCAGGACCAGACTCTGTGAAGGACTGGGTGTTTGGACACTGTCACACCCCGGGACCTGACCAAAGCAGCCTTCTCAGGATCCTTAACATCCTTATATACTGTATATATCCTGTATATATCCTGTATATATCCTTATATACAGTATATATCCTGAGTCTAATGCTTGGTAACCAGGTCCAAAATATTTCTTCCAGCAATCCAAAAGATTTCCTAGCTATATTTTGTTCAACTTTTGAATGGAGCCAAAGAATAGTAGAAAGGCAGATCTTTCACTACTACCTAGACAGCCTCTCCCATTGACCATACAAAGGAAGTGACGAGGCTGTTTGTTTCCTAAGAATTCTTGCTATACCAAATGTTAGTGTTTCCATGAGACCTCCTGCTTTCCATTGGCTCTCTTCTATGGTTAGATGCCTGTTAATATTCAGAATATTCATTTTAAGAATTTGTAAAGCTTTTAATATAGACAAAAACAAGGAAGCTCTTCTGGCACTGGTGGTTCATAAGTATGATTCTAGCTACTCAGGAGGCTGAGATCCGAGGATCATAGTCTTAAGCCGACCTATGCAGGAAAGTCTGAGAGACTCTTCAATTGAACACACACACACACACACAGGCTGGAAGTGGAGTTATAGTTCATATGGCACAGCACTAACTTTGAGCAGAAAATCTTAGGGACAGCACCCAGGCCCTGAGTTCAAAGTACATGACTAGCACAAAAAGGAGGGGAGAGAGAGACAGACAAAAGGAAGCCTACTCTTGAACTGTGACTCAAAAGTACTGAATAGATAGCTTTACTATATATACTCCACCAGCTAGTGACACGCTAAAGGGTTTTTAACACCGATTAAAATCACATTAACTTTGAAATGCCAGTTGGAAAAGAGAAAAGCCACTCCAGGATCAGATGATACCATCAGCATCTAAATGAGCCAAGCAGTACCACAAGGAATTACAGATGACATTATTATCCACCAGACAGAATCAGGAAGGCCTTAGGCAAACCCCTATGAATTCTAATAAATCAGATTTAGCATTATTTATGACTAGTCTTTGTTTTCTGTCATTCACATAATTGGATATGTGAAGCAGAGGCAGTGGATAAGACCAAGGGTTTTAGATAACAAAAGAAGTTTGGACATATTGAATGGCCACTTTAAACAGTAAGGACAGCTGGTACCAAACAGTCTTGGCGAATTGCATTATATTACAACAGAGTCCTAGCTTCAGTCAACAGCTATGATGATCACCCATGTAACAGGAAAAAAAAAAGAAGCAATAACCAAATTGAATCTCAGACTAAAGAACTTAAAGTGAAAGTCTCTCAGCTCAGAGAGGTACATAGCCAAGGCTATCACTTTCACAACCCAGAAACAAGATGTCAACTCATTTCTGCTATTTGTATACAAATTGAATTAATATGATTGAGAATATGAATCAACTTTTGAAAGTGCTCTACCTTAGAAGAGTGTACCTCAGGACTTAAAGGCAATTCCAAAAGACAGGGTCCAGACCAATATTGCAAGTCCAGTTAGCATTGCTTGTGCTCTTGTAGACGACGACAGTAGATTGTGTTACACCCATATTCTTTCTCATTTGAGGAAAAAAAGCACCAAAAGGAGTATTAAGTCCTTTTGAACTACTGCGTGTAAAACCGCAAGTTATAAATCATTTTAAAATAGAACAGAAAAGAATTTATTGCATTTAAGCAAAAAAAGAAGCAGGTGAAAAATCGTCATGGAATACACTTCCCCAAAAGAGCGGATTGAACTACTACCTATGGGTTGTTTTTTTTTTTTAAGAACATCTGGGATGGCCTATAATAATGAAAAGTTCAATACATATACAGCTTCCCAGAATTGAAGGGTCAATACATGTAATTCCTTGGAACAGATAGTAATCCTTTATTTTTATACCTTGGTTATTCTTTTATGCAAGTGAACTGGTGTCAGCAGGGCAGACAGGGGCTCCTTCCCAGGAAGTCCTCTGTGAATATACCAGCCAGTTCCCTGTTGTCATTATGCTTAATGTAAATGCTGTGGCAAAGATCTGTAATTGCTATGCAACTCCTTTGTGAGAAAAAAAAAAAAGTCTGATGCTCCTAAACTCCGTTACATCTGCTATGTGTAAAACATTGCTCTTGATAATTTTGTGTTACTTTGCTCCTGCTCTTTGTAACAGCTGTGCACCGCTAATGACCTTCCCTTTATTCGTTCGCTACCATGCTTTCTTGGATTTGAAGCATTCAGTGTAGAAAAATCTGGCTTTTCAGCAACCTTGTCTTTGGCTAACTTGATTATGTTTCTATACGGGGACAAAGTAGTGGCAAAGTTGTCTCTGCCACTGTTGTTTTTGTAGAGAAAGTTTAGTTGATTAAAGTCCTGTAGTGATTTGTCAGAGGCCATCCATAGTTGAGTCACACATGACGGTTACTTGAGCTAAACATTTCACGACTGAATGTTTTTAATCAATTTGTGTAGTCTCATGGTTATAAAATGGTTGCAGGTCATAGTTGGGTATTGTCCTTGCAAATTTCTTTGAATCCTGTAAGACTCAGGATGAACTGTTGCATTTTGGTTTAAGCCTTCCTTGTTTTGTTCCAATCTTTGGCTTGCATTTTACTGACAGCATCTTTCCTTGAGTAAATTGATAGATTTTCAGAGATTCTTTTGTATCCTAATGCCTGGATCCAAATTTGTAGTAGACAAATGATAAATTAGTAAAGAATTAAATCATTAGATCTTCATATTCTTCATATGCTTATTATGAGTATGGTATTAGTTATGTCTAACTTTGGGTAGTGGTAAATTCAGGCTAAGGAATAACTATTTTGTGGGAGTATAGATTAGATAGATGGATAGATACACAGAAAGATATCATTTAATGATGAACACAAGTTTGGGAAAGGGTCTCACTGGACAATTTTATCCTTGTATGGACACCATAGAATGCAGTTACACAAACTTAAATAATCTGTGTCAGTGACTGAACAGGGCCTCTTGATGCAGTAAACACAAGGTATATGAGATTGTTGCCACTAAACAAAGACATAGTTTACAGTACCTTGAGTAGGACTATAAAATAACATACTATAAAATAACAATAAAATACAGTACAGTAAGAAGCATCTACTAGCTAGTCCTTTATTATCAAGTATTATATACCGGACGTAATTATATGTACTGTACTTTATGACTGGCAATGCACAATAACCCTAGGAATAATATGTGTGTGTGTGTGTGTGTGTGTGTGCAAAGATGTTATCGTGGCTTTGACGTCATTAGGAGATGGAATCTTTCAGTCTCGACAATCATAAGGAGTCCTGTTATACATGCCCTCCGTGGGGACCGAAACATGTATGATGCAATATGTGGTGATGGTGGCTTGTTTCTCCAGTGTGTTTGAAATGTCACCACTCGCTTTCTTCACTAGGAGGTACAACGCTGTACAGCAGATATGAACATCACCGCAGAACACTGCAATCATCCAGATAACAAGCACAAAAACAGATACATCAACATTTTAGCATGTGAGTAATAAACTTTAAACTATCTTCAACTGGGAGGAAATTGAATTTTCATGCTGAGTAGATGCTAAGAGCTAAATAGTCAGAGCCAGAATGCCAAGAAAGAAGGATGCTTGCAAACTAACCTCTCA
Source organism: Megascapheus bottae (assembly GCF_031878675.1). Taxonomy (NCBI): domain Eukaryota; kingdom Metazoa; phylum Chordata; class Mammalia; order Rodentia; family Geomyidae; genus Megascapheus; species Megascapheus bottae. The sequence goes on from NC_143510.1 coordinate 30,560,897, forward strand.
TTAGCCTGTCTTCCGAAGTCTAAGGAAGTCGGGACATTCTCTGCCCTCTTAGTCTTTTATTTGGCTGTCAGATGTCAGAGAGTTTAATAAGATGACTCAAAAAAAAAAAAAGAAAAATGTTCTGAGCTTCACTGTTTCCACTGAAGGGATATCCTGTCAGATGAATGGAGCCAGAATATAAATATCACTGGCACTGTAACCAACGAGGATAAATATTTTAATATAAAATGCAGAGGGATAAGTTCAGTAAGCAAAATTCCAAAGCAGTCTAAGACTGCATGATTGGGTTTTCCTTATGGGATGAACGTCCTGTCCTTTTGGTCCATCTATTTAGTTCTACCCAGTGTACTGTAAGACTCAGGAGCAGCCTCAAGGTTCCAGCATCAAACAGTGAGGTGTTCTTCACCTGGGTCCTGAAGAATATTCTAGTACAGACTACATCTGTGACTGGAAGGCCAGGTCCATAGGCAAGGAGAACAAGTTTCAGATCTTGAAAAAATGTCAACTAAGGGAATGCTTAGCAGATATGTTTGATTTTTCCATAGCTGTCACCACAGTACCTAGTAAGACAACCTAAAGGAAGAAGCGATTTATTGTGTTTGCCATTTGGAAGCTTCAGGCCATGGTTGCTTGGTCCCATGTCATTGGGCAGCCCATTATGGTGACAAGCACATGTGGTACATAGGGAACTCCTTTACAAGGCAGACAGGGGGATACAGGAAGGAGCCAAGGCAAGATGTGGCTATATCCCAAAGGCACACACATCAGACCAACTGCTTCCACCTAGAACTAGGCCCACCTCCTACCTTCCACCATCTCTTACTAATGATATCATTGCATAAATTAACCCATTCATTCAGTTGAATCAGAAAAAATGTCTTTTCGCATCCTCTTCTCATGATCTAATTAGATCACAGAAAACCATCTGGCTCACGTCTGTAATCCTAGCTACTCAGGAAGCTGAGATCTGAGGATTGCAGTTCAAAGCCAGCCTGGAGACTAAAGAACAAGAGGCTCTTATTTCCAATTCATCACTAAAAAACCAGAAGTGGCGCTGTGGCTCAAAGGGTAGGGCGGGAGCCTTGAACTGAAGAGCTCAAGGACAACACCCAGGCCCAGGGATAGGGCAGTAGCCTTGAGCTGAAGGTCTCAGGGTCAGCACCCAGGCCCAGAATTCAAGCTCCATGACCCACAAAGAAAAAAACAATCTAATTAGTGTCAGAAAAGTTATGACCCACACACTAGAAATGTGTTTTACTATTACTGTTAGCCTAAGCATCTTGTTACCAAGTCCAGTTGACCATCATAAGGCATATGCTCTTGTAGGAAAGACAGAGATACCCATGTTTATAGTAAACACATACTTTGGTAAGGACCACACTATGCAGAGCTTTATAACACGGTGGATTTAAATTGGATCACTTAAAATCTAAACAGTATTGTAAAATTTTAATAAAGCCTTAATGAAAGGTAATTCACACACCATGAATAATGGACCCATTGAAAGTATATGTACAGTTCAGTGGGTTTTAGTATGTTCAGAGTTGTAGAGTCATAACAACACTCAAATATTTTTAACATCCCAACAAACCCCATAGCTGTTAGCTGGCACACTTACTTCCCCCATATCTCTGAGGATTTGCATATTCTATCCATTTCATCTAAATAGTATCTCATAATATGTAACCTTTGTGCCTGGCTTCTTTAACTTAGCAGTTCATAGCTATACCCCATTCTTTCTTATAGCTGAATAATACTCCATTGTATGGATGTGGTATATTTTAGTCATTGATTTATAAGGCTTTATTCAAGCATATATTTTAGCTTCCTTGGGTATATAGATGAATAGAATTGCTAAATTGTGTGATAAGTCTAACATCTGAGGAACTTCCAAAGTGGCTGAGCCATTTTACATTCCCACCAGCAGTATAGGAGAGGTTCAGTTTCTTCACATTCTCACCAGCACCAGCTGATTTGGGGAAAGAAGAGGGTTCACTCCTAATGTGTATAAAATGTTATCCTATTACTTTAGGTGTGTTTATTGATCATTTGTTTTGTGCTTTTGGATCCTCTATCCTTCCCAGCTAGGAAAAATAAAGCTGTCAGCTTCCTTTTATTTATTTTGCCATGGTAAGAAACCATGCCTATCCTCATTTTTGGGCAACTAGAACCACACAGGATGCTCTTAAATCTGGTGCCTCTTCAAATCAGACCCTAGACTGCAGATTCCCACAGCAAGATTCCTCCTGAAGAAACTCAGAGTTCTTTTAAGTCCTTGAGTTATGTGACAATAATGAGAATCCATCTGAATTTAGCATTTGGCATCTTCTGAAAATAAATGTTCTGCATGGCACATTTTTTGATGTCTGTTAAGGAGGGGTGAGACATGGTAATCAAAGGCCTTTGAACTTGCTTTCAAAATATAAGAAAAGTTGGCCGGGAGTTTGGCCTAGTGGTTAAAGTGCTTGCCTAGCATAACATGAAGACCCGGGTTCGATTCCTCGGTACCACATACATAGAAAAAAGCTGGAAGTGGTGCTGAGGCTCAAGTGGTAGAGCTCTAGCCTTGAGAAAGTCCAAGGACAGTGCTCAGGCCCTGAGCTCAAACCCAGGACTGGCAAAAAAAATAAATAAATAAGAAAAGGATTGCAATTTATAAGATTTTTACAGGAACTGATAAGGATCTTAAACCTCATTTCTTGGTCGCTGAGTGGCTATAAATGGCCCTGTGCTCTTGCTATGGTTTCACATGCAATTGCTCCTCTAAAAGGCTTCTCAGTGTCCTCAGGGAGATTACATTTTACCTGGTTGCCTTGGTTAATGTTTAAAATGGTACTATCTTTTTTTTTTTAATTCCACATTTCGTTTTGCTTTTTTCTCTTCTTTTATAGATGATCACAGTAGGGTGAAGTTAAGACCTTTACCAGGAAAAGACTCTAAGCACAGCGACTACATTAATGCAAACTATGTCGATGTAAGTCAGACATGTTTTTATAGCCCTAACCCATTTCTGAAAATTGAAGAGTATAACAGAAATTGCTGCATGTATTTTAAAACTGCACCGAGGTCTCATGGAAAGCACAGTGTATTCATTGTGCAAGGTGCTTGAATTATTAACTGGCCGTGTGTGATACTGCTTTCCTTTCACGTTGTACTCTGTCATCTTTGAAGGGATACAACAAAGCGAAAGCCTACATTGCCACGCAAGGACCTTTAAAGTCGACATTTGAAGACTTCTGGAGGATGATTTGGGAACAAAATACCGGAATCATTGTCATGATCACAAATCTTGTGGAAAAAGGAAGAGTAAGAGCATCTTGGTTTATTATCTTAATTATACACCTGCATTTACAAAGTATTTACAGAGTGCCAACAGGAGAACAGGGATTTACAGAAGTGAAACGTGTTCTCTTTACTCTAGTTCTGATAGTAGACTTGTGGAAAAAGAGCTAAGCATGACAAATGTGAATGCCATGTGATGGCATTCTCTAGTCTGGAAGGTATTGCAGTAACTAATATTTGAAGTGAAACTTGAAGAGGGAAGGATATTATAAGAACCAACGGGGGGGGGAAGAACCAACGAAAAGGAAGTTGGAAGATATAGGAGGGAATGAAGAAACTACTAAAAGAACTGCCTACACACCCTGACTTTCAGACCACATTTGAGAAACACAGTAATTGTTACAGAAGATACTGGATTATGGGTTTATAAATGCTAATTTTGGCTAGAATGAAGTCTAATTCTTCAAGTCCATTGTTCAGAATCACTACTGCTTCCCTCTTGACTCTTTCCCTTTGGTGACCCAAAGGATCTGTTCCACAGATCCCCTGTTCCTCGCCCATAAATCCAGGCCTGTATCCCACATGACACTTCAACTTTTTCCTCTCCCAAGTTGCCCCAATGCATCAGCTTCTTCAGAGGACACTTCTACCTTCAAGAATTTCAGCCAGTGCAGTCTTACCCATGTCTGGCATTGTCATTTGTAACTTGTTTTTCTTTTTTCAGCGGAAATGTGATCAGTATTGGCCAACAGAGAATAGTGAAGAGTATGGAAACATTATTGTCACACTGAAGAGCACAAAAGTACATGCCTGCTATACTGTTCGTCGTTTCTCAGTCAGAAACGCAAAAGTGAAAAAGGTATGAGGAGGATTGGGTGGCCATCAGAGCAGGGCTACCAGTATGAAAATCATGGTACAACACAGTCCAAGTTAATAAATTGGTTTTGATAAAACTCATGTCATGTCATGACAGATGTCAAACATCTGATTGCTGGTTTCCCAAGAAATACTAGTGCTGGTTTTTCAAAATGTGTACTAGTCCTGAACTATGCTTATGTATAAAATCAACTTCTTGCCAGGCACAAACTTTGGTGGTTCATGATTCAAAACTGTAATTCTAGCTACTCAGAAAGGTGACTTCTAAGCATTGTGGTTTGAAACCATTCCAGGCAAACAAGTCCAGAAAAATGTCTGATAAATCAAGCAGTAGAATGCAAGCCTTGAGCATAAAAGCTAAGCAAGTGTGGAAGTACAAAGCCTGATAGAGGTACACATGTGCACACACACGCACACACACACACACACATACACATACACACAGTGATGCTATTTGAAAAGAATAGAAAATAATTGCTATAGAAATGAGCAGTAAACACAACATTGGAGTTAAAATTTTTCTGACTAATGTTTTCTCATGTCCCTTAACTATAAAGATTTTTTCCCTGTAGAACTATTAATATGCAGAGTATCACACATGCTGCTTTCAAGTTACCTCAATGTGTTTAGTTTTCAAAATCCATTGTCATAACCATATTCATAGATGATTAACTATAGATAAATTCCCAATAAGAAAATACAGTTCCAGGCCAGGAGTGTGGTCTAGTGGTAGAGTGCTTGTAATACCATGCACCAAGTCCTGGGTTCGTTTCCTCAGTACCACATACATTAAAAAGCTGAAAGCGGTGCTGTCGCTCAAATAGTAGAGCTCTAGATTTCAGAAAGCCCAAGAAAATACAGTTCTACGGGGCAATGTACTCATATATAGGACAATTGCAGAAAATAAGACGTTTTTGGCATCTTGGGGATCTTTGGAGATGTGTTAAAACAGTAGTTCCCTTACCCCACGAATCACATCTACTCAAATTGTATATACAATTTTAAAAATAGTTGAAACATGAAATTCAGTAGCACCATCCCTGTTTACATGATAGAGCAGTTTGCTGGCTCAAGCAAACCAAGAGTTAGTATAAAGCTGCTATGACTCATAGGAACGCTCTAGGAATGTAAACAGACCCACTCACCCTTCTTGTAGAAACAACTTGTCAGAGAATGATATAAGTAGGATCTTAATGTGTTCTAGATACTGATAACAGGAAAACATGAGCCTTAGGCCTTCGTGGCACAGTGCTAGATGTCCTGTTAAGCATGATTATTGATCCTGAATCATCAAAAACTAGCTACCATGTAAAAGTTGAGTCCATTAAAGAAAAACTTCTGTGAAAAAGTCCAGTTGGTAAATTGTTTTGCATTCAGAGCACTCTCGTCACTTCCTAGAAAAGAAAACACAGCAGTACCTGGCCCTTATCTCTGCTTCCAGAACGTGGAGAAGGGTTAGGAATAATGGCCCACCAGGAAATGAATGCAAAGTACAAAAATGGACAAGTCTGGACACAGAGCCTTATAGGAAAAATATTCTAAGTCTAAATGCCTGCCATTAAATGTTCACTCTTGGTATGATCAACTTGGTCTTAAGAGATGGGGTGTGCCACATACAGCTAGATAATACCTCTATTTAGTAACAAGAAAGTTTGACCGAATTGAGAAAGGGAACTAGCTCAGAAACAGTAATTGGGGGAATGAAATCAGAAGCTCTATTTGCAGGCACCCTTTGAAGTCCTTTTGTCCAGAATGCTCCCTCTTGGACTCACGGCATCTTTTTACACCTTTTCTCCTAGGGCCAGAAGGGAAACCCCAAGGGTCGTCAGAATGAAAGGATAGTGATCCAGTATCACTACACACAGTGGCCTGACATGGGGGTTCCTGAGTATGCCCTTCCAGTCCTGACCTTCGTGAGGAGATCCTCAGCAGCCCGCACACCAGACATGGGCCCTGTTTTGGTGCACTGCAGGTGAATTGGCATCTCTTCCTTCAGCCTTCTTTTTGATATATGAGCAGGGACCCTATGCCTTGTGAACTTGGAACCATAGGAATTCTATTCCTTCCTTTGGCTTAGAGCCCAAGTCCTTATCTGAAAGTGAAGATGAATAAGTCAACACAAACTTAAAATATCTGCCCAAGTAGACAAACATCTACTTATTTTCTGTTGAATTTATTTTTATAACCTCTAGTTTTTATAAAGTCATTTTCTTATTTAAGATCACTTTTGTTGATAGGGAAAGTGGAGAACTAAATAAAAAATCGATACTTCCAAGAGCATGTAAAAGTATTTAGGTAGTTAAAAATGCTGTTACTTGACCAAGCAAGATGACTCATGCCTGTAATGCTAGCTACTCAAGAGGCTGAGATCTGAGGATTGTGGTTCAAAGTCAGCCTGGGCACTAAAGTCCGTGAGACTCTTATCTCCAATTAACACTAGAAAACTGGAAGTAGCACTGTGGCTCAAGGGGTAGGGCAGTAGCCTTGATCTGAAGAGCTCAAGGACAGCGCCCAGGCCCAGAGTTGAAGCCCCATGACCAAAAAAAAAAAGTGCTGTTACTATATTTCTTTACTAGAATTTGTGGCCTTTTACTTGATGGGTATTACTAATTCTGTGATTGATGTTACATACCTGCATCTTTCATGCTGAATTTTGCTTGTTTTTTTTCTGTATTAACATTGCAAATTGAACTTCATACTTTATGTGCTTGCTAGGGTTTTCCTCTCATGGCTGGGGCTACTCTACCACTTGAGTCACATATCATAACTCCCAGTTTTTTTGCTGATTGGTTAGAGAGAAGAATCTCATGGTTTGTCTTCTTAGGCTAGCTTGAGACCATGGTTCTCGAATCTCAGCCTCCTGAGCAGTTAGGATTATAGGCATGAGCCACTGGAGCCCGGCTACATAGTATTTTCTAAGAATTTCTTTGGGCCATTTTTATAACGTATTGTTACTGAAGTAAAAAAGCCCCTTGTAGAAGTTGATACACATCCATAGTCCCATAAAAACCCAGCTTTTATGCTAATGCATTTAGGATCACTAAAGTGGAGAGAAGTCTATCAAACAGCCTAGGTATTGTACTAGATAGGGAAGCTTCTGGGGCATTTGTTCAAAAGAAACTTGTTATTGAGTTCTACAGAATCTAGATCTTCCTGAGTATTTTCCAAAATAACAAGAAATACGATTGAGGCACATTTTCTAAAGGTAACAATCTCATGCTATTCCTTGATGACTAAAGGCAAATATCCCTTTTACTAGAAACCTGCCAATAGCCCACTGGTTTGTCAGTTGCAACAAATGTCAACTGAGGCAGTTGTAGGGGAAAGGGTGTTTAGTCAAAGGAAGAGTGCACACAGAGTTACTGTTAGAGAGCCCAGCACACAGGAGAAGCTGAATTCCAGCATGGCAGGCCAACCAAGAAACACACCTCGATTGTCTTGCGGTTCCTGCAGTGTAAAGTACTCCTTATCATGTGTTCTCAGTGCAGTTTGTAGGCACTGTCTCCATGAATGCCCTGTGTCATGTCTTGCACGTTACAGTTATTTCCAAGTTCACTCCATATTTCACATACTGAGTTGCCTTCCTTTCTTACAGTGCTGGTGTGGGCAGGACGGGCACCTATATTGTGATAGACAGCATGCTGCAACAGATAAAAGACAAAAGCACAGTTAATGTCCTGGGATTCCTGAAGCATATCAGGACACAGCGTAACTACCTCGTCCAGACTGAGGTAAGGAAGGGACCCCAACACCCCCTTCAACTGAAAACCGAATGATGCGGATGAGACAGGTTTGTTCTCTTGGGCCTTGAAGGAATGCATATTCCTAATATTTGGATCTGTTTTCTATAAAGCACTTAAGATAAGATTCAATTACAGTTGTATTGAGAACGGTGTTAGAAATGATTGGGAGTGAAATACATTGCTAGGTTTGATTTAAAAATAACTCTAGGACAAGATGGTTCCTAAGGACTTCATTGAAGACAAATTTGTGGACAGCTGACCATATTGAACCTCCAGATACAGTTTAGAACACAGAGCTCAGCTTTAAAATAAATTATGATGAATAAGTGAGTACTGGAACATACCACCTAGCTCCAAATGCTTGCAGGAATTCACTGGCAGGTCCCTGTTTGAGGCAGAATGAACAGGTTTCCTGTTGATCATCACATTTGCACTTTTGTAGGAGCAGTACATTTTCATCCACGATGCCTTGTTGGAAGCCATTCTTGGAAAGGAGACTGAAGTATCTTCAAATCAGCTGCATAGCTATGTTAACAGTATCCTCATTCCAGGAGTGGGAGGAAAGACTCGGCTGGAAAAACAGTTTAAGGTAGAACTTTGCATAATAATGTCTTTAAAGCAAGGAAGTAGGAAAGTGGCCAGAACTGAAGGTCAGGTCCTCTTTGTACTCTTTAAATGTGATATGAAATCAAGTTCTGATCCATGCAAAGTGCCATTTGTATTCAAGTAGATGTAGTCCTGTAATCTATTTTCTTGTGAGCAGCTTATGACTTTGTCTAACCATAAACATCATTCTCTGGTCACAATAACATATAACATGAGACTGAGTGTATATTCTAATCAGAAAGAAAAGATTATTTGAACATGATAGCTCAAGTAGTAGAGTGCCAGCCAAGCAAACAAGTTGAGTGCAAGCCCTTAAGTTCAAACCCCAGTACTGGCCAAGGGAGGAAAAAGCTATTTAAGCTAGACATGATGGTTATGTACACTCAGCATTGGGAAAGATTGATGCAAGAGGATCAGTAATGCAAGAGCTTGTCTAAAATACAAAGTTTTTCAACATACTGTCCTCAAAATATGCCAGTTGAAAAATCTATTCCAGGAGACAATTTTGGAAAATAGAGAAAAGTATTTCTACAGTATTTTTTTTCTTTCAATTAGAATATTACTTTTAAAGACAGTTAAGGTTATTTGGCATTCTCCAAAGGTGAAAAAAAGAGAAGCCTTTTATGTGTATGCTAGGCAAGTACTCTACCACTAGGCCAAACTCCCGGCCCAAAGTAATGAGTTTTTTTTTTGTTTTTTTTTTTTTTGCCAGTCCTGGGCTTGAGCTCAGGGCCTGAGCACTGTCCTTGGGCTTTCTCAAGGCTAGAGCTCTACCACTTGAGCCTCAGCACCACTTCCGGCTTTTTTCTATGTATGTGGTACCGAGGAATCGAACCCGGGTCTTCATGCATGCTAGGCGAGCACTTTAACCACTAGGCCAAACTCCCGGCCCCAAGAGAAGCCTTTTAAAGAATTAAAATGAGAGAAGCTCAAAGCATTCATTGTGACTTTGAAATGCTGCCTGATTTTTTCCAATCATTAAGTGGTTTTTTATTTGTTGCATATGTAAAGTTAATTCTTTGTGTCAAGATGGAAAGGATGGGATAAATCTCTATAGCTTCTTTTCTCATGATAAAACTTTCCACGGACTTTGAAACCTTCATCTGGATCATGCCAAACAAAGTGATAAGAACTAAAAAATAGATTCACTTCACTGAGTTCAGTCATTTCACTGAATTTGGTCATAAGAATAATTTAAAATTGGGGCCAGGAGTTTGGCCTAGTGGTAGAGTGCTTGCCTCACATGCACAAAGACCTGGTTTCAATTCCTCAGTACCGTATACATAGAAAAAGCCAGAATTGGTGCTGTAGCTTAAGTAGTAGAGCTCTAGCCTTGAGAAAGCCCAAGGACAGTGCTCAGACCCTGAGTTCAAGCCCCAGGATTAGAAAAAAAAAATTTTTTTAATTTAAAAAGAGTGAAACTGCACAGGTTCATCTCATTGTTTTCCATGTGAACACAAAATGAGAAATTGCTTATGTATCAAACAAATGTACAAAACAACTGAGCAAGACTAATGAGAGCCTCCTTTAAAATCTAAAACATTCCTCAGTTCAAATTTTTTGAGTGGCAGTATGATGCCACAGTGAAAAATACACACTATGAAACTTCATTTCATGCATCAGAAATATATAAAATTACCTTCAGGGCATGTGAATATGAAACATGAAATTTATTGTGTTTAGACTTGATTCCTATCCCAAGACATCTCATTATATGTATGCAAATATTTCAAAATCCCAAAGAATCTGAAACTATTCTGGTTCTAAACATATTTTTTTTTCATCAAACAATCCAATATATTCAGCTATAAACCAGGTATCTGTCTTTTTTACAGTCACTATTCATTTTAAAACTCAAATAGAAGAAGGAGAAAGAGTCAGATACTTGGACATGACAATTATCCCTAGAGCGCATGACAGCAGTTGACACAGTTAATACACTTAAGAAAAGCATTGACCAAATGATTTAGCCAGGGTACATAAATAAGAAAAATAATCAACAACTGGGCTATTTATAATGACTTTTAAAAATTCTTATTTCAACAAAAGTATACTAACAATCTATAAATTCTTCATCTGCAATCAGCATAATTACCTCTTGATGAGTTAATTTTTTTTATTGTAATTAGTAAAAGCGTTACATGATATTTGCCAGATAGAAGGTGCATTAATTCACATACATTGATACCCTTTCACATGTCTTGGTACCGGTTTCCCTCCCCCCCCACACCCCACACCCTTGATGAGTTAATTTTTGTGTGCCAGTAAGGAACTAGGGACAAAATCAGTGGTGATTTCATGTTGGCAAAAAAGTCCCCAAAGGGGCCAAGAGTGTGGCCTACTGGTAGAGTGCTTGCCTAGCATGCATGAAGTCCTGGGTTCGATTCCTTGGTATCATATACACAGAAAGAAAAAAGTTCCCACAGTACCCAGATTCCAGAAATGGACAAGGTCCCACTATTAAAGCATTGAGAGTATTCTTTGAGACACAAAGAAATATCCTTATTAGTAATATGATTATTAGTATTTTCCTTTTTTATTTCATTTTTAATTTTGTTGTTGGGATGATATATAGAGGGGTTACAGTAACATTTGTGAAGTAGTGGGTATATTACTTCTTGAACATTGATAACCCTTCCCATGGTTTTCTCCCACTTTCCCTCCCCTCAACCCCCTCCCAGTCATCTTTTCCCACCTTCCCTTCCCTATTTCAAATAAACAAGTAAGTACAATATACCAGGTACTAAAGTCAGATACAGTAACAACAGGAGATAAATCATAAGGGGGGGACAAAAGTGGAAAGAAATAACTTCACATAGTCCATTAAAAATAAACAACCATGAAGATAAACCTCTTATTTCTCGCTTAGTCACATTCTGTATAGCCATATGCACACACCTTTTGAGTTATTGTGATCCTCTGCTAGGAAAATCCTAGATGTATACTAATTATTACAAATAAGGGAAACCATGGAGCCTATGTTTTTTTGGGTCTGGCTCCACTTAATATGACTTTTTCTAAATCTTTTTATTGGTATTTTTCTAAATGATCAAGCAGGTACTATGAATTATACCCTTGAATGAAGACTAAAAATGTTGCTTTTCTTTTAGCTGGTCACTCAATGTAATGCAAAATACGTGGAGTGCTTCAGTGCTCAGAAAGAGTGTAACAAAGAAAAGAACAGAAACTCTTCCGTTGTGCCATGTAAGATCCTACAATCAGTTTGACTTGGGTCAGAGGGTTTTTAAATTTTTTTTCTTTTAAGCCGGGGCCATGGCTCACACCTGTAATCCTAACCACTCAGGAGGCTGAGATCTGAGGATCTCAGTGCATGGCCAGCCCAGGCACTGAAGAACATGAGACTCTTATCTCTAATTAATCACTAGAAAATGAGAAGTGGGGCTGAGGCTCAAGGGTAGGGCGGTAGCCTTGAGCTGAAGAACTCAAGGACAGTACCCAGGCCCAGAGTTCAAGCCTCATGATTGACAAAAAATAATAATAATAAAATAAATAATCTTTAAGCAATTGTACCAAGGGGTTATCATAAAACATACCAGTTTGTGAATACTTCTGCCATATTTCAATTTAAGGTGATAGTAATAAAGCTCTTATTACTCCATGAATTCTAGATTAATCTGTACAATTAGAACTACAGCATTCAACTATCCTGGATAAAGAAATCCAGACACAATTAGTTTAGAGTTAAATGTTTGCATTAAATAATTCAGGATACTTTATGTATGCACTGTAGACATTTTTCTCTACTGAGAGAGACCACTGTTTTCTGAGCCCTTCACAGGGCCAAAGACATTTAAGGTTTAAGTTTGTGGGGTGAAAAACAAAGTAGTGGAACTCTAAGAATATAAACTAAGGTCAAAAGTTATCAGAAACCCTCAGATATATTTCTATAAGTCATCCCTTAGTGGTCTACTATGAGATTTTCTCCTGTAACAGGAATTTTATCAAGTCTATCTTGTGTATGTGCACCAAAATTGTGTTTTACATTCTGCATCTCCCTTTGCTGAGACTTTTAAATAAATCTTAGAGAAATACGTTATTCCCATGAGGAGGAATATGTTTTGCTCAGAAGGAGCTATTGTTTACTGTATCATAAGACTAATGCTGTGTCACCATTTTCTCCGTGTGCTAGCTGAGCGTGCTCGAGTGGGTCTTGCACCACTGCCCGGAATGAAAGGAACAGATTACATTAATGCTTCTTATATCATGGTGAGAGTCAACCATTAATCATAAATTAAGTCAATTAAACTGCAAGGTGTTAAAAGCACAGATACCACCTCTGTGGATGGTTTCTTTTTTTCCATAATTTCTCAATGTGTAAAATAGCAAAAAGTTTAAAGATTTCTGTATCTTAGAATTTATAACAAAAGATACCCAAACAGTAGGAGTACAAGAAATGCCTACATAAAGCACAATGCTTCTTACAGAATTACTTTTTTGGTTAATTTTACCCATCTAGCTTTTGAATAAAAGTGACGACTAAGTAAAAACAGCAGGGGGAACTTGAAGTGGATTGCATGTGGAGAGAAAATTGTTTGCACAATATTAGAAATAAACCTAAGAATTAGCCAAATGTACTAAATGCCTTTCTCAATTATTTTAACGTTATCAAAAGCAATGCTGTAAGGTTCCATGAGTCTATTCCTCTACCACCAAGTTAGAACGAAAAGCTTATAATCTGACTTTTCTCTCTTTCCAACTGAAGGGCTATTACAGGAGCAATGAATTCATTATAACCCAGCATCCTCTGCCACATACTACGAAAGATTTCTGGCGAATGATTTGGGATCATAATGCACAGATCATCGTCATGCTGCCAGACAACCAGAGCCTGGTAAGTAAAGCACATCTGCTATATATTAACACGCGCATGCGGCTCCAGATATACAGAACTGTGTACTGTTGTGTCTGTGTGTATGCTAGGGAAGAAACTCAGGACTGTGGAATCACACTGTTATCCTTGATTCTCTGATACCACCCTTCGTGGCTAGGTGCCAGAATGCTTCAAATGATCCTTGATATACCCTCAACAACAACCACAACAACAATAACAACAAACTATAATTTATAGATGGACTTCTTACCCTGCTGTAGGTCACTTGTGATAGAGTTTATAACACTTATGGACTGTGTCAGTGCTCTTCCTTCTCCACATACTAACTTCATTCTCAGAATACTTTCGTGACCAAGAGATAGTTAGGATTGTATATGTATATAATAGGTGAGAAAATGGAGCACATTAACTTTTGTCCAGGAGCATATACCAGTAATTAGAGCCAGGACTTAAACCTCAGTTATCAGTCTCCAAATTCCATGCTTGTCATGTACTAAAATGTGTCATTATTTTCTCCCATTTTGCAGCCGAGTAAGAGCCATTGCAGGGCAGTAACTAGGAATTGCAATTTGGGGCTCAACCTGTAGGTCACTCTTAAGGCTTTGACTAAGCCATTATATCTTTGCTGCTTCCTTGCTTTAATCGAGTAAAAAAACGTAAAGGAAGGGAAGACAAATATCTAATAAAGTCTCAAAGCTATTTAGACGACCATGCATAAATAAATTCTACATTAGCTCAGTTTTGCAAAGTTAATATGTGGACATGTGAGCCCACAAGATAAAAACAAAAAACAATGAGGATCTGGCTCCTTGAGTGTCAGATTAATGAGTTTTTTAATCAAGAAGGAACAGCATGTGATTGAACCCTAGTCTGGATGACATGCATTTGACTGTGTGCCCAGGCAGTAGGAACTTCTTCACTTTGTCGCATTTTGCTCCAGCTTCAGAATACCAAGGCTGCTTCTGTATGATGGAATGGCAACAAAATTGAGAATCTTCAGCTCAAAGCTGGAGTGTAAATTTTCAAATTAGCTGGCAACAGGGGTCCGTTCCGTTTTGGCATGTGGAAATGGGAGGCATTTCAGGTTTTTCAAGCATTCATGTGTTGGAGTTTTGAGTTGGTATTTGGCTATTGTCAGTCCATCGAGGACAACCACCATAGAGAATTTGCCCAGACTTACTTGTACCATGGGTTACAGGGCAGCTGGAACCAATAATGGGATTTGCATCCTACAGACACAGGATAGAACGGGAATAGGCATGGAACGGGGGTCTCTGTTGGCGAGAAAGTCTGCAGTCATGTGTGTCTGCTCTCTTAGCTGCAGTACTCACCCTTTGAATCCTTACATAGTTCGTTGTTTTTTTCCCTTAAATTTATAATACCTAGATTTGTTCTTGTCTTCTTTTTACAACTATATATAATTCTCTAAGTAGCCCAAAAGTCATGGTCCTAACTCAGGGAACATTCGTATCCTAACCATGGTCTAGACAGCTTTTCAGCTGGAAGTGTATTTGTCAGCAAACAACCACAGAATGCCTTCTGAATTAAAAAGCAGCACCTCACTTTCTTAGTCTTCCAAAATGAGAGATTTCTGACTGCAGTTTCTGTATTTTAAATGTTTTTTTCTCTGCCTTTTTCCACTGTGATTAAAATCTCTTTAGTATCTAATTTACTATTCGTATTACAATAGTTCCTGAGGTACATGGTTTAATTTCCACTTTCAAACATGGAAATTTAAGCCACAGACTTATCAATTTATCCAGGATCACATGTGATCCTATTCCTATGCTAACCTGGGCAGAGTTTTGACGCCCTGTTAAAACAGTTACAGACTTCTGTATAGACTAAACCCAATTGCTAATCTGTTTCCCCTTATGCTGAGCTTTAAAAATAAAAACGTACTTGGCAATAAACTGTATTGAAACTTGAAAGGGTGATAAGTCTTATTGGATTTATTGGCTCATTTCTAATGCAACAATGTAAGATTAAACAAAGCCTTCTTTGTTTTGAACATTACTCAGAATTATTCCTAAACTCAAGGATAGTATCTACGCATTTTCCTGAAAATGCCCACAGGAATCTCCATGCAGTGGGCAACCAAGTTTGTCAATTGAGCAAATTAGAAAGGTGGGAAGGGGTCTGTGGTCAGTCACGTTTTACACAAACTCTCCCACCTGTGCAACAGTTTTTGAGACTAACAAAGCCTGACTACTAGAGCTGAAAGACTATGTCTTCCCTTTTGAAATCACTGACCATCTTTCTTTTAAAGAATGCCTGTACTTAGAGCCAACATGCTTATTTATGCACAACTTCTTTCCCAAGTGTTCTGTCCTTACTATTGTCTGTGTGATTTTAGCTACATCCTTATGAACATTCCTGACTGTAAGTGAAGATGCCCCTCATATGTTAGGACCAAGGATAACAGTTCCTTGTGTAGAAACTAACATTCAACATTTATAAAGAACTTGCACAAGCCAGGCTCAGTGGCTCACGCCTGTAATCCTAGCTACTCAGGAGGCTGAGATCTGAGGATCAACGTTCCAAGCCAGGCCAGGGCACAGAAGAACCTGAGACTCTTATCTCCAATTAACCTCTAGCAAATGGGAGGTGGGGCTTGGCTCAAAGGTAGGCGTTAGCCTTGAGCTGAAGAGCTCAGAGACAGTGCCCCTGGTGAGTTCAAGCCCCGTGACCCACAAAAACAAAAAGAACTTGTACAGATTGATAGTAGAAAAATTAATATCCCAATTCAAAAACTGACCTGTAAGTCACTCAGTAGTTCTCAGTGTTATGCATCATTAAGGAAAAGGCAAGTCAGAACCAACCAAATGCTCTCAGATGGTTGATGAGAGTGTGCCTGACACATTATCAAGTATGGACGTCTCTGAAGAAATGAAAAAGTAGAACCGTCATATAAAATTCATCAATCTCTTCTGGGCATATAACAAAAGAAAAGGAAGTTGCTACCTTGTAAAGATAACTGCATCCCCATGCATTATGTACAGCAGCTAAAACCTGGAAACACTGCAGCATCTGTCAGTGGACAGCCAGCTAAAGAAAGCCTGGTGAATGTGCATGTCGGTACACTTTCCAGCCATTAAAAAAAAAAAAAAAAGAATCTTTACACCATGTGATTTTATAAGCCTAACCTGAAAGAAAATACTGCATGACCTCACCCATTTTTTAAAAAAAAAATATATCAAGAACAAAACAGTAGTTTAGGGTTGGGGCAGAAATAGGGAATTATAGATCAGATGAAATGAAGTAGCAGGTATAAAGGATTACGTCTAGAGCACTCGTGCCCAAAGCAAGGAATCTAGCTAATAAAACTGTACTGCACTTGGGATTTATGCTGTTTTAGTTTCTCTTGCCAAAAAAAGTTTAAAATGATTCATATGTTCATTTGCTTAACTAGAATAACCCATATTATCTCTGCATCAGGTAGCATTGTGCTTTGTACTTTATACACAATAAAATTTCTCTGTAAAATACCCTTTATCTTAATAATATAAAAATGAACAGATAATGTTTATGACAATCCTTTAGAAAATGCTATTCAACTGTGTATTTGTTACTGATATAACACATAGGAAATAACAATTAGCGTGTTTTAGTTGCTTAAGCAACTGAGAAATAGTAAAATTAATTGACCTAGATCCAATCTCTGTTCTTGCTGTTCCAATTATGATTCAGAACACTTGTTAGCTGGGAAAAATATATTCCCTACGGAGGGGGCACTTTGAGTTGTTACAGTAATAGGTGAGAGGCGCTAGGAAATGGTTATCTGTCAGCATGCATTTTGAGATAAGAGTACAATAACCATCAAGACTACATGAAAATACAGTGCTCTGAATTCAGCTTATAAGATGACTTGAGAGGTGTGGAGAAAAGCAAGGAGTCATTCTGCGAGAAAATTCAAAACTAAAGGTTGAGCAGTACGGCAAAAGATTTTTTTTTTCTTCCTTGATTCCCAAAGGCAGAAGATGAGTTTGTGTACTGGCCAAGTCGAGAAGAATCCATGAACTGTGAGGCTTTTACTGTCACTCTTATCAGCAAAGACAGACTGTGCCTCTCTAATGAAGAACAAATTATCATCCATGACTTTATCCTTGAAGCTACACAGGTAACCAAAACCCCGGGCCCCTCCATAATAGCCAGATGTAGGCCCTAGATGATCCTTTTAAGTAATACTGAAGTAATTTGCCACCCTCAAGACAGGCCCAGGTGTTTGAGTAAGACTCAATTTAAAATATGTACCTTTCCCTTTTTTCTTCCTTCAAATATTTGCCCTTTCCAGCTGACTAAATGAAATGTAACAGTTCTGATTCGGCATGCATACAAATAGGTCTGTTGACCTAATTTTGAAAACAATATAATAAAGCTCAGAGGTTTGGGGGTTTTTTGTTTTGTTTTTGTCTTCAGAAACTGTGAGTCTTGCAATGTGCTGCAGAGATAATATGCTGATTTTTTTAAGTAAACAATATTTAGTATGTTATCACTTGCTTCTAGTATAACAGGATGAAGGAGGGGAAAGGAAAAAGGGTGAAACATTTTCGGCTCTCCATGAAGGAAATGGGAGTAAACACTCAAGCTACTAATAATATAAGACGGTAGTTAAAGCACCCTCTTCCTTCACTTGCTAGGCTGTCTCTGCCTATGGCGAGAGTCATGCTGCTAGACTTGCTTTGTTGCTGGAGATGCAGTCTAGTGAACTCTTCTTCCTGGATTGGCCTTGAACATTGAACCTCCAGGCTCTAGATGTCAGCCTCCTTATCAGCATATTTACACGCATGAGCTACCAGTACTCAGCTGTTTTATCAGTTGAATTTGGGGACCGAACAAAAGGAGATTCTACTGTTTAGCCCACACATTCTGCTCCGTCTCTATGGCAGGCAGATCTTCATATTTTTCTCCACACTTGTAGTTGTGTGTTAACCTGATGTTATTTAGAATTGTATAATATTTTCTATCTAAGGAACACTTTCTAATCCTTTGACTATTAGACCTATGAAATAGAGGACAGGCTGTGTGACTCACATTGTGTTACTTACAGGATGACTATGTCCTAGAAGTTAGGCACTTCCAGTGCCCCAAATGGCCTAACCCAGATGCTCCCATCAGCAGTACCTTCGAACTGATCAACGTCATCAAGGAAGAGGCCTTAACACGGGACGGCCCCACCATTGTTCATGATGAGTATGTGCTTCCTACTGCATTATACAATTTTCACAGTTTTAACCGAGTTCCTATAGAAGACAGAATATAAAGCCTATTCTCTCTTTTTATGACAACTCTGTGTTATTTCTAATGTGTATAAGTTTTGTACTTCCATTTACATTTTAATAGGGTCTAACTGTGCCAGAGTTCCAAGTTTTCATACAGTGTATATTCTAGGAAAAAGAACAAACAATGTCTTAACTTACAAAACAGCTGTGCATGTGTTTAGCTTATAATGTAATAATATGGTTAACTCTTTATGTACTGTGGAGGGTTTTTGTGCCAGAACTAAGGGTTTGCACTCAGGGAGAGTCTTGCATTCTTGCTCAGCTTTTTTTTTTTTTTACATGGAACTGACTTTACCACTTGAGTTATGCCTCTACTGTAGCATTTTGCTGGCAAATTGGAGATGGAGCCTCATTAATTTTTCTGCCCAGGTTGGCTTCAAAATGAAATGCTCAGATCTCAAGCCATGTTCATTTCTATTTTTGATCTAAAATAGCTCCTTGGGTCAGCAAATACTTTATATTTATCAAATTACCAACTTTTTTGGTAACATAAGATACTAATAAATTGGAAAGGAAAGCTTAAGACTTTCTTGAGTTAGTGCTATGTCCTGAAGTGCAGAAAGACATTCACCCTATGTCAGAACCTTTCCCTTAACTCATAGTACACTTCTGCTTTAACTTTCATTTACTCAACCACATTGCTGGCTTCTTCCAAAGACTTTGGTGTCTACCCTAGAAAATCGTGAATATTTCAAAATGTTGGCTTAATAGTAAAATTGAAAATCAGGAAAACATTTGAATTGAAGCTTTGATTAGATAATACACTAAAAACAATCCCTAGAAATGTCACCAAAGTGTTTACACTAGGCAGTTGCTGTCAGTTCATGAAACTTTCTAGCCCAATGGCACAGTATAAGATTGTTTCTTACTTATTCCTTACTAATCTGGATCAGCCTTTCAAATGCCTCCAGGGTTTACTAATAATTCAGGATAAATGCTGGTATCGCCATCTCTTCTCTTGACTAGTTTCTCTTGTCCTGATGTCAGAAATATAGCTCACCTTATGTTTTTGTTGGTGAAAGAGGGAGAGAACTAACAGCAGCTAAGACGTGGAGGTCACTATTTGGTTCACATGCAAATGTGTTACTTCCAAAATTAATCAAACATTTGCTTATTCCCAGACATACAGACTAAATTTGTGCGTGTGCTCATGCCATATAAGTGAGCTGAGAGAAGTCATGACGGAAGTGTATTTTTCTGTGGGGATATGCCAATTTCCTATTCACTAGTTTTTCACATTGCCTGGGAGCACATGTAAATGTTTTAAAACAAACATTTTCAAGTTGACCTGTTTTTGGTATGTCTGCACACCCCTTCCTAGGATCTACAAAGGCCTTCAGTTCCACTTCTGTACCATCAGGCTCATCCTGTCCCCATACACCAGGTGTTCACACCAGAAACACAGCAGTCATTTTCCAATTTCCCTTACCTTCACATCTAACTGCCCACCAAACCTTGTGGCTAGTATCCATTCTCTAAATATCCTGTACTTAGAAATGGCGCTGTGGCTCAAGGGGTAAGGCAATAGCCTTGAGCTGAAGAGTCCAGGGACAACGCCCAGGCCCAGACTTCAAGTCCCACGACTGATGTTCATTCTTTGCTAAATCTTTGACAATCTGTTTTATTCTTCATTCTTCTAGCTATTAATCCAGTCTTCCACTGAAATACTACCTGCAGACTACCTTGCCCCTACAAAATCCCTCTGAATAGCCTTGCATTTGGCACGGTTCAAAAATCGCCTTTTTGAAACTTTACTCAAACATGCCAATTAAAACCATTAGCAAATACTGCATCCTTAGCAGCACATTACATACACTTCAGATGAATATTGTTCCTGCTCCTCCCTACTGTCCCACAGTAGGGAGGCCAGCAAAGGCAACTTATTCTTCTCAGTCTCCACAGACTGAGTGGGTGTAGGATTAATTGCTTGCGTGAATGGATAGCATGCTTTTAAATATGACTTACACACAAGGACATGCACCTTATAGGGACTGTCCCAGAAAGCGTGGCTTTTGTCAGTTATTTTTCCTGCATAAATGGTTCTGTGGACCAGGAGCATGGCCTAGTGGTTGAGTGCTTGCCTAGCATGCATGAAGCCCTGGGTTTGATTCCCTGGTGCCCTACATACACAGAAAAAGCCAGAAGTGGTGCTGTGTGTGGCTCTAGAGCACTAGCCTTGGGATAGCCCAAAGACAGTGCTCAGGTCCTGAGTTCAAGCCCCAGGACTGGCAAAAAAAAAAAAGTTCTGTGCAACATAGACTATTTACAGCAATGAAGATGGAACAAGGAAACCTGGTGAAGGCACTGTTTCTTATAAGAGTACAGGAAATATACTAGAAAGGATGAACCTGATAGGAATACAGCTTTAACAAATGTGAGGATCTAATAGTGAAATTCAACCCCCTGCCATAACTGAAGTAAAGCCAATAAAAATATGCATAAACATAAAATCAACAAAAATTTGTGTGTGTCTGTGTCTGTGTGTGTGTGTGTGTGTGTGTGTGTGTGTGTGTGTGTGTGTGTGTGTCTGTGTGTGTGATCGATCCTGGGGCTTGAACACAGGGCCCATGCATTGTCCTTGAGCTTTTTTTTTTTTTGATCGAAGCTAGTGCACTTTCATCCACGTCATCTCCTTTGCTTGAAGAATGAAGCAGCTTCCTGTGTAACGAGGCTAGTTTAATTGAATATCAAAATGTGATCTGAAGACCCCAAAGGGAAAGGTAGCATCTCTCAAGCTCTTTAAGAAACTCAGAAAGTCAAAGTCAAACTTTACACAAGATGATATGTCCACTTTCAGGAGTGTAGAGTTTTTTCACAGTTACAATCATCATACCCAGGACTGGCAGAGTGTGCTCGTGGGTTCTTGTTTTGTATGTTATCTCATTTTTAATTTCTAATAGAGTAAATATTGATTTATGCAGCCCAAATAGGTAAAAATTATATTCAGTTCAGTCCTGAGGTCAAAGAGTATGAAGATTACTAAAATATTCTGTAAGAAATGTAGAAATATAACCTGGGCACCGTGGCTCACACCTCTAATCCTAGCTACTCAGGAGGCTGAGATCTGAGGATCAAGGCTCAAAGCCAGCCCAGGCACAAAAGGACCTGCTAACTCCCAGCCCTGGTCTTTATTTTTTGAGACTTTTTCTTTGATTTTAATTTAGATATGTGTATGTTTAACTGATTTTTATTCCTAGTCATATTTCAACAACTTGTTTCATAAGTTCTTCCTCTTACTTCAGGTGTAATCATACATGACTTACCAAGGGGTATACATTCTGAGAAGTGTGCAGTTAGGTGAATTTCTCATGGTGGGAACATTCAATATGCTTACGCACACGTGGATAGAATGGCCATCATTATATTTGACTTCTCGCCCTAGCCAACATGTTACACTTAATTAAACTTACTTAATGACTAAATAAAGAAAACACAACCCATAAAAATTACCAAAGTAGGGGCTGGGAGTTTGGCCTAGTGATTAAAGTGCTTGCCTACCATGCACGAAGGCACAGGTTCAATTCCTTGGTACCACATACATAGAAAAGAGCCGGAAGTGGTGTTGAGGCTCAAGTGGTAGAGCTCTAACCTTGAGAAAGTCCACGGACAGTGCTCATGCCCTGAGCTCAAGCCCAGGACTGGCAAAAAAAAAAAAAATTACCAAAGTAATCACATGTGAAAAGCACATTCTATAATGCAAATCAGGTTACTGAACTTTGCTATCTCACTAGCTATGAATACCTTTAAAGAAAGAATTTTTAAATAAAAAGGTAGGGACAATCCTGATTTCAACAATATCTTCAGGACCAACTAAGTAAATTCTTCTTCTAATGAACCAACTCAGTACAAATGATTTTTTAATGTCATGCTAAAATAGGTCAACTCAGTACAATTCAGAATCTGAGGAAAGACAATATGAACAAGAACCAAAACACACAATAAATCAGATAATAGAATAGTCAAAACAAGATATTAAAATGATATGCTGAGAAATCTTATTATGAATATTTATTATGACTGCAGAAGAAATTTAGCACCCAAGAATGGTAAAATATACAATTCATGAAATTTTAAATGCAAGGGTTAGATAGAGTACTAATCACGTGTACACTACTGAAATAAAAAAACGGATGGTGGGAACTGTATAGTGAAGTTCTATGTGTCTAAAAAATTATCCAGGGGGGATAAAAGGAAGATTTAAAAGGATGAAATAATAGCTGAGGTTTTTATAAGAATTTAAGTGCTTTAGGAAAGTAACATTGAGAGAGAAGATTTGAATTTAACAAGTGTGATCTAATAGTAATACAGAGCAGTCTACACCCAAAAGGGGTAGGGAGGGGAAGTTCAGGTGGTAAAGTACCTGCTTAGCAAATACAAGGCTCTGAGTTCACTTCCAGTAGAGACAAAACAAAAGAAACTACAGGGAGGTTGCAATCTTAATGTCCATTTAAAGATGCCTTCCAATCATTCTTCCCCATCTCCTTGTTATCCTTGGATTAATTTCCTACTTCCTTTATAACATATATACATTTAGTTGGGTATGATTTTTTTTAATTTTTCTTATTTTCTGGTCATAGGGCTTGAATTCAGGGCTTAAACACTCTCTCCGAGCCTCTTTGTGCTCTTCTAGGGTTCTGCCACTTGAGCCATTGTTCCATTCCATCTTCTTTGTGGTTGTGAGACTTGAACTCGGCCTGGGAACCACCCCTGAGTTCTTCAGCTCAAGGCTAGTGCTCTACCACTGAACCACAGTGCCACTTCTGGTTTTCTAGTGGTTAATTAGAGATAAGAGTCTCAGGAACTTTCGTGCCTGGGCTGGCTTTGAACCCCAATCCTCAGATCTCAGCTTCCTGGGTAGCTAGGATTACAGGTATGAGCTGCAAGGGTCACCCCCATTTCCCTCTTTTTCTGAGTAGCGTATTGGAGATAAGAGTCCCACTGACTTTTCTGCTGGGGTTGGAACTGCAATCCTCAGATCTCAGCCTCTTGATTAGGTAGAATTACAGGTGTAAGTGAGCCACCAGCGCCCAGCTACATTTAGTATTTTGACTGTGTATGTCACCTGTTTCCTTTTCTATTCACCAACCCCTCTCCACTAGTGCCCTACCCTTCAAACTTCATTTCTACTTTCTGACACACATCTTGTTAAACTGAATTGTTCAATAGGTTTACTCCATGGAGTTTCACATAAAGTATACCTGAGTCAACTTGATGGTGTCTGTAAACATATTTCATCCTGAGTGATGTAAACATGATCCAGAAAGAGAAAAGGCACATGTTTTCTCTCATATACAGATCATGATCCCAAAAATACAACCTCTCATGTTAATACACACAGTGGCATTCTATACATGATATGCAAATCTACATGATATACATATATATGATCATACTGACAGATAATTCATATACAATAACCAGAAATTGAATTTCAATACATTCCTAAAAATGAATATCATGAAAAGTGTTTGACTAGCCCACATACATGAACATGGGTCCAATATCAAACACCACGAGTTGGGGAAATGTGGTTATCACATAAGACCACGCTTATTAACCACAACACATGGACATGAGAATGTAGTGAAATAAGATCACAAATCTTTATGCCTGGAAACTGAAATCCGAACATCTAGAATAACTAATAAGCAACTCATGGATTAAAGAGGTAACCAAAATAGAAATTGAACAATACTGAAAACTAAATGATGACCAAAGTACTGCACTTCAGATCTTGGTGAGCTGGAATCAGCTATGTCCAGAAAAATATTCAAGGACCAAACTACATTAGTTTTCAAATAATCAAGCTCAAGAAGCCAGAAAAATAATTATGAAAAGGACTAAGGAAATAGCAACATTAATAAAAGATGTACTTTTTGAGAATATGATGAAGAAAACAATAAAAGAAGGTGCAACTTAAAAAAGAAAAATAATCTAGGCCCAAAGTGGTAGAGTGCTAAACCTTGAGCAAAAAGCTCAGGGACAGTGCCCAAGCCCTGAGTTCAAGCTCCAGGACTGAAAAAAAAGAAGGGAAGGGAAGAGATTCTCAAACAAGATCCTCCCTCCCCTAAAAGTCAAAAATAAAAAAAAAGATTTAGGTTTATTAGTATAAATGATTTAGTCTTATCAGTATAAAAGGTTCAGACCTGCCAGTATAAATGATTTAAATTTATCAGTATATTTCAACACTGTTTATCCCTTCATTTGTGACCTAATAACTTTGATTCAGGTAAATACCATATTCAAAATACCATAACAAAATGGCCCAAAAGATGATTCCTGTAATACTAGTTGAAAGAAATAAACCTGACATCTAGGTATCCTATGTATATTAGGTAAGCAATTTTCGAAAATGAAATACATGTTCTTCTTGGTAATCAAGGGTATGTAAATTAAACTCTATTAATTGTAATTAATAAAGGGGTGACAGTTATATTCGCCAGATAGAAGGTGCATTACTTTTCACACATTGAAACCCCTTCTCAAAAACAAGCTCTTTTATCTGGGAGTAATATGAATTGTAAACACAAGAGTAAGAAATATGGCAGTGTCTTTAAAACCAAAAATGTGTATAACCTGTCACTAGACAGGTCTCTTCATGACATCTGTGCTAAGAGAGAGAAATGTTCTTCTGAGTGAAAAGAAATCGGATGCATGTGCCACAAGTGAAGGGATGAATTGTGTCGAAATACACGGATAAACCTAAATCTTAAAATGTGTACCTAATCACAATTTTGCATTTGAAGAAGTTATCTCTAAAGTTAGGATACTGATTAAAGTGGTCATTGGTCTCATTCAATCTAAGATTGAATTGAATAGCTCCATATTCAGTACTAAGGGAAGATAGCACTAGTCTTACTTCAACACCAATCAGCAGTATCACCTTCAACAGCTCATTTTGTCCATTGTTTCTGTCATTCATATGGAAAGTATGCCCTGGCACAGGGCCCTGTGGAACTGGAGTTGCCAACTTAGCATGATACTAAAATCAATTGCTCTTACTTTTCTGAAAATCTTACAGATTGCCATTATAGATTAGACTTACTCTACTTCACAGCCAAAAATAATGAATATCAAACTGCCTTTGAAACGTCTCTTACTTTTCATCCACATACTGTCCCATGGCATTTAGTGGAAGTTTTGAGTTCTTAGAAATTAGGGTAGTAGCACAATTAGGATATGATCATTTTAACCTTAAAAATAAAAGTAGAGCCTCATTAGATGATTTCATTGTTGTGCAAATATCATACTGTAAGTTACACAGACCTAGATGATACAGATCTGAGATCTTGCACATGTTGTAGTTGTGTATGATTGATAATATGGTAGATCTGATTACATCAAGATCATCACAGATTCATGATTATGACATCACTAGCCAATATGAACTTTATAAGCACCACTTGAATTCCACAGCATCCTTAAAAGTGCAGTAAGTAACTATTTCCATTTTTCACTCTTCATACTAGTGACTTCTTGGGAGTTTGAGGTGAAAATTTTTCAGAGCCATTTACCAGCTAGTACTTATCCAAAAGACTGTATAGTTAAGTTTCTCCTATTGTTTTTTCCTAATTCTTCCCATAGTACACGTCCTGCGTCTGCCTTTCATCCTCTCATTTCAAGCTGAACTTCTGATGAAAGAGATAGCAAGATTTCACATTCATAAACCAATGTTACCTTTATGTACCATCCCTCTCTCAGTCCAACATTTCATTTTGTCAATACATATATGTCTCAAAAACATATTTTACTAGCAAAGAAAACACTCCTTCCCTGAGTGATTCTGACATGGTTACCTTTCTTCCTCACCAGGTACGGAGCAGTGTCAGCAGGAATGTTGTGTGCCCTAACCACCCTATCCCAGCAACTGGAAAATGAAAATGCTGTGGATGTTTTCCAGGTGGCAAAAATGATCAATCTTATGAGACCTGGAGTATTCACAGACATTGTAAGTAATCTGCTAAAGCTATATATCAGCTGAACCTGATGCTCACCTTTTAGAGTCTCTAGGGGAGGGGTTCTCAACTAGAGGTCATTCGCAGAATGTCCCCAGGGACACTTGGGAAACATCCTAACACAGACAACACAGAATTATGTAGTCCAAAAGATTAGTAAGTACCACAGGGGAGAAACCCTGCTTTAGAGAATTCTCTGGTTATAAGACACAGATATCCCATTGCTTGTGAGCTATCAATATTGAGACCTGGTTGCATACTAGCAGATATGAGAAAGATATGAAAAAGGTGTACACACTTTCCTCCACTATGTTAATTCAAAATTACATTTTTAGTTGGTAATCCTATCTTAGGTGGAATGATTATATTGCTATTTGGCTCACTCAGTTTTCCTCTTGTTTTTCAGGAACAGTACCAGTTTGTCTATAAAGCAATGCTCAGCTTGGTCAGCACTAAAGAAAATGGGAATGGTCCCATGGCAGCAGACAAAAATGGTGCTGTACTCATGGCAGATGAATCAGACCCTGCCGAGAGCATGGAGTCTCTAGTGTGACTGGATTCCGGAAAGGGGGCATGTCCTTTGTAAACTTCTGAAGACTGAGAACTTTTTTGAGGCCTTTTTTTGCCAGACTCTAGGTTATACAATAACCCAGTTACTTTTTTACACTGATAAAAGTTTTGATATTTATTTTTTGCCATTTTATGTCTTAATGGTATCCTACTGAGCATTTGCACCTCTGTTCATTTCACACCGTGAAACGCAACTTTACCTAGTTTGCACTATATGATCAGTGTTACTGCCTATAATCGAATACTAAAGCAAACCCTGATGTGACATTCCATGACAGCGTATGTGCTACTTTTTAGTTCAGTACAGTGAAAGTCTTTGTAATGACAGTGAATCTTGGTTTTCATTATTATTGCTAAAGCAGTTGCATTCTACGAGCAGGCAATGCTATACTTTTCTTTAGTCCTCCCCTCCTATTTTCAGGCACTGTTCAATACTGTATGCCTTCTGTATTTTAATGGAGTGGATGGGTCATTTTTTTCTTTTATAAAACAGCTGGCTATGAGGAGCTACTAAGAAGGTTTATCAACATTGTAGCCTTGAAACAGGTCTTTTCATCATGGCTAAGAGATCCAGTAAGAAATCAGAAGGTTTTAGAGTTGCTTCATGTGAACATCTCTGATTAGTTACAAAGTTATATCCACAGCTTAAAAAAAATGTGTCAAAATAAAGGATAACTGTATTACAGCTTTCACAGTAGCTATGTGGACAGTGTGTGTTATTTCCATTTGACTCTCTGAAACAGTACTCCCTAAAACCAGGGCTGTCATTTACACTAGAAAGGTGGCAATATTTGACACAACTATAGATTCTTTCTAGTTAATCATCACTAATACATTTTTGTGTATAATACCTTACCTCATAAGTAGAATAAAAACTTTTGCAAGTATACAGTTTTGAAACTAGTACTCTAAAAAATATTCCACTACATATAGCCATCTAATAAAAACTACCTATAGAGTTAACATTTTCTTTCTTTTTGGCCAAATGTTTCAGAAATCTCTTACTTACATTCTTCCATTTCAGATTAAATTGAAAATACTGTTTGAGCAAAAATTGAGGGACTATCTAAACTCTCACACATGATTAAGTCTTACTGGGAAAGAGATAAATGGAATCTTGAATAAAAGGTGATATTTCCATTTCCAAGTGGATTTTAAGAGATGGCTTTGAATGCATTTGTGTAGTTTAGCCTCAAGGAAACATCATTATAGCATCAAAGAAACTGATCATCATTAGAGCCTCTGAAGTTATATTCACAGTACAGAATGGGAAAAAATGGGAGACTTTTTAAGAAATATCAGTAAAGTTAAAAAAAAAAAAAGAAGCACTTACTGAGATCTGTTCCTTCCGTTTCATGTGTGCTTTTCAGTCACCTGCCAGATTTGAAATCATAATCAGAATTGGGCCTATGAAGAACAGGCTTTGGTGTTATTTTATGCCAATAAAACTTGAACCAAAAAGCCACCGGGGCTACTCTATTTTCTTGGATAGGCATGACATGAATGACAAAATGATGATTCACACTGAGGTTCTATTTCCTTGAGTTGCTTGAGAAGTGTTGGAAGACCAGAGTGGCTATGGAGAGAGGAGCTACAGACCAAGTTCAGACATTTCAATGCAAAGGTCAGATCAATAGAGTTCTCACAATTCATCAAGGTTAATCTCAGCTTTTCATCATACAACATTCAGTAGCACAGGCAAGTGTGTTTCTAATAAACTGTGTGTATTAGTCTTTGGAAAAAGTGTTCAAGTGAACAAAATGTGCTATGTATGTTGGTAGATGGCACAGACTCCTTGACCACCCCTCAACTCCTATCAGGCAGGAAGGCTTGCCAATGGAACATTTACAACTACTGGAAGGCTGAGGGCAATGAGGAAGAGGAAAGTTCTTCAGTTGTTTAAGTGAGTTGCTTTAGCTGTGCCGAGTATTGTTAGAAACTAATGCTTCTTAGTAGATGGCACAGTGGCTTTATCATTCAAATGTAACATTTGAGTGCATGGTTCCTCCTTCAGTCATTCTTTTGTGAGTAAAAGACCATTGCTTGGAAGACAAAAGCAAGCATTCCCTTCCGTGCTATTTACAGAAGGCACATCCTCATTCTGTGACTGTCTTCTCTAACTGGAGTAACAGAATAATAATGAAAGGGAGGAGAAAGGAGAACGAGAGCAAGTCAGTAGGACAGAAACACTATAGAGGTGGTTTCATAGTTCTTTGTAAGCAATCTGTATGTCTATAGCAGGCTTGAACCAAACTACAGATCCTGACCCACTGAATAATGGACAGCTACCATTTGCCCCTCTTATCAAAGCAGTCCACACCCCTTTCACTGAGGATAGTTCTGACTTTCACCACACTGTTCCATCATCACTATTACTATCCATCAGTAGCAAAAGTATGCTTGCATCTTTCCAGGTGGCATTTTGAGACATAACACGTAAGTAATAGTCACTCTTGTATGCAAGGAAAAAGGAAATGGCTATTCCAAGTTAATGTGTGCTACTTCATAAAATAAAGTTATTTTGGGGTCTAGCTCTACAGAATCAGAATGCCCATACCATATAACACCAAATTGCTCTGATCAGACCACATGACCATGCTGGAAATCAAACATGTCTTATGCCCTCAGCAGAACTTTCTTACACTGCCATCTTCCTCATTTAAAAGAAGTTTTGACTTTAAATAATGTTAGTAAATTTTTCTAGTTTTACGCCTTGCAGTTTTAAGAGTCCCATTTGGAAGTGAAGAGTCCAGCAAGGTCAGAGAAGAGTTTTGGTATTCAAGTTCTGTTGGAGTTTGTAGCCCAGAGTGATACTGAAATCAGTAAATAACCTAATTATTTTATAATGAAACAGCACAACTGCCTTGTTATGACTTTTTCTTAAATGCATATATACTGTATTTAAAATTAAAATATAGATACCAATTTACCAAAGATATTACTAATTCTAAGCAAAAAATACACCCAAATTAATCATAATTTAAGAGAAAACAAAGTGTAGTGGTCTTAAAGAAGTTAGCAGTTATACTGGAAAATGCATTTTCAATTCCTGTGTTTGAAAATTTCTGTTCAAATGGTGCCAGTGAATTTTTATATGAAGGGAAAAAATGCCTGCTTTTTTCTGTTAGCAGCTGTAATTTCACTTAACCCTTTGAGCTTTCCCTTAATTTCATCTAACATACAATATTGGCTTTACTTATCTCTAGAAAGAAGGCATGCTAAAAATAGGGGAAATTGTAATAATGCTATTTGGCCTCTACTTTGTCTTAGGCGTTAAAACTGTTTTTAGTATTTTTGTTAATTTTGCAAGGGGAAGCATTTTCTACAGAAGATAATTTCAAGAAAAAAAACCTTGAGTTTTAAGAAATAACATCTCCAGAAAAGGAGAAAAGTCAATTTTGTAAAATGTCACAACTCTCCAACATTTGGGGTAGTGACTCCTTTTTTGTTAGGACATTTGAAAGTTGCAAGCAGCCATTATTTCTAAAGAATTTAGCCTGACTCTTGTTTCTTTGACTTCATTTTAAAATAGCTGAAATCATTAAAACTGTAAATATTTTGTTGCTTGGGTAAACATCTTCTGGGAACTTTGTATCTATGGTATATAATCATAGAATTTTATATTTTCATATAAAGCTAATTTTTTTCTAGTTTCAACTCGGTCATAGTTTTTCTTTTCTTTTCTTTTTGTGGTGGATATGTGAATTCAACGTTCCGTGTATTGAAGTAGCAAGAACCATCTTAGCATTCCAAAAGAATCCAACATGTTCTTTCTTTGAGGCAGTGATTGTGAAAGTTGAACTTTCTTTAAATCCCATTAACCATTTGTGCAATAGGAATTAGACATGATTAGTCACTGAATTCATTTGTTGCATTGATCCATTTGGAAGAAGTGATTTTTTTTTTTAAATTTGTTCTGGGGGAGGGATTTTGTAACCTGAAGATTTTCCCTTTTTTCTTTGTTTAAAACTATATCAAATCATTCTATTATAGTGTTATTTAATATGTAAATTGTATTGCTATACATAAATAAAGTATGGTTTTTGATGTACTCATTGTTGAGCATTTCAATGAAAATGTCTGTATCCATAAAAATCAGATTACTAGCTTCCTTTAACATTAATATCCAGGATTCCAGCTTAGTTTTCACAGTAGTAGAATTATTTCTAGTAGTTACTTTTACACAGGCAATAAACAAAAAAGAAGTGCTTTAGTAGATTGACATATTAATGTTCTTGATTCTTTAAAAAGTCAACAGTGACTATGCTTTACCTGTATATTGAATTAAACTCGATCTTCTTCCTGACTCTCCTGCTAAGCTGTTAACAAAATGACCTCTTTCTCAAGCACTTTATCCAGATATATAGCAACTTCTCCCTCATCATTTACTGACTACCATGAAGGATATACCCTTAGAAGGCTTTTGAAGAACTCATGGAGTATATTTAGGAATGATATAAGTGCTTCTACTATCTAGAAATAAACAAGTTTTTAAGCAAATATGTAATAGAAATCTGGTTTTAAATTCTGTCTCTAGGCAATTCCATCCAATCTCATGTAATTGTATATACTTTATTTATCAATTAGTCATAAAGTAGATGCCTAATCAAAACATAACTTTGGAGTTCCAGATTCATATTCAGTTGAGTATATGCTATTTGTATTTGTAAGTCTTCATAAGCCTTCCAAACAGAGTGACAAT
The DNA here is from genome assembly GCF_031878675.1 of Megascapheus bottae. Lineage (NCBI taxonomy): Eukaryota > Metazoa > Chordata > Mammalia > Rodentia > Geomyidae > Megascapheus > Megascapheus bottae. The sequence continues at coordinate 30,592,765 of NC_143510.1, forward strand.
AAGTATAACTCAGATTTTTTTTCTTCTACCCCTACAGTAACAATAGCATTTGCATAGGTCAAACTAAAAACACAGTAGTAATAATTGATTTCTCTTCATCTCCTGTTCTTTTTTTTTGGGGGGGGGGGGACAAGTCCTTGGACTTGAGCCTGGGCATTATCCTTGAGCTGTTTTTGTTTATTTGTTTGTTTGTGGGTCATGGGGCTTGAAATCTGGGCCTGGGCACTGTCCCTGAGCTCTTCAGCTCAAGGCTAACACCCTACCCCTGGTTCTGGCTGCTGTCCCAGGGCTCTTCAGCTCAAGGCTAACACCTTACCCCTTGAGCCACAGCCCCACTTCCCCTTTTCTAGAGATTAATTGGAGATAAAAGTGTCACGGTGTTCCTCAGATCTTAGCCTCCTGATTAGCTAGGATTACAGGCATGAGCCACTGCGCCCGGCTGCCTGAGCTGTTTTAAGTTCAAAGCTAGCACTCTATACCACTTTAGCCACAGTGCTTCCATTTTTTTTTCCCTCTCTCTTTGTATGGTACTGAGGAATTGAGCTCAGAGTTTCATGCATGCTGGGCAAGCACTCTACCACAAAGACATGTTCCCAGTCTTCCTGTTGCTTTTTAAGAGATGGTATCTTTTCTGTATCATCCATACTGATCCTGAACTCCTAGTCTTAAGCTATTCTTATGCCTCATCATCCAGAGTAGGTAGAATCATCAGTACATGAAATCATAGTAGATTCCTGCTATTTAATTTAAAAAAAAAAAAAACTGGCCCAGAGTTTGGCCTAGTGGTAGAGTGCTTGCTTAGCATGCACGAAGACCCGAGTTAGATTCCTCCATACCACATACATAGAAGAAAGCTGGAAGTGGTGCTTAGGCTCAACTGGTAGAGTGCTAGCCTTGAGAAAGTCGAAGGACAGTGCTCAGGCCCTGAGCTCAAACCCAGGACTGGCACACACACAAAAAAAACCCAATAAATTGTAAAATATATGCAAAGTAGCTAAACAGAGTCCTCAGTGTATACAGATGCCAAATTATTGAGATGCTCAATAGTTTTAGTCATTGAGTAAAGGCAAAATTAAACCACAAAATATATGCAAAATAATAGCATCGGGGAACCAGAATATGGGTCAATATATGTGACCTAAAAAGAAATGTAAGGGGCTGGAAGTTTGGCCTCGTGGAGAGTGCTTACCTAGCATGCATGAAGACCCGGGTCAATTCCTCGGTACCACATACATAGAAAAGCTGGAAATGGTGTTGTGGCTCAAGTGGTAGAGTGCTAGCCTTGAGGAAAGCCCAAAGACAGTGCTCAGGCCCTGAGAAAAAGCCCAAGACTGGCAAAAAAGAAAAAGAAAGAAAGGTAAATAGAAGCAGGAGAGCACCAACTTTGCAAGCATGAGGCACTGAGTTCAACTCCCAGCCCCCCCGAAAAAGAAAAGAAAAAAAAAAAGAGAATGATGTTGCACATAATTGGAATCCCAGAAGGAAAAGAAAGAGGCTGGGGGGGGGGGGGAAATGGCTTGTATTTTCCACAGAGACATGCACTAAATAATCATAGCTAATTATATCAGAGTCAAAACTGCTGAAAAGTCTTGGCTAGGTGCAGTCTGTAATTTGTGAGATTAGTCTATGAGATTTCATCTCTAAACAACAAAAAGCTATACTGTGGAGGTATGGCTCAGCTGGTAGAGTAGTTGAGAAAACATGAGGCCTTAGTTCAAATCCTAGTACTGGAAGTAGAGGTGGAGGAAGGAAATTGACAGAGAAGGTGGTCTTGATAAAGATGCATTATCCAAAATAAAAGAGTATACATAGAAACTACATGTCATAAACCACACAATCCAGAAAAGTGACTTAAGTGTTGAAAATAGTCAACCTAGAATTCCTTGTTAAAACACGGGTACTCTTGCAGAATGATTTATGGGTTAAGCAAAAAGTATTTTTCATTTATATCTATACTCTTACAGATATAACTTTGCAAATTAAAAGTCAACACTTGGACTAGGTATGTTTTTCCATGTGATATTTCACAAATTTGATTTAGAAATCATTTAGAAGTGTATTTGTTCATGGAAAAATCTTAGGCAGTAAAGCCTTAGGAAAAACTACCAAGTAAACACAGTAAAAAATTAACAGAAAGAAACTATTCTATTATCATATCAATAAGTGAATATCTTGTTAATGAAATCTTATTTTGTACTTTGTTAACAATTCAACAAAATATGGGAAAGCACACTAAGATTCTCATCTGCCTTAAGCGGATTAAACCCTCTGTTAAGGAATATCGAGACTGTTGTTAAGAAAATACCTGCAGATTATGAAGAAATCAGAGTGCCTTGCTGAATTCCCATCCCATAGTCTGTGTGGCTAAAACATGTAAAACATTGAGACACCTGTCTTAATTGCATCTTCAAAGAACATTGGAGAATTTAAAAATTCTCTTTATTTCCCTTATACAGGTACCAGTGTATTGTATCAATCCTGGCTAAGGAGTCTAAGATCTGAGGTCCAGGTAGTCAAAGTCAGCAGTCAAATGAGAAACTCGTGTATCCAATTAACCATTAAAAAACAAAGCCAGAGATAGAGGTATGGCTCAAGCACTAGAGCACCAGCCATAAGGCCAACTGAGAACATGACACCCTGGGTTTAAGCCCCAGTAGCAGCACACATAAATAAATAGGTGGAGAGTGTGGCTTAGTGGTAGAGTGCTTGCCAAGCATGCACAAAGGCCGGGGCTCAATTTCTCAGTACCTCATACACAGAAAAGGCAGGAAATGGTGCTGTGGCACCACTTTAAGAGATAGTATCTCTCAAGACTAGAGCACTAGTCTTGAGAAAGCTCAAGGACAGTGTCCAGGCCCTGAGTTCAGTCCTCAGAACTGGTACCAAAATAAAAAAAAAGATTTGAACACATGATAATTTAACCAGGCATCAACCATGCATGAGTGGCCCATGCTAGCTAGGATTGTAATCCTAGCTTCTCAGAAGGCTGAGATCTGAAGATTGAAGTTTGAAGCTGGCCCAGGCAGCAAAGTCTCTGAGAGTCTTATCTCAATTAAACATCACAAAAGAGCTGTGGCATTAGCCTTGAGCATAAAATCTCAAGTATAGCACTCAGGCCCATATATATATATGGATATGGATATATATGGATATATATTTAAATATTAATTTAATCTTATCTTCCTTACAGTATTCAAGTTCCTTCTGAAAATGTTATTTTAAAAATTAACTCCTCCCTTTACCACATCCACCTATGCCACCTTGTTCAGTTCCAGCCAAGTTCAGTCTACCCATGCTCACTGCTACATGCCTGCACTTAAGATATTCACTCTCATCTGTCCTTTCCTTAGAACTTTTCACCCAACCTCCATCCAACCATCAGGCCACAACTCTCTCTTTGAAGCTATTTCTTTCTAACTAGTTAATTCATCATTTTACCAGTAAAAATGAACCACTTGAGTCTTACACTGTCACTGCTACACTGGCTTGTTCAGGTCTGCTTTTTATCTAATTAAGCACCATCTGCTTTTAAGAAGTTGAAAACAATGGGTGATGAATGAAGACCCCCAACTATGCCTTACTGTGAAAGAGAAATTAACACCAGGAGATCCATGGCCAGAACTATTAAAAATAAAGCCTGGATACCATGGGTTTCTCTTTAGCCTGTTACAATGACAGATATGAGCTCGCATAAAGTGAAAACTTGAAGTAACTGAAAACTCTATAATGTATAATGACTACGTATAACTCGTATTCCCAAATACTCTTCTAAACACTTTTATAAAAATATTTTCCAAAATGAGACTATTGTTCTAAAGAGGGAATATTCTCAGGCTTCAAGAGTTAAGACAGCCTTCCCACTAAGAACTAAAATGCTACAGAAGATGATTATCAGAAGTACTTCAATGCTTACAGAACATAATTTATATAACTATCACTACATATTCCAAGTCCTGTAGAAGATGGAAACTAGTATGTGATATGTATACATAAAACACACATATGAATCTGAAAATTGAATGACAGCCCAGGGCAATTTATCACTAGATCTCAATTAGAGTTAGTTTTTTGTTTTGTTGTTAGTACTGGAGTTAGAGCTTGGGGCTTCTTGCTTGCTAAGATGGTACTCTACCACTAGAGCCATATCTACAGTCCTAATTTTTTTGTTTTTATTTTATTTATTTATTTTTTGCCAGTCCTGGGCTTGAGGTAAGGGCCTGAGCATTGTCTTTGGACTTTCTCAAGGCTAGAGCTCTAACACTTGAGCCTCAGCACCACTTCCAGCAATTTTCTATGTATGTGGTTCTGAGGAATCGAACCCGGGTCTTCGTGCATGCTAAGCAAGCATTCTACCACTAGGCCAAACTCCCAGACCTACAGTCCTAAATTTTTAAGATAGACTCTCCTAAATCTTTTTTCCCATCCTTCTGATTTCTGCTTCCTGAGTAGTTAGGATTGCAAATATAAGCCACTAGTAGTCATATTAGTATTATCAATTAAGTAACTGCCACAAGAGGATAAGGGAAAAGTTTCAAGAACAATATGATACTCCATTTAGGCCTTAAAAGATGGATAAAATCTCAAGTAACAAAACAGATCAAAAAAAGGACATTCTATGTAAATGTTGGACACAGCCTTGCAAAAGCAACATATTTTATCTAAAGCATGAGGTAAGGCTGGAAAACTGCATTCTATGCAGAAGGAAACCCTCACTTACAACAGAGAGGGTTCTTTATTTCACTAAACCTGAGGGTAAGAGCCAAAGATCTGAGTGTACTGGGGCTGTGACTGTCAAAGACTATAACCCTATTTGTCTGAGTCAGTAATGTTTTCTTGAAATTTTTCCTTGAAAAATATGTCTCTTCCAAGATAGATTGGAATTTCCTCATGCAGCTTTAGGTTAAGTTTCTCTATTTAAATGTGTCCCTATGAATGGTGGTAAAATTTAAATACAAATAATAAGGTTCTCTTTCAAAACGTCAGAAACAGAGGAATCTGTTTCATACACATGGGGATAACAGTATAATTTTGTGCTTTCAAAAAATTCCTCAAATTTCATAGATTTGTTCTACTCCCTGGAAATACTGTTCTGCAAGCTAAAACATTTTAAAAGTTGAAATTTACTTTTCAGTAATATTTAAGAATTCATTATTAATTTCCAGAATGAAAGATGAATATTCAGTAATTTTGCATCTGAAGTAAGGCACAGCAAAAATATTTCACAGAGCCCCAATAAAGGAAGGTAAATCTCTGGGCTGTGGTATAGTTCAGCAGTACAGCACTGCCTAGCATGCACCTGTGTTTAATCACAGCAACTGCCCCCCCATACACACACAAAGTAAAACTGAGTTTTTAAGTAGTATATCCAAAGCTATAATCTATTTATTCTAACTTGGCAATATTGTCATTTCTACACATCATTTCTGTAGTAAACACGAGTTTGCATAAGGTTATAGAGCTTTTTATTTGCAAATGTCAAACCCTTCTTTTTACAGATCATAAGCTGGGTTATAATTAGTACATGTGGGAAAAAAGATAGGTTTATTACTTTAATTTTTTTCTGTACATGCTTTTTGTAAATGTAGTGTGGTCTACTCTTACTCAAACAAGGTAGAAATTTTATATAGACTTACAACATTTATGTATAGCAAAGTTAATGTAGAAATAAATCTATAAACTATTTTCCCATCAGGTAACATAAATACTATATTTAAAACTCTCCATGAAAACAATAGTGAATTTGAAAAAGGAATTTGAAAGCACTCAACATTGTTAGAAATTCACTTGAACCATAAAATCATTTAACTTGGAGAAATATATTTTGGATATATGAAGTAAAAGAATGAATGATATATTTTATTAAATGCTTCTAAATCATTTTGTACAGAAAACTTGTCTTGCTCAAATAAAAAAGTCACATGCAAAAACAACTGAACAAAAACTACTCCTGAAAAATTTAACAACACTGAACTATTTTAACTACATAACTCATTTCTAAGGTTTGTCTACTGTGAATTGTACTTACCAAGCCCTTACCCATATGAGATCCTGAAATCAAAATCCTAAGGACCTCAAACAAAGGGAAGGAAAAGGAGGGCAGGAAAGAAAGAGAAAAGGGAAATTTATCTAGGTATGGTGATATCTGTTAACCCAGCAGCAGGGAGGCTGAGGAAGAAGGAAGGCCAGGCTAGGCTACACAGTTAGATGATCTCATCAAAACAAAACATGGTTGCTGGTGTGCATCTGGCATCCCAGCAATAAAGGAGCACAAATAGAAGGTTCATAGTCCAGGCCAGTATGGGCCAAAAAGCAAGAGTAGGTCACAAAGAGAACCAAAAGTTCAAATCCCAGTGCTTAATATAATTAAAAAGCAAAGGGCACACTCTAAAATGTGATCACATGTCTTGGAGACTCTACAGAACATTTATTCTATAACCAGTCAAAGCAGCAAGAAATGATTCCAAAATCTGAAATGTTCAATGAGCTCCTAGCTTCTTTTATGCTTACCTATCCCTACACATCTTTGTAGCTTGCCTCAGCTTCACAAGGCCTAAAAGAGTAGAAACAAAAAGGGCCCTTTTCCCCTGGGTATTAGCTGGGGCTTATAGAATTAACCATTTCAAAGAGACTTATAAATTGCTAAATACAAAAAATGAGAAACAATTCCTCTCAAAAGGAAAATTAGTTCACATAAAATCTATATCAATAATGCCTTAAAACTATTCTAACTTTTCCTTTTCTATGTCAGCTGAGAAGTTAGGTAACAGTTTAAGCTTCCTTAAAGTTCCTTTGTCCCATCTGTTAGATGCTGTGTGGCTGCTTATGGTGGTGATAAACAAGACAGTGAATTCTATAAGTCTGTTGAAGAGGCAGGCCACTCACAGAGCTGAGCTCATGACGTAAGAACAAAGTACAATTTGGTCAGTTTTCAGTACCCTCATAAATATCTTCATAAATACTAGAAACATAATTTCAACACTTTAGAGAAAAACAAGCTAATAGTGTGAATCACATGTGAATGTGCCTATAAAATGCATTTTAATAATCAATTTTATTCATTGGTAAACACTATTTCGCATATTTTGCCAGTCCTAGGCTTGAGCTCAGGGCCTGAGCACTGTCCTTGGACTTTCTCAAGGCTAGAGCTCTACCACTTGAGCCTCAGCACCACTTCTGGCTTTTTTTTTCTATGTATGTGGTGCCGAGGAATCAAACCCCGCTCTTCGTTCATGCTAGGCAATCACTCTACCACTAGGCCAAACTCCCAGCCCTATAAAATGCATTTTTATAAAATACAAAAGAAATGAAAATTTAATCTCAAATGTATATGTCAGACTGTTAAGTGAATTTTCACAACATATTCCATTAATAGGCTTTACTTTCATTTAAACCTAAGCAATAGCTTGATCATGCAAACCTAACTATGTAACAGCTTGACAATGGCACATAGCTTGATTGTGCATAGAATGAAACTACACTGAACATTATAACAATAAAATACAAGCGACATGAACCCGTGTTACAAATCAGTATACAGGTGTTATGAGGGGAGGAGCTTACTTCACTATTTATTTCACATGTGTGTAATTACATTTTATACAAATTTAGTGATGTCAATCTAACACAACATTTTGTGAATATGATTAATTAGATGCAAGAATTGTGTGGATGTATGTCTATTTCCCTGTTGCTGTATTTCAAAAAGTTGCTCTTTGTTAGTTGTGTTTAACTGCCATCTAGAGTTAAAATGAATCCATTTCTTTTCCCTTTACAAAATTTTAGGCATATGAGCTAATACACTTAACCCCAATTACACACCAAATATTTTTAGGCTGAAATATTGTCAAAGGGTAATTTCATTTATTCAACATTTCAAATTATGACAAATATTTCCACCTGCTACAAACATTTCATGTTGATTGAAAGGAAAATACTAGCATTTTATATAACTAATAACATTCCTATTGAATGTATGAATAAGTCAGTGACTAACCTAATACATATTTCCACTTAGAAAATTAAACTTATAAAATTAATTTATACACTAATTCTATAGCATTCAATTTGTTTTGTTTTTTTTTTCCCAGAGTCCAAGTAAAGCAGGGATAAATACAAATTCAGGAGTTCTTTTTATATCTGAAAAATATGAATATAAAAACTACCTAAGGGCCAGGAGTTTGGCCTATTGGTAGAGTGTTTGCCTAGCATGCATGAAGACCGGGGTTTGATTCCTCAGTACAACATACATGCAAAAAGCCAGAAGTGGTGCTATGGCTCAAGTGGTAGAGCTGTAGCCTTGAGAAAGCCCAAGGACAGTCCTCAGGCCCTGAGTTAAGCTCCAGGACTGGCAAAACAAAATGAAACAAACAAACAAAAAAGAAAAATCTACCTAAGTCCCAAGGGTATACTTAATTAATTGAACTTATTAATGTACTTCATTAAGGGGCAATTCAATCCAAACTGTTTAGAGGAAATTTTGTAAGAAAAGCCAATAATATAATTACTTAGCTTTCAACTTAAGAAAATCATTACTAAAAAGCAATTTTTCAAAATGCTGGGATTATAGGTAGGTGTCATCATGCTGTTCAATAATGGAATAATTTTTACAAGTCACTGTAAGATTATAAATAGTAAAAATGGGAAAATCTGGGTAGGAAAAAACAAGCAGGATGATCATGAATAACAAAATGACTATATTCAAGGAAAGCCTGAAATAAGCAAGCAGTCAGATTAGTAAGCATATGGGAATTTGAGACAAGAAATATATATATATGCATATATGCATACAACTAGAAGATTTAAGACAAAAATATTGCCTGAACTTTAAATAAGTGGTATGACATGCAAATGACATATAAATGATCTCCTAAGAATTATCACTGCAATTTCACTGCAAAAATCTTAATGCTTTATTAAATTTTAGAACTCAGGTTTTAAATTTTCTTTCCCCCCCAAAAAGATAAAAGGCATATGCAAATTCTCCTTGAAAATCTCTTAAGACTGAGCATCATTTTGTCAGCAAGATATTGTTATCTCAGCCAAAAATTTCTACAACACAGATAACCAGCTGTGATAATGATTTCTCCATTGCAGCATTTTATCTGATTGGACTAGTCTGGATCTAGTTCACTAACAAGAACTCCTAAAGAGGTACCTGGTCATAAATTCTCTTTGATCAAAATCCATCAAGGGCTAATTTAAAGCAATTCAGATACATTTTGAGTGCAGAACATTTTCTCATAGTAAAATTGACAGTACAAATATGAAACAAAGTAAAAATGTAATGATTTTTTCATTTCAAAGTGAAGAAAAACAGAGAACACAGTTAACGAAGCCACTTTACCAAATGCCCAGAACAAAGATAAATCAACACTATTTCAGCTACGGATTCATTATTTCCTAAGTACTTAGCTATCCAGAGGGAATCTGGATAGTCAAAAAGGGAATCTAAAGGATGACTTCTGCACAATATGTAACAGAATGTGCTAATAGTAACTTGGAATCTTTGAGGTAGCCCATGAATTTTTAAAATTATGCCTCAAACCTTGTCCTTCCATTTTCATGAACAAGCCATCCTTTCCCATCCTCATTTCTATTCTCCACTCACTTATCTCACCTTCTCCAGTAAATCTTCTGTTTATTACAGCAAACCCACCATTTTTTAATTCTCCAGGGCCAGAAATAAAATTTGTACAATCAGGAAAGTTAGTGGAACCATCCTTCTCACTGTTTCTTTTATTATAGTCCTCCCTCCACCCAGATATACTGGCACATTCTCACTCTACTCCCCACACATCAAGCCACAAACACACTTCCAGCTTTTATTCATTTCTCAAAGTCCACCCCAGTTTCCCAAACCTCTCTAGGCATTCTCTCCATTGAATTTACAAACTTATTTTAAATGAATACCATCGCTGAGCATTTTGAACACAGTCAAGTTTGCCTTTCTGTAGGCCCAAAGGCAGAGCACCAGTGGAGCATTAACTCTAAAATTCCAAAAAGCAATTGTAACAGCAATCTCGCTAACATGAAAAGCACAAGGGAAGTTTCAAGTATCCTTGTGCTCCCTAATTATAGCCAGCAATTTCCTGGTTTTTGGACTTCTCTATTAGAAAAGTAAAATTTGTATTGCTTATTGGAAAAAATACAAACTGTCATTTATTTGCTAACAATATAATCTTAAGTCAGTCATTTCTGTAAGCCTCAATTTTATCAACTCTAAGGGTTCAATACCCTGGTTCATAATGCTGCCATAACTATTACATGAGTAAATTCATGCCAACTACCCTTGGCACACAATGAACACTAGAAAGATACCAGTCATTTCATCTTATCAGCCATTACCATGTATCATTTTTGTGTATATCTGAGGCACTTAGCCAGATTCTAGGGTCTTACACATTGTTCCTTAAAAATGTTCAGTAAAGAAAACTTTAAACTGGATGCTGGTGACTCATGCCTGTAATTCTTGCTACTCAAGAGGCTGAGATCTGAGGATCACTGTTTTAAAGTCAGCCTGGGAAGGAAAATACATGAGACTTTTATCCCCAATAAACTATTCAGAAAGAGCCGGCACTGTGGCTCAAGTTGGTAAGAGCACTAGCCGTGAAGTTCAGGGATAGTACCTAGGCCCTGAGTTCTAGACACAGGACTGGCACACTGGCATGTGCTTGCATACGCACAATTCCAAGAGTCAGGAATCATTAACTTCACTATACATACACAATATCCCCTAAGAAGCCAGGTGTTAGGTTGTCACAATAATTTGCATTGTAGATTAACCAGTGTCGAACTCCAGAAAGTACTCAGGCTTATCTAGTAAAATGAAGAAACTGTATACTAATACAGTGTAATTGCCTAAGATTCTTCCTCACTAGCCAGGTGTCTCATAGAATACATCATCTGTGAAATGTCATGAGAAAGCAAGCTATCATAGCATCTCTTTAAGCAGAGCACTTTTTATGGGATGCTCTAAATTATCAGTCTCTTCAGATAACCTTTAAGTGCCTGTGATATGTTCCTGGTTACTCTTTTCCTAAAAGTTGAAAGAAAATTTCCGAACTATTCCTTGATTCATTGCTAAGGCAGACAATGACCACCAAAAAGTTGGGCACATTGCTGAAAGAGCTGGGTGTTTCCCAAGTGTACTGCTTTGCAAACTCACAGCAAACTTACAGCAGGGGGCAAATAAAGTTTGTTTTAAGCGACATATATACTTTCATGTGCAACTTCTCAAATCTACTTCACGAAACCCATTACCAGCTTAACAAAACTTTTCATTTGTAAACTCATACACAAAGATAAAACATGAATGACTTGCGACTATACAAGAGCTCTATTTCATTCCTAGCACCCAAGACTATTCAAAGGTTGTTTCCTTTTTCCTTTTAGTTTTTATTCCTTTTAGTTTTTATTAAAGTAAAGGTGTGAAATGGTCTATCAACTGGACAGATCTCATCAGGATCTGAAGACAGCTCTCCAGACTTATGTTGCTATTTCAAGGGACAGAATATTTCATTTACTCATTTGAAAACACTGAGTATATACAGGTCCAGCTGGTCGTAGTTGCTGAGTATACAACAGGAAATTAGTCTGAATTACAATAGTAGATACAATGATAAACCAGTGGTTTAAACAATAGTAAGTAAAATGTGTGTATGGGAGAGGACTATAACAGTAAGAAAAAAAGGCAAGACATGCTGTGAAGCATTGAAAACCCTAATGGGGAGGGAGGGGAAAGGAACTTGCCAAGCAAAGTAGCTCTAAAACAGTACGTTTTATGTAGACAGGCTAGAAATTAAAACACCTGAGAGGGAATTTTATTTCCATTCCCTCTGCCAGGTAACTAGCTTTTTTTTTTCCCTCACAGCAAGATGCATTGTACTCATAAGCTGACACGGGCAATTGTCACCTCTTTGTACACCCAGTTGGTAAGACTATGAAAGGATCTGTAACCGAGACTGATTGACTGCCATGTGTTGTTTCCTTGCTGGGTAAATGGGGCGCACAAATACAAACACAGGCCCACAGAAACCCAAGACCAAGCCCCGTCCCCTCACAGGCCTAGGAGCTACGGGGGACTGAATGGATGGGCCGCAGGGTTCTGCAAACGCCTGGGTCAACCTCTCCGTGTCGCTCCTATGGCTACCAGGACATTCCAGCTGCACTCCGAAGCTCCTTGTAGGAGAGCTACATTCTCCCCGCGGTTCAAAGGTAAAACACTGCAGGATCCTTCCCGCTCCCAAGTTCCGAAGCTAAACCACCGGCGCGCGCGCGCGAGAGGCCCGCCTTATATAGACGCGGCGACGTCATCACCACTGTACGCGTGCGCAAAGGGAGCGCCGTGACCACGCCCCCTCCCTGCTCGGACACCAACACCCACCTCCCGATCCCCGCGCAGGCGCAGTGGCCGTCTGTGCTTTTTTTTTTTTTCCTCCCCGCCGCGTCGCGGTAGACCTTGGAGGTTCCAGGCAGCGCGCGCGCACGCGCGCGCGCGGGAGTCTGCAGATCCGGTGAGGAGGGACGTGGTGAAGGGGAAGAGCGGGGTCATGAGGAAAGTGGCGGAGTGTCTCGGTGTTTGTTGGTAGGGAAAAGGGAGCGTTGGGTCGGTGGTAGAGCCGACGGCGCGGCGAGTCCTTGGCCGGGTTGACTTAGGGTCCCCGTGTGCAGCGCGCAGCGCGGGCGTCGCGGGAAAGTTAACCCGGGTATGAGAATCCGCGCTCCCCCGAAGCCTCCCTTTCCTGTCCCTCCCTCCCGCCGCTTCCCCCTAGTTGCCAAAGGAAACCGGGACAGAGGAAAAGGAAATGACGAGGGCGGGCTGAACCCGGCGCTGTCCTCGGTGCTGAACCCCCCCCCATGGAGAGCCCACGAGCCAAGGCTCAAGCCCTGCGCTCCCCACGCAGAGCCCTGCTCCCCCTCGGCTCTGGACACCGCACACCCGCGGAAACAGTCGAGGGGGAGAAAGGAAATTCCCCTTTCTTTCCCTTGGATTAGGCCCCTTTGGGCTGTGCCCCTCGAAGATGGGGCCTCAAGGCCTGGCCTCCTTCAGAGCAGACTTGTGTCTGCATTGCCCCAGGCTCTTGAGCCAAGGTGAGCTTTTTTTTTTTTTTTTTTTGATGGAAGCCTACACTCAGCCAGGGTAGAGTGAGAATTGTGCTTTTCCCTCACAGTTACACATGAAAAATACTTGTTTGGAAGAGGCATGGTAGGACTGGGCAGTCTTCCAATAAAGAAAAGACCATGAAGTTTCCAATTGGTTCTCATACTCATTTGGCTTTTTCTGGGTGTGTGTGTGTGTGTGTGCCCGCTTAAGGAACGGTATTCCTGTGTTGAATTTAACAGAGTATATTTTCTTCTGTCTGTTGATACAATAAAAATTTTCACTACTCCTGGTACCAACTGCCTGTTTTTCATTCTGATAAAGGTTAGGGAGTTTGGTGGGGGTTTGGGGTTTGGTTTTGTTTTCTTAAAGAGAAGAAAATGAGAAATGTGTGTTTCCCTAACCCTTGGTATTCTTGGATGAGTCTAGTATGTGCAAAGTTATGGATCCTACGTAGAAATGTGTTTACATGTGTTCTTTTTACTTTTTGATCAAAGATGACTTCCTTGTTTGCTCAAGAGTTTCGCCTTTCTAAAAGACATGAAGAAATGTAAGTTTTGCAAAACGATTACCTAAATACAGAAGTTGTAGTGGCTCTGTTAGCATAACTTTATTATGTATGCAGACATGCATTATCTTCTTACCTAAAAACTTGTGTAAAAATTTTATGTAAATTTCATGTGTACCACACTTAAAGTGATTTTGATACTGGACATTTCATTGTCTCTTAAGAATAACTAAGAGGGCACTATTGTTCTGTATGTCTTTGATTCTAATTTCCAAATAAGTTCATCTTTCATCCCTCCCTTGCTGGGGTACACTTTGGTACTTAATGGATATCTCTAAGCCTTCTAGCTGGGTTGACTTCATGTTCATGGGTGTGTGATCAGTACAGTCACAGGCCCAACATTCAGTTGAATCCCTGATTCAGGTCCTCGGTCAGTTTTCTTCTTCCTCTGTCTGAGAGCTCAGACTTTCCTATTCTTGACTGAGGTTTGTAAGACACTTTCTTTATCTAAAAATTCAAAACAAGCAAACAAAAAAAAAACAAAAAGAAATGCTCAAAAAACTGTTTTTAGTTCTACTTTCAAGACAATATTTTCTGAAAACCTTTACAACTATTTAAGGATTTGACTTGTGTGGAGAGCATTTATGTATTTTCAGTCATTTGACATATTTTCTTATAGGGGTGGGAACATCCGGCCCCAGTCTAGAAGGCCTTCAAAATCATTTGATACATGACAGGACAGATACGCATACTTCTCATATGCTTCTTGTCAGTTGCCTGTGCCATCTGTCTATATTGACAACTTTGTATGGCCCACAAATGACGTATAAATATCCAAATGGCCCTTGGCATTTTAAAAGTTCCCACCCCTAAGAAAAACTTATAAAATGAGCATCTAACAAGCATAAAACTTTTAAAGGATATTATATAGAATGAAATAGTTTGAGAATTTACTTTTAACTTTTTCCATCTTTCTTTAGTTACTGTTTTACCTTGTTGTGAGCATGCATATATACACACTGCCTCTCACTCATATATCAAATCATCATCTTTCTCTTGGAAAAAGAGGAAAAAAATATTTTTATTGCTTCTTCAAACATATGGAAGTTTAGCACAATTCTAAATGTGTAACATGAGATTCAGGGGTACTGAAGTGTTAAGCAGAAGGTTTCATATAGCAAGTTATATCAATGTATGTGTGTGGGGAGGTATATATAACTATGTGTACAAGGAGATATGTATTACAGTTTGCATTTTCACCAAAATTAAAACATATCTTCACTCTAAAATAGTTTCAAAAGACCACAGAGGCTAAAGAAGAGAATCATGTATTTATGGTATTTATAAAGAATATATTTGTGTTAATACAAATGAAAAATAAATAATTTTATCCAAATTGACTTGGAACTTAGAGAACCACATAATTGTTTTCATTGTCATATTAGTTTACCTACTCATTAACTTTTCAAGAAATAATAGTTGAAACTTGATGCAATTAAAAATGATTTTATGCATTGGTCAGGCAGCAAGACTACTTACTTAAATTTTTTCAGTTTATATAATCTTCACTTTTTTCAGAGTATCACAAAGATTATTACTACTTCAACAAAGGAAGAACAAATCTGGAGACCAGGACACAGGAAAGGTATCTCAGCTACAAGCAGCTGAAACTGCTTTTAAAAGGAATCACAGTCTTTTAAAGGTAAGTTTTCATGAAGAGTGTAGAAATTTTTCCCATCTTTCCAAGACTGTCTTAATTTTATTAGTTTGAATTAATAACTTTGTTCTCAGTAATAAATAGAATTAATGATGCAACATCTTTTTTGAACCCACTATAGTGGGGTAAATGGCATGTAAATTTTCACTTTTCAATCAGTCAGAAATCTGATGACTACAATAAGAATAGTAAGGTCACCTTTGTGCATGAAGAAATAGAAGGTGTTACCTTTTCATTTCCCATCTTTTCTTTGAAGGAAGATCTTGAACAACTGTAAGTCACAATGTGATCAGATTCAATCCTGAACTATTGAGGGTACCATGAAAAACAAGAACAATTTGGTCATGCCCTACAGAAGCCACGGTCAACATACAGAACTCCTATCTATGATAACAGATTTCTTGAGATTCCTTTAGCTGGTTACAGAGGAGGTGGTCAAAGTGTATGATTGTGCAGGGCCTCACCATTTGGCCAATGTACCCATTTGGAGTAAAATCATATGTGTAACATTTTTGGCTGTCTGCTATACTTTGCTTCCAGAATTGTGTGGCTTCATCCATAATTAAAACCCTAAAGTTTGCTTCCATTCAAGCTTCCAAGAGATCCTATGACTAAAACATTTGGTAGTAAGACTATATTATTTAAGTTATAAAGCAGTGCTTTCAGTTTTTTATTGTTAAATATTTTCATCGATAGGCATGATACAGCTATCTTCTATCCTCACTAGAGATAAAGGAAGAGGAAAATTCAGTTATCTTCTCAGCTTCTGGCAGTTTGATCTACAGTAATTTAAGTCACAGCCATAGTGCTACCAAAGCATTCTATATTGCCATATGTCTTACTTGCCCAATGGTGTTAGCGATATTTATTTTTAAATGGAAAATATAGGATATTCTGGAATTTGCTGTGAAAAGTTAGAAAAACTAAATTAGAAAGCTAGATTGCTAATCTACCTGCAGCAAGTGATATAATATTTGATTTTAATGAGCAAGTATTTGATAAATGCCCAAAGGCTAATGGTAGAGAATATCAAGTTAATACAAAGTTTAAGTATTAATCAACATTCTTACTCTCAAGGAGATAACAGGGTTAGCTGACATTAAGATCCTTGTAAGACCCTTGTTATTAACTATGAGTTCAAACATTAAATGACATGGCATAGAGACAATGAGACATTTGAGACTATGAGGAATTAAGAGTAAAAAGATGTCTGAGAGCTTTTTTAGTATAGACATTTTCCCCATCTTTCAAAAAAAAGTTTTACATGAACTTTGTGACTTGGATTTATATCAAAGTCATATATCTGAGTAAGAAATATAATTAGTAAAACAGCATCAATATGAGAATATTGATGTTCTGAAAGTTTCAAATAGCAAGCACAAGACTTGTCAAATTTGAATAGGTAGAATGCAAGGCCTTCCATTGGATTTTTAAATGGAAAGGGCCCAAAACAGAAATGTAATAGTTCTATTAATGAGCTAATTGACACCGCAGAATGGTTGGGTATGTTTGAGGAATGAAAGAAGTTGAGAATTGATAATGTAAAGACACTATATGACTCCAAGAGAATGAATTAAAGAAAATGGTACACTTATATAAGAAATAAGTGGTTGTTTAAGAAAGATTAAGTTTTCATTTAGAGGATGCAAGGTGGCGTTAAGAACAGTAGCTAGGGCCGGGAGTTTGGTCTAGTGGTTAAAGTGCTTGCCTAGCATGCATGAAGACCCAGGTTCAATTCCTTGGTACCACATACATAGAAAAAAGCCGGAAGTGGTGCTGAGGCTCAAGTGGTAGAGCTCTAGCCTTGAGAAAGTCCAAGGATAGTGCTCAGGCCCTGAGCTCAAGCCCAGGACTGGCAAAAAAAAACACAAAACAGTAGCTAAAAGCAAAGTTCCTGAAGTTCAGTGTGTTAAGTGTGTTTTCACTTAGGATATTTTCAATGCATGATACATTTATGGGATGTAACCTTACTAAAAGTCAAAGAGTACAAGATTGAAGGAAGATAATGAATGTGGTTTCACAGTTGTGAGAAACTTCAATTTGGAGTTCTATTTTTTTTCCCTGTCAAAGGGGAAAACCACAAAAGATAAAGAAAGTAAAATACTCTGTCTCCATACCATGCTACCCATTTGGAAGCAAGTACATTTTTGCCCTTTTCCTGAGCAGCTATTGTGTTGCATATGCAGTGTTTGCTGCTAGTGGTAGTTTCTTCCTTGTATTATTATAAGCTTTGAATAATTGTCAGTGCAATTTTTTTCTTTTTTCTGTCTTTTTTTTTTTTTTTTGTCAGTCTTAGAGCCTGAACTCTGGGCCTGGGCGCTGTCCCTGAGCTCTTCAGCTCAAGGCTACCGCACGACCACTTGAGCCACAGTGCCACTTCTGGTTTTCTGGTGGTTAATTAGAGATAAGAGTCTCAGGGACTCTAGTGCCCAGGCTGGCTTTGAATCACGATCCTCAGATCTCAACTTCTTGAGTAGCTAGGATTACAGGCATGAGCCACCAGCACCCAGCCCACAGTGCAATTTTTTTTTAATCTTACTTTTCCTCTTATTTTTTAAACTTTGGAAATGAGACTACCTAGAAGCAATTGTGAGAGAGGACTTAACTACAAAATTTTGAATTCGGAGAGTCTTTGGGAGGAAAGAATATGGATGAAGATTGTATATAGGCCCTTATGCATGCTGCATACTCATTCTGCTACTAAGTTCCCAAACCATACTTTATTATGTTCCATTGAAATATTTCAATGTTTGAAATTTGCTTATTTGTTTATTTATTTAGATATGGTCTCAGAATGTATCCTGGACTGGCTTTACACACTTGACCTTCCAACAGACATGCTACACACACATACCCCCCAAAAATTATTTTTAAGCATTAATACATTTTCAAAGATACAAAATAGATAAAAGTGGACTTAGCTTTGCCCCAAAGGCTTGCTTGTTCAGCCTGTCTTTGCTGCCCAGTTAATTCAAAGAATTATGAAAACTACCAATCTAGGCTAATTCCATAAAGATGAGGAAACTAGGGTAGCTTTTCTTATCGTTAAGAATTGGTTAAGTTATCTCTAGGATGCGTGCTTCACAAGTACTTCACACACCAAATAAGAAACTTCTAGTACCATTTAACTTCTGTAGATCCTCTAACCAACATAATAAACATTAAAGAAAATGCCAGGTGCCAGTAGCTCATGCCTGTAATCGTCACTACTCAAGAGGCTACGATCTGAGGATCATGATTCAAAGCCAGACAAAGCAGGGAAGGTCCCATGAGACTCTTATCTCCAATTAATTATCTACTTTAAAAAAAAAAAACAGAAGTGGAGCTGGGGCTCAGAATGGTAGAAAAGTGCTAGCCTTGAGCCAAAGAGTTCAGGGACAGTGCCCAGTCCCTGAGTTCAAGCCATGTAATGGACAAAAAATAAAGGAAACCGGGGGTAGGGATGAGGAATGGGGAGGGGGAGAGAGAGAACTTTTCAAAAAAGTTATGTAGATATGTACTTTAACAATCCAAATATGAGGATAAAAGTATAAAAGTTAGAGGACTAATGGTACAAAAATCAATAGTGTTACTATATTTATTTACAGAATGTAAGAGATCAGATTTACATTTGCAATATAACTATTATGATATTTTAACAGAAGTTATCCATGATAGTGTTGAGACACTGATTATACTAAAATGCTGGACTAAAAGAAGACATAAACTGGGCACCAGTGCCACTACACCTGAAATCCTAGCTATGCAGGAGGCTGAGATCTGAGGTCGGAGGTTTGAAGCCAGCCCAATTAGGAAAGTCTGTGAGATTATCTCCGGAGAACTACTTTAAAAAAAAAAGAAAGAAAAAGAAAAAAGCAAAAGTGAAGTTGTGGCTCAGGAGTACTAGCTTTGAGCAAAAGAAGCTTAAGGAAAGAACCCAGCCCCTGCATTCAAGCCCCAGGTCAAGCCAAAAACAAAAAGAAATGAAAAGAATACTTAAAAGGAGTCATGCTTTAAGCCTAACATATGAGACTCCTGTTTTTCTATAGTTTCCTATCATAATATGATAGAGGTTTTTTTTAATTCCCAGCAAAGTGTTCATTAGATTCTATATAAAAGTTATAGGATTTTTATATATGTAAATTTGTTTGGAAAAGTATACTGGCAAGAATATTATGGACTCTAGTGGGTCACACCTATAATCCCATCTACCCAAGATGCTGATACCTAAGGAACCAAAGCTTCAAAACCAGCACAAGCAGAATAGTCTGTGAGACATCATCTCCAATTAATCAGAAACAGTGCTACTCTATGGCATGGGTCTAGTGGCAGAGTGCCAGCCAGAGCAAGCAAGCTGAGTGCCAAAGCACTGAGTTCAAACTCTAGTTTTAGAACACACAACCAAAGAGATTTTTAAACGAGTGCTAGAAGAAAACAATTGCTCAAATTTTTGACCCTATTAGTAAATCAATAAATATGATTATAAATGTAAGGTGACTCAGGCTTTAGTCAACAAGTGCCACAGAAGATAGTGAACTTTAAAACATAGGTTAAGTGATTTCCCACTCAGCAGTTACAAAGAGCCACAGCAGTGGCAGCTACTCAGGAGGCTGAGATCTGGGATCACGGTTCAAAGCCAGCCAGTGAAGCCAAAAGTGAAGCTTTGGCTCAAGTGGTAGAAGGCTAACCTTGAGCAAAAACTCTCGGGGCCTACTCCCAAGCCCTGAGTTCTAGAACTGTCAATTGAGCCACATCCCCAGCCCTTTTTTCTTGTGCCATTATTGGGGCTTGAACTCAGAGTCTTGAAGTCTTTTCACTCACTGCTGGTACTCTACCACTTGAGTCCTGTCTCCAGTCTAGCATTTCTTTTCACTAATTAATTGGAAATGAGAGCTTACTTCTCTGCCTGGGCTGACTTTGAACTTCCATTCTTAGATCCCAATTCCTAAAGTGCTATGAGTAAAGATGTGAGCCATCGATGGCCTGGCTCCTTTTTTTTTTCTGCTACTTTTCTAACCTAGGCCAGCCTGGACTAAAATCCTCTTATTGATCATCCTTTGTAACTGAGATGACAGGCATGTACCACCAAACCCAATCGCTGTAGGTTAAGATACGTTCTTTCTTAGACCAACTTCCCGACTTCCTCCCAGTCTCTACCTACCAGGTAGATAAGATCATAGTTGTAAACCACCATGCCCAGGTAACCACATTTAATAAAGACAAATTAAGCATGAGCCTAACATACCCAGTGCCCTGAGTTTGATCCCCAGCGCCAAAAAAAAAAAGAAAGAAAGAAAATAAAAATGTGCAACAAAATTAATACGCCTTATGAAGCATATACAAGTTACTACAGTGTTTGCTCTGCAAGAATTTTTCTTCACTGAATGTTTAAAATGCCATGTGTGTTTTCCAGTTAAGCACATCTTAAACTTGCGCATTTCAAGCGTTCAATATCCACATGCAGCCAATGGCTAGTGTATTAATAGTACAGAGCTACGAGCCTCATCAGATTCAGGTCTGATGGTTTAAGGAAGAACACTTCCAGAATAGACGGATAGCTTTTTCTATTTGTTTCCTTTCCTTTTCTTTCTTTCTTTTTTTTTTTTTTGAATGATGGCACTAATTAATGTTGCCTGAAGGTCACAAGGGTAGCATTCAAAAAACTTCCTTTTTCATACTGATTATTTGTATAAAGAGAATATTCCCCTACATCAATTACTGAATTACGTTAGAGTGTAGTTCAAGTAAAAAAAAAGTATGCCGACTACTTGATTCCTTTTCCATCTTTGTTTCTGTTTGCTTGGTGGTGTCAGCACAAATCCAAGGACTTATATATGCTGTAACAGCTCCCACTCTAACCCTGGCTGGTCTAGAACTTGAGCTCCTCCTTCCTCGGGTACTGCAACTCTTTATTCTTATTTCTTTCTAGTGATTATACTGGGGTTGAACCATGACCTCAGCCTTTTTTGCTATTTAGGCTATTTTCTTTTTTTTAAATATAGTCCTACGTTTTTGCTGGGAGCCAAACTTAGACCGTTATTCTCTTACTTATGGCTCCAGAGTAGCTGGGGTTGCACTTTAGTGTAATCACAGTTTACTTGTTAAATTAGGGTTACATTAACTTTTCTGCCTGGACTAGCCTTGAATTGTGATCCTCCTGAACTCTGCCTCCTGTGATGCTGACTTGAGTCACCTGCCCTGAAATTGCCATCTTGATTTCAGTTGTTCTGTTCTTAGCTGTGAAAAGCTTCATGACAGTAATAGGCTTTGGGAGTTTCCTTTCTTTCTAATCTGATGAATTCTTTCAGGCTTATTGTGGTAACTTGGCTGCCCAGATTTGAAATTGGTCTTTGCTTCAAGGAGCCCTGTCTTCTTTTGGCAGGAAATATATTTAGAGCCCTCAATCTGGGCACTAGGAATGTTTATTGCAACTTCTTCAGTTTTTAAGATGAAATATAAGAACTTCTAACAGTACTTCCAATTCAGTTATGAGATTACAAGAATATTAAAACGATTGAGTTTGTGCCTCTCTTCCTCACACCAAAAATCTCAATTCCCAAAGAATTTTTCAACACCAGCATAACTATGTATAATAGTTCCCCTTTGATCAGCAGGACACTGCAAAACTCCCAGGGTCAGGAGGATGTCAAAAGATTGCCTTCCAGTTGATGATGTAGTATGGATGAAATATGCTAGAAACTGAACCCAGATCTTGTACATGCTGAGGGTGTATCTCTACCACTCATCCTCTAGAATTTTCTATTGTAGATATTCAGGCCACCATTACTGGTGTGATGGAAAATATGTGGGAAGCATGGATCAGGAGAGACTTGTTTTTACTGTGTCCTATGATGATACCAACTGGAATGGTTTTTACTATAATATCTAGTAATAACTCTTTGTTTCTATTAGAGGGACTTTGTTGCTAAGCATATTCAGTTAATACTGTGCTTTAAGACCACAGAACAGTTATGCTACCAACTAATTTGCTTTATTTGTTTTTTGGGGGACTTTAGTTGGCACTCTTTTTTTTTTTCTTTTTTTTTTTTTGCCAGTCCTGGGCTTAATCTCAGGGCCTGAGCACTGTCCTTGGATTTTTCTCAAGGCTAGAGCTCTACCACTTGAGCCTCAGCACCACTTCCGGCTTTTTTTTTTCTAAGTATGTGGTACCAAGGAATCGAACCCGGGTCTTCGTGCATGCTAGGCAAGCACTCTACCACTAGGCCAAACTCCCGGCTGGCACTCTTTTTTTTATAACTACTTCTATAACTACATCAAATATTAAAGGATGGAGTAACAGATCTATAAAACAGTAATAAGGGCTGGGAGTGTGGTCTAGTGGTAGACTGCTTGCCTAGTATGTACGAAGCCCTGGGTTGGATTCCTCAGTACCATACACACACAGAAAAAGCTGGAAGTGGTACTATGGCTCAAGTGGTAGAGTGCTAGTCTTGAGAAAGCTCAAGGACAGTGCTCTCAGAATAGGGGGTGGAGGGGAACACTAATAAAGTGTACTGAGAAAAGTAGCCTGTTTGCCATTCTCCTTTACCCTTTTCCCTCCCTGGGCGCTGTCCCTGAGCTTATCAGCTCAAAGCTAGTGCTCTATCACTTTGAGCCACAGCACCAGTTCCACTTTTCTGGTAGTTAATTGGAGATAAGATCTCACAGACTTTTGTACCCAGGCTGGCTTTGAACCACAATCCTCAGATCTCAGCCTCCTGAGCTGCTAGGATTATAGGCATGAGCCACCAGCATGTGGCTTCTTGGGTCCTTTTTGAGTTTAACTTTGGTATTATACTTAGGAAATTTTTCATGTCTTATTTATTCTTTTAGTGAATTTTACATACCCATGCCCTGCACTTTACTAGATACTTGAATGTATAAAGATTGTGTGGGACTTGGTGTATATCTTCTAGTAATATCTATAATAGTCAATGGGAAAGTTTTTATATAGAAGTATTAGTATATAATTTTTTACAGAACCCTGGAGTCAAATTGCAGAGCATTTTTTTGTTTTGCTTTGGGTGTTTTTTTTTTAAGAGGGGATCAATTTTAGACAGCATAAAGAATTTTCTCTTTGCATTGTATTCATAAATTGATAGGTTGCATTGAAATCCCTCTGTACGACTACTTACAGTTAAAAATTTAAAAGAATTTGCACTTCATCTTTTGTGTAGTGATATCAATGTTTTTTTAGTGTAGGGAAGAATATAGTTCAAGTAGTTCTTTCCACTAATGAATTAATCCCTTGACAACTATGGATTGAAATAAAGAGAGAATGCTTTTGGCATGAGTCAGAATAAGCAATGTATGTACTCAATGAATTAAGTACAGTAATAAGACGATAGCATGCGGAATGAGATGAAAAGGCCAGAAGAGGCATCCTCAAGAACAATCTGGAGAGCCTTGAAATTTTAACTTGCAGGGAATGAGAAGATTTGAAGATGAAGGAAGCTGTCACTAACTTAGAGGTATGTAGGCAAATAGGATTTCCCAACACCATTCACTGATTGGGCCATTCAGTAGGGCTTCCTTTTATGAAGTAATGAGGAGTGTGGTAGGAAAGTTGTGATCCATTACACATGGTTAGATGAGGCTAGATTAAGAGACAGTCATGAAAGGAGATAAAGTAAAAATATGAAGACAGGTGTCACGAATCTTAAGAAAACCACACTTAGAAGAAAAACAGCACCAATAACTCTCAACACCTATAACCCTAGCTTCTCAGGAAGCTGAGATCAGAGAATCACAGCTCAAAGCCAAACTAAGCAGGAAGTCCGTGACTCTCTTACCTTCAATTAAACAAAAAAACTGGAAGTGGAATTGTGGCTCAAATGATAGGGTGCTAGCCTTGAGCCTGAGAGGCTCAGGAGTGGCTCCCAGATGTTGATTTCAAGCTCCAGGACTGGTACCAAAGAGAACAGGAGAAGACGAGCTAGGTGTTGTACTTAAGAGGCTTAGTTCTGAGGATTGAGGTTCAAATCCAGCCTGGGTAGAAAAGTCCCTCATCTCCAATTAGCCACTCAAAAACTGGTAGTAGCACTGTGGTTGAAAGTGGTAGAGTGCTAGTCTTAAGCAAAGAGCTCAGGGACAGCATCACCCAGGCCCTGAATTCAAGCCCCACAACTGTAGATAGAAAGACAAAGACAGACAGACAGGAGGGAAGGAGGGAAGGAGGGAGGGAGGGAGGGAGGGAGGGAGGAAGGAACAAAAACATCTAAGAAAGTCAAATGTCACTCAAGGAAAGTTTTCCAGGGAAGTGGTCATTTTAACCAAAATGCTACAGAGATGACAGTCTTTATCTTACCACAAACCTCATGCTTTACCAAGTCATGTGCCTATGCCCATATCTGCTCTTTGCGTATCTGCTCTTCATAGTCAGTACTCTGCATCTTCATTTTCTCTTTTCATCCTCAACAAATAAATCTACATTATTTCTCCAGTGCTGTCATCTAGATCTGCCACTAACAATAACTTTGGGACTGTTCTTAGCTGAAGGCACAAATATTCTCTACTTTGTCTATTGGATTGCAAAACTAATAATAATAATAATAATAATCATTTCCCAGAATTTTGTACCATCTATTAAGATTACAGAGGAGTTAGTCTGCTTTCAGTATCTTTGGGCATAGATATTAAATGCTTTGTTGTGAACTGCTATGGTATAAACATGCTAACATTAGGTTTTTAAGCCCAAAATCAATGTGGGGTTTTTTTCTTTCAAATCACCTTCCTCTAGACAGCAGGTGCATTAATGGTTGTGCAACTTTGGGGAGTCCCTTTAGGGAATTTCCTGTTTTTCCCTTTTACATTTCACACCCATTCCTTGCTCTGCCGCTACCATCTGCCGTCTTTTTTCTCCTGTTCAGCGTTGGCTTCTTCACACCCCACTCCCACGCCCTTTTCCATCTCCCTCCGTCTGTCCAACAGCCCTCCACTTAGATTGCTCCAATGTTGTGCATGGAGTGAGAGAACTTTCTCTTCCCTATCAGTTCACTAAGCTCAAAGGAGAAACAAAATTTCCCCGGTCTTGTACCAGGGCCTCTGAACTTGATAAACATAGTTAAGTGGCACAAGACAACATAGGTGCTGACATGGGGTAGCCATTTCTTAAACAGCTTAAATATTTTAGTAATTACATACAGAATCCTTTATTTCTAGACATATGTTTTATGCATCTAGCAAGGTAACATTTATACCAAGTTATGAGCTAAGTTACTGTGGTGTTTTTACAGCCATAAGAGAAATATGCACATTGTCAAGTTAAACTACAAACTACAGCCTGGTATTTGAATGCTATCAGCGTGAATATTATACCACTAAGCAATAAGCCATACCATTGAAATGAATGTAGAAATTTAGTCTCAGTCACCTAGATAGTACAGAAAAAAAAGCCCTTGTCACAAAGAAATGTCTCAATGAACTTCTTTTAACTGTGTGAACTGTTTGTATAAAATTTAAAGATGGAGTGTTGAACAAATAAGGTGTGTGCCATTACTGTACCACTCATGACATCTGCAGAGACTAAGAGCCTTTGCCTCGAGAGTGAAAACCTAGGGTCTGTCTTGATTATTTTATCGGTCAGGCTGTTTTTGGATGGTTTGAAAACTAAGTTAATGCTCTTAACAGTTTTTGCATTTGGGATTTCTGAGCCAGTCTTTACTGTGCAGCTTAGACTGGCCTCACATTCACTGTCTGCCTCCCTACAGCCCCCCACTGTAGGGATTACAAACCATACCTACCTGCTGGAATCCGTTTTAAAGAAAGCAGCTTTTGATGAATTATTAACTTTTACTAGCTATTCAGAATGAAAGGCAGAAGCACTGAAGTACCACCCCTTTCTATTTTTAAAGCAAGCAAACAGTGCTTTTTACTAGAAGTGGGTTAATTGAGCTATAATCAGTTCTTCTAACTCACTCTGCCTCCATCAGCTCAAGAGCAAGAGATATAGAGTACAGACAATGGCAGGAAAGGTGTGGTCTGTAGTATGTAGAAATACTGTGGGGGATTTTTTTTCCATCTTTTTTTTTGCCAGTCCTGGGGCTTGAACTCAAGGCCTGAGCATTGTTCTTGTGCTTTCTACAGGCTAGAGTCCTACCACTTGAGCCATTGCACCACTTCTGGCTTTTTCTATGTATATGGTACTGAGGAATTGAACCTGGGTCTTTGTGCATCCTAGGCAAGCACTTTACCACTAGGCCAAAACTCCCAGCCCCAATACTGTGGTTTTTAAAATGCTGCTATGTTACAGGATATAGAAGCAGCAGAAAAGTTTCTGCAGACCAGGATTCACCAACAGCCACTGCCTGAGCTGCTTTCTCTGGAGGTGAGACCAAAGGAATAAGTTACAAACCAGAATCAGTCCTATTCATGCAGTGGGTTGTTGAAGCATGCTACTGTGTGTGTTATTTCCCAGATCTATTCAATCAGTACAAGAAATAAGATATGTTTGGTTCATCTTTAACTTTATACCTGATAACGAGAAACATGAACAAAATTTATATCCAGTGGAAATTTTGGCACGATACTCTCTTCTCCCTCATCTTTTGATATAACTGTCCTGTTAAAATCACAACCATTTACTACTACTCTAAATCTGAGGTGACAGCAGGCCCAAGCTGAGGGCTTTTCCTGTTACAACTGTTCAAAGAAGTGGTTTATTCAGTGCCTTGGCTAGAATCTAGCCAAGAATTCTTAAATACATATTATCATACAATATAGTGTAGCATTTGTCTGTTGTATTTAGCCCAGTTTTCAAGAACAGATTGGGAAGATGGCTCACAAAGAAAAAAAAAACCATATTTGGTACACAAATATGTTTGTGATGAATGGGAATTTACTATGTATAGAAATTTTTCATTTTATATTTTAATGACCTTTTTTTCAAATGCCATTTTTCTTTCTTCCCCACTAAGGATTTTGAATATACTCAAAATGAAAGGCTGAGAATTTGCCCCTTCATTTTCTGTGTCATCTAGGGTAATAAGAAGTAGGAGTGATCAAGGATTAAAAAGAAAACTTCTGGTACAAAGTTGTGCGTTGGGCATGTCTTTTTCTTTGTTGATTCTCCAATACTTTACTCTGGCACATACAAGGCCAACATAATAGGGGTTAATCCAGCCGTGAATGGTAGAGAAACCCCCAACCACGGGCCTTGGATGGCATTTTTCTTAGCTGGTCTCACACAGCAGGATAACCTTTATTTTAAGTATTTCAGGCTGTTTCTCAGACCACATGCATAGCTGTCCAGATACACAGAATTCTACACCGCACTTTCAACCGTTAGACTGCAGTACCTTCTTAATGCTTAGATTGAACAATTATGTGCTCCTCATTTGCTGAATTTCCCAAATACAATTGTTAATGTTGACCTAATATAAAATGCCCTCAGAAATTTTAGCACTAAAACTCTCTGTAGCCTCCTTCAGCTGTCATCCAAGAAATCATCAAAGCTTCTACACACAAAATGAAATGGTAAAACTACATCAACTTCTATGGCCTATAAACCACTAGCATCTGACCACTAATACACATCTTACTAGTGGCTCATGCCTGTAATCCTAGCTCCTCAGGAGGCTGAGATCTGGGGACTGTTATTGAAAGCCAGCTGGAAGTAGAGCTGTAGTTCAAGTGGTAGAGTGTTATTTTTGAGTAAAAATAAGCATAGGAACAACACCCAGGCCCTGAGTTCAAGCCCTAAGACCAGCACCAAGAAAAACAACAACAACAACAAAAAAACCCATATCAACTTAAAAACTTTTCTTAAATGATATTGATAAAATAATCTCACAATACAAAGGAGTTTTATAAAAATTTGTGACATCAGGTATTCTCATAAAAGTTATGATGCATGCTTTAGACACCTAAGAAGCAAATGATATTTCCATTTCTCATCTTGTCCCAGGTCAAATTATTTTCTATTAATTGTGAAAGACTTTTTTCATGTTCAGTCATTTTACTGTAATAATTAGTGTGGGTAATTTTTGTGTAAGATAGAGAACATTTAACGAAAGTCTTAATGCATACTCTAAATGATAGGGCTAGCAATATCACAAGGTTGACCACAAGAGGGCGTGTAAAATCACAATAAAAGTCTAAAACCTGTAATTCTGCCAGGCTCTGGTTTTACTGAGAAATTTGGAAATTAACACTAGTAGGTAGCCAGATTTTTTTCTAAAATTAACATAAAATATTCTGTAGAGGAAACGCATTCTACTTATATCTGTGTGTGTGTGTGTGTGTGTGTGTGTGTGTCTGCATGCATGCACTTAGGTGAATAAACATTTAGACTATTATGAAGAGCCAAGTTCAATTGCTTAATATGCTGACTTACGTTGGGGTGTTTTTTGTCTTCCCCAGACTCGTTACTGGGCATCAGTGGAAGAATATATTCCCAAATGGAAACAGTTTCTCTTAGGAAGAGAACCATACCCTATTGGTGTTGAAAATCATGACGAAACAGAAAACAATGCTCAAAAGAAAGCTGCAAAGCCATAGCTTCTTCACATGCATCTAAAAAGACCTATTTAAGAAGTTGAATATGAAACATTTGTCAACAAGTATGATAATCTTAGAAATTGACTATGTCCCTATAACACATGAACATTATATTGTAAATGACAATGGAAACATGTTTATGTACTGAAAAATCTTTGATTGTTACCTACTGCTACTTCAAGGTCATACTTCCTTTCTATTAAATCCCCCAAAGTGTTAGCCACTGATATTAAAGGGTATAACATTTAGTAAATGAAATATGAAGTCAGTGTTGTCATTTAGAATACTTACAACCAATTTCACGCATGTGCAGGTTGGTTATCAGTTTTCTAGAACCTGTACTTTTAATACATTGTCCGGGAAAAGGTATATAGGATCAAGGTAGTTCCTTTTTCACAAATAAGAATGTGGTGACACTTAGCTTCTATCATACATAATAGTTCTCAGAAAGTAGATGCCTCACAGATAAACCACTCACAGTGGTGGAGCTAGACAGACCTAAACTGTAAAGTATTTCATAAGTAGCTGGTTTCAGGAAGGCTTAGCATTAAAAGGGAACCTAGTAGAGCTGAGTAGAAAGGTTGAGCAGACTCTCAAGTTGGTTATTGAAAGGTTGCCAGCCTTATGGGTACAAATTATCCCTCCTCATCTTTAAAATTGCCTTTCCTTCTCTCCCTTCTATTTTGATCTTTCTCTCTTCTATTTTGATTTCTGAAAACACAATCAGTTGGAAAGCTGTGGGTCACAACCCTAAACAGCTCTAGATTCCTCACACCACCACTACTTGAGTACAAGGACAGAAAAGTTTTTTTTTTTTAAAAAAAAAAGATAATTCTGATTATAAAGGCAGCCTTTGCTATTAAATGGTTTATGCTGGCATTGCACTGAACTAATTTCAACTGCAAACTGGGTTTTTAAAAGAAGACAATAGGACAAGGTTAAGAAGAAAATCTACCACATAAAAATACTATTGTGCTGATAAGTTCCTTTAAACTACCATCTTGAAAATATCCTGTTGAGTGGGTGTTGGTGTGGGTAACAATAACGTTGTTTTCATAATATGTGCTGGCAGATTAGCACACTTCTCTGCAGTGTTAACAGTTGTAATTAAGAAATAAACAGCACAGGGTGTCAGTCCGATGACAATTTCATCTATAGTGTCACAATACAAAATGTCACAAAATATTAGAACTGTTATATAACTATAAAAAGTATCAGCCTAAAAGCTGAAAGCCTTTATAAGAGAAAGAGAAAAAATAAGAAAACTGACATAACCGCCAGAACAATTTTATTATCTCACAAATGTTGTCATGAAAATAAGTTGATAATTTTTTTCCTCTGTTGCATTACAGTTTGGTTTCTAGCCATCCAGTAAATTTAGTGAGATAATTCTGGTTTTGTGTGTGTGTGTGTGTGTGTGTGTGTGTGTGTGTGTGTGTGTGCTTTATTTATTTATTTTTTAGCAGCTTTGAATTGGTAAACAGATTTATATGTAGTAGAGGGAACATGAGGAAGTTTGGTGGTTTGTTTTTTTTGTTGTTGTTGTTTTTTAACATCCAATCTTTCCTAGCATATGCACATAAGAAGGTGAATGAAGCAATGTGAAACTATTTCTCTTTAGTCAAGTGAAATAAAAGGCTAAACATTTGTTAGCTGGTAAAAATATTGTGTCAAGCAAGTAGGCACATTCCAAAATTAAACAGTGGTTGATACGTTAACGTCCCTCAAATATGTGAGCACACACTTCCCTGAGATCTGTAAATTAAATCACCAGTAAGTTAGATTAAAATACAAAATGAATGGCAAAGTAACCATCTCAGAATGTCTGGTTCTTTCTTCCTACTCTAAATCAATTGACTTACTCGGGATTTTTGTTTTGTTTGTTTCCATTTTCCATTTAGTCTATTTTACCCTGGCTTACAATTTAGAGCACAAGATGAGGGACTTTTTTCAGGCTTTAGCTGTACTATTTCTACCATTTTAGTTAATACTTCACAAATTCCCAGAGTTGACTTTATTTCTGGCCCCTGTAGAGCAGTCCCACCCCACCTCTCCTCGTAGACTGTAACAGATTGCACCACATGGTGTCTGTGTAAAAAAAAATAAAAATCAAATCAAATCCCACAGGGACCTGGATATCCCAGTAAAAGGCTTTATATTCCTCATGACAAATTAGCTTTACATAGAAATTCCCAAGCATTGGGAAGGTTATATGTGTATGTATATATGTATGCTATATATGCATGCATATATATGTATGTATATTTTTTCTATAGGTCATAGGAATCTAACAATGAGAAAAATGTCATTTACTCATATTTTCCCCATCACCCCCATCCCCTGTCCCAGCCAGTGTCCTTTCTAACCAACTAAACCCACTAGTTCCTAGGAAAACAATGAATTTGATTTTTTTTTTTACAATGTCATGTTTTAAGCTAAAAGTCATTCAAGGAAATTTTCCAAAGCCATTCTTGGATTGTTGCAAATGCAAAAATATTCACAGTTCATTTTCTGCTGAAATACTTTGATGAAATTATTAAGCTGTAGACTGCTAAAGATCAGAAGGGGCTGATGTTTTTCAGCATACTTCAAAAAAAACCCATAAATTTTAAGCACTAATAAGAAACCACATACCTGCTCTCTTATAGGGATTAGCATGAACAACAGTGAAATCCAGTGGACAGTTCCGCCCTGTGCACGAGGTATTTTACGCTGTCCATCTGCGGTTTAGATAATAATCTGAGCTCTACATTTTTACATGTCCATTTATGTGTACAATGCATCAGTCACTCATCTATCATTCTCCCCTCTTTACATTTTTGCTTCTGTACCATTCTCCTTTCAACACTTAAAAAAAAGAATAAAAATTAAACTTAAGAATTTTAACACTTTCCCTATAATTGGAGAAGTGCTGTCAAATCATAGTTTGTCATCACCAATTTCAAAGGAAAGTTTCAGACTTTAAACCCTCTCCAAGGTAAGTTCTTGCATAAAATGTAATGCATAAGGCCATAGCTTTGGCTCGTTTACAAAACATTCTTCCATTTTCCCTTTGCAGTCTATTAACTTGTTTTCTTCCTCTAAGCCAGTACACATCCTTTTTTGTTGTTAATATAAAGCAAATCTTTTGTTTAAAGCAAAGTTCTTCATCCTTTTACTATGTTCTTTTCAAGGACTACCCAAGCATAATAGCTACATGTTTTATAATACATTTTTATAGTCACCATTTTTTTACCTAATTAAAGGTAATTAGTAAACTGACATGTCTTTTTTTTTTTAAGAGTTGCACGCCAAAATTTACCCTTTCAAGGAAGGTAAAATCCACACGATGAGTATGAGGAGAGAGTCAACAGAAAAAAAGGGAAGAAAAAGTACTCAGAGAGCTTCAGGTTGGAACAAGGCACTTCTCTCCATCCATGTGTGTTTTTGTTTTGTTTCTCTTATAGTTTAGAAGTTAATTTGTCTACCTAGGAAACTTAATTCCCCATTACTAGTAAAAGAGTGTTTAGAAATTTTCTGAGACAAAACATGGAGACTTGTCAAACGTGGGTAATTGGGGAGAAGATTGATTTGTGGATTTGACACCTGGCATTGTGAGCACATTTCTAATGGAACTGAGATTATATCCTTACTCAAATCCAAGACAAGAAAAATGACCCCAACAAAGCCAGAGGGTACAAATACTTCCGGACATGGTCTAACCATACAGAGTCAAATTTCCCTGCTTCTTCCAAAGTTACAGCAAAGCTTTAAGATTCTTGCTATTTTAAAAACTCAAAATCATGTGCTCAGACAAAAAGACTGAACTTTTGTAAAGGTAACTACAGAGCTTTTAGAACAACTAAGTAAAAAAAAAATAGTTGCAATGAGAGATCATGAAATGTGCTGGTCTTAAAAATGGAGATTTAGTGTTTCCTTCTTTCATAAAAATTGGTTATTTAACCTCAAATGTCAAGGTCAAACAATTTTTTCCATTATTCCTACCTGCGTCTATACTATCAATGTAGAAATTTTTATATTATTAAATAGTTGGGTAAAGAGGTTAAATCAGGTTATGAGTATAGTGCTTCTTGGTCAGTGTCAGTCTTTCCATCATTCTCCTTGAATATAGAAATTTTTCTGACACAATGTCACTTTGGGTACAAGAAGTCAAATTAGAGGTAAAAATCATTTGTGTGTGTGTGTGTGTGTGTGTGTGTGTGTGTGTGTGTGTGTAGTCTCTATTATATTTCATGTCCCAATACCAAGAAACTACTTTTCATTGTTTCCATACATCCAGGAAGCCTGTAACATTTGCAAACATTTCTTTGCACTGGGATGTCCTACCTTAGGCAAACAAATACTGAGATGTGCAAAAGAATCTCATCTAGAGCCCATTAAAAATGATACCTATTAAACAAATGTACCACTCATACATTCAGTTGATGTGTTCACTGCTTCATCTGTGGAAGGCAATTTTTAAGCACCAAGAATACAACAGCAAACACAACTGGAAAAAAATAATATCAATGTTCTCTTAGACTTTACATTCTTTTTTCATATATTTTTTATTGTAAGGTTACATTATATTCACCAGATAGAAGGTGCATTACTTCACATACATTGATACCCTTTCTCATGTCTTGGTCCCCATGACACCCACCCCTCATCTTAGACTTTACATTCTTGTAAAGGCAATAGGTGATAGGTGGTAAGGACAAGAAGGTAGAGATTAAAATAAAACAAACATAGTGTGGGACACTAGGAATTATATATATCTAAAATATTTCCTCAAAGTAAGAAAACAAAACAAGCTTCATAATTTCTCCAATAATTGTGATGGAAACCATGTCATTGCCTATTCAAAAATCTAGAGATAAGGTTTTCCAGTGAAGCAAAATGTACTAGCTTGGAAGTTGTATAATGACTAGGTTTGTGATAAAAATGCAAAAAAAAAATCTTCACTATTTTCAACGTTTTTGTATGCCAACATCTATAGTAAATGATTCACGATAACCTAAAAGTAAAAACAACCCAAATGTTCACTGGTGGATGAGAGTAAATTATATATACAATGGGATATTCTTCAGCCTTAAAAAGGAAATTCTAACACTTTATACAACCTGGATAAACCACAAAGACATAATACTAAGTGAAATGAGACAGATACAAAAAAAAGAATTTTGTGTGCAATTCCACTTAAATGAAGTGCCTAGAACAATTGTATTTATATAGAGAGAAAATAAAATGGTATCTGACGGAGGCTGAGGGAGATAGCATATAATAGTCATAGAGAAAATGAAATATTTCTCGAGATGAGTGGAAATGATGGATATACAATGTGAGAATGCTTAATGTCACTGAGCTGCTTATCCAAAACTGGCTAAAAAGACAAATTTTCTGTTACAGCTTTTTCCATAATAAACTAGCTTATTAAAAATAAGGTAAGCCGGGCCAGGAGTTTGGCCTAGTGGTAGAGTGCTTGCCTGGCATGCACGAAGACCCAGGTTGATTCCTCAGTACCACATACATAGAAAAAATCCAGAAGTGGTGCTGAGGCTCAAGTGCGAGAGCTCTAGCCTTGAGAAAGTCCAAGGATGTGGCTTAGGCCCTGAGCTCAAGCCCAGGACTGGAAATAAATAAATAAATAAATAAGGTAAGCCAGGAGCCAGTGGCTCACCCCTGTAATCCTAGTTACTCAGGAGGATGAAATCTGAGGATCTCGATTCAAAGCCAGCTTAGGCGGAAAAGTCTGTGAGTCTGGGACTCACATTGGATTTTACTGAATAGCATTAAACTTGACTATTTCTAAGAGCTTTTGCAATGAAATCCACTTTGCAATTTAATTATAAGCCAATAATTGATAAATTTGAAGTAAAACATAACCACATACTTGAAATTTTCCTTTTACTTTTGCAGAATGCAAAAGAAGGAATACTGATGAAGTTGCCAACAGCAAAACCCTGTTTTGTCTTCAGCTGTGCTCAGACAATCACTCATATTTAGAATCACAAGATTAATATCAATGCCTAAAAAATATTAGATGCTCAATAAATATCTTTGATAAATAGTGAAACCAGAATTTGCATTTTAACAGACTTTTGGAGCATATTTAGTGAAAACATTTATGCAGGATGCACTAGCATTAAGGCTTCAAGCCAAATAAAATAATGTTGGCATTCATTTTCTTAGGGCCCAAGATGAAAAGATAGTCAAATCCAACGTTTGTTTTTCCTCAGAGGACCTTGATAATCCCTGAAAGTAATATTCATACTTGATGATATAAAAGCATCACTCATGGGGCCGGGAGTTTAGCCTAGTGGTAAAGTGCTAGCCTAGCATGCACGAAGACCCAGGTTCGATTCCTTGGTACCACATACATAGAAAAAAGCTGGAAGTGGTGCTGAGGCTCAAGTGGTAGAGCTCTAGCCTTGAGAAAGCCGAAGGACAGTGCTCAGGCCCTGAGCTCAAGCCCAGGACTGGCACAAAAAAAAAAAAAAAGCATCGTTCATAAGAAATATATATTGTAGATAAATATTAGTAATCATAAGGTTTTAGGTGATGAAATGGGAGCATTTATGATGTTAAATGACTGTCAGAGTCAGACTAAGGTCTCCGGTCTTATTCCCCAGACCTGAATTTTCTTAGTTCTCTTCTTCAGAAGAGCTATACAGAAGCAATTATCAGTTAAAATATAGATGAAAGGAAACATCCTTTTATAAATGATGTATACTTTTACTTAACAATCAATTAAGAGTCTAAAATGGAATTAACACCATTGTCAATGACTAGATGAAAGCCTTGGGCCATAATATTCCTGTTACCCTTCAGGCAAAATTAAGTGAGTGGTGAGGGAGGAAGGGGGAGTGGGTCCTGGGGTTTGAGCTCTGGGCCTAGGCACTGTCCCTGAGCTTTTGCACTCACAACTAGCATTCTACTGTTTGAGCCACAGCAGCACCACTCCTGGCTTTTTGGGTGTTCAATTGGAAATGAGAGTCCCATGGACTTTGCTACCCAAGTTGGCTTCAAACTGTAATCTTCAGATCTCAGCCTCTCCAATAGCAAGGATTGCAGGCCTGAGCCACCAGCACTTGGCTGTTGTTTCGTTTTGGTTTTTTTTAATATACCAGATCTATGACGTGCCTTGTCCTGCTACCAGAAACATCAATGTCATAAAGGAACCCATGTCTTCATATCCTCCTAATGGCATTGCCATAATCCTGGCTACACTGCTGAAATACACTGGGCTCTTTCTTAAGCTTCTATGTGATTCTCTCCCTGTGTATTTTGCCATAGAGCAACTATAGCCATCTAAGTGTTGCTTTCCTACCATAAAACCCAAAGCTGTAAAATAAGTACAGATTCCATGTTTGCCTAGAAACTCAGGTCTTTTTCATGATGGCTAGCTGGGCAACATGATTTCCTAAGCACTTTGCCCTTGAACTCTGAGCCCTGGACACACCAGCTTTCTTCCCGTTGCTCACTCTTGCATCAGTGTTTTTGTGCCTGTTAATGCATCTGCCTAGAAGGCTCTTCTCTCCCTCACTTCATTTGGGTTTTTGTTCAAATCTCATTTCTTAGTAGAGAAATGGTGTTCCTCTCAAAAGTAAGGCAATCCCTCCTTACAGCTCATGATGCTATCTTCTTAGCTGTTTTGTGTTCATAGTACATGGTGGTGTGGCATGTACTCCTTTTCTATTCTGGTTTGTCACTTTTAACATCAGCTCCTAGGAATGTCTGGTACCAAAAGGGCACCAAACAAATATCTTTTCAATAAATTAATAGACAAAGAAATGTATCACTACATAATCCTGTTCAAAACAAAACAAGAGGCAGAAACAGTGAGAACAGAGAGACCCCAGGCGTGGCTCAGCTTCTAATCCAGAAGCTGGGGTGGGGGAGGGCGGAACCAGATCACAGAAAAGCAAATATCAGCCAAGAAGGGTGAGAAAAGATGCTAGTGCCCAGCAATCCTCAAGAAAATGTGAATGAGCATACCAGCTCTTACCACCACACTGGAAAGTAAAGTCTGATACTACTAAGTATTACCAACTATATGGACAGGGAAGGAGCCCTTTCATATGCTGCTGCTAAGAGTAAAAACAGGTGCAGTCCACTTTGGAGGGCAATTTCGTAGCACAGTAGTCCTTAGCATACAGTAGTTTTGCTTTCTGTAGTTATAGTTACCCACACTGAATAGCAGTTAGAAAACATTAAATGGAAAAAAAGATCCCAGGAAATCAACTGATTCACTCTGAGTAGGATGATGAAATCTCACACGATCTTACTCTATCTGTCATCCCTTTGTCCAGTGCAGTCACGCTGTATGTATTACTATCTATTAGTCGCTTTATAGCACTTTTGGTTAGCATATTTCAATGCTGTAATCCTAGTTACTCAGGAGACTGAGATCTGAGGATCATGATTCAAAGCCAGTCCAGGCAGAAAAGTCCTTGTGAGACCTTTATCTCCAATTAATAGCTTAAAAACCAGAAGAATCACTGTGGCTCCAAATGGTAGAGCAGCAGCCTTAAACAAAAGAGCTCAGGGACAGTGCCCAGGCCCTGAGTTCAAGCCCCATGATTGGTAATAAATAAATAAATACCAATACAAATGAAGAGCTAACAGTGTGATTCAGCAGCAAAGTACTTTTGACTGGTTTGTTCAGTCCCCTAAATTCAAACCCCAATATAGAAAAAAATTATTAAAGTCAAATAGCTGACATGGTATGTAGATTGCTATTACATCATATCAAATAATTATTAACCAGAGATACTAATAACATTATGATTAAGAAAGAATCTATGCTTTTCTAGGATATAGGCCGCAATTCCCTAGGGTAAAATGAGTTCTTATAAATGAGATCTAATACATATCTTCAAAAGAACTGAAACTAAGAACTCACATGGTAAAAATTTTTCTGCTCTATATGGGAGGTAGGTATATGCAGGCTCAATGTACAGGCCAAGTATAGTTCAGAAATTCTCACAATTAGAATGATTTCATATGTTAAATTTATTTTGGATTTTAGAATATTTGCATGTACATAAGGGACTGGTATCCAAGTCAAAACACAAAATTCATTTCTGTTTCTTAGATACCTTATACAAATACACACACACACACACACACCCCCATACATGTAGTGTGAAGGTAATTTTATGTGCCTGCATTTTGGCTGAGACTAGCACATGAGGGAGGTATGGACTTTTCTGTCAGAATGAACAAGTTTCAGATTTGAGAGCACGTTTGATCTCTCAGTTAGGGATGCTCAGCTGATCTTATTCTCTCTACATTGAACAGGCCTAAGATTTTCATAATAAAAATTCAAGTTCAGCCAGGCCCTGGTGACTCACATCTATAATCCTGGATACTCAGGAAATCAAGGGATTGATTGGCTTTCAGAGACTGAAGTTTGATCCTTTTTTGCTGGTTCCAAAACAACCATCAGAAAGCCAAGTTGGAGGTGTGGGTTAAGTGGCAGAACCCAATTCATAAGCATCATAGCGGTACTTTGTTCAAATCTCCTTCCTGCCAGAAAAAAAAATAAGTTTAAATGAAAGAAATCTCTTACTCTTGTTATGTACAACAGCCGTATTTTCTCTGTTCTCGCCCACCGTCTCTCTCTCTCTCTCCCTCTTTCCATTTCCCTCCCTCCTTCCTCCCTTCTTTCTCTCAACTAAATAGAAGGAATAAAGAAGTCCAATGAGAGATGAGCTTCCATATGAGGTAATAATTAACATGTATTGAAATCCTAGCTACTACACTCTGCCCAGATGGAGTATTTCTAACTCCAAAGACACTCTCTGGTCATTTGACTGCAAATTCAAAAAGATGGAAAACCTAATTCTCCTCCATGTTTCCAACTTCCAAAAATGTAATCCCTCTTGACATTTCCATAGTCGTCTCTTTAAGTTCAACGTAAATAGCTGCTGCGACTTCGGAGTGCCTGATAATGTCTATCACAGCACAAAGATGCAGGGCTCTCTGCTAACATCGAAATGTTGATCTTGTAAATTCAGCGGCAACACATAATGTAGTATCAAGACATGCCAAGTAGCATCAAAAACATTTTTTTTTCAAAATCTGGGTTTAATCTAAATGTCAATTTGAATTTAAGGGAAAACAAATTACAATGTGTATTTAGATGACTTCAGCTAATTAGTTTTCCCTATTGGTAATATTTTGAACTTTGGACATAAAGGATGTTAAATGTTTTATTTTTGTTGTCACTAATAGTGGCTAATTTACAAAGCAAGATAACCTTACTAACCCAAAAATAAAAGCTAAAAAAAAAACCCAAACAACAAA
This sequence comes from Megascapheus bottae, assembly GCF_031878675.1. NCBI lineage: Eukaryota > Metazoa > Chordata > Mammalia > Rodentia > Geomyidae > Megascapheus > Megascapheus bottae. Next base: position 30,631,855 of record NC_143510.1, read on the forward strand.
TAAAGAAATGAAGACAAATTCTATTTTTGTTCTAACTGGGAATTTCCAATGTTAAATAAAACTACGTATCCCAATAGATTTTATTGTGCAGATGTATGGATTTAAAACAAAAAGCAACAACAATTGCTATGATCCACAAGATAAAACACATTGTTCTCTGAGGTCCTTCTACTAATCGGTGGAGAAAATGTTCATTATGTTTGGCTATGGTTCTCCAACTTGGTAATTTTTTGAGTGTGCGTGAAAGTGTTAATAAAATTTATTTGAAAACAAATGTGGCAGAGAAAGGGATGGTGGCATGCCATAGGCAGACAGCTCCATGGTTCCTCTTCAGCCATATTCAAAGGTAACAAATAGTGGTGTTAGGTTAAGTAGGGAGATGGGGCAGAGGTGAGAAGCAATGCATAGTTCAAGCAATCTCAAGTCACAAGTAGGTTCAGAGAGTTGGTGCCAGATAGGCTGATCATTCATTGTCTCAGGATTGGTCAGACTTTGTTTTCAGTAAGAGTCATTAGCAACTGGCATGTGGTCTAGCCCTTCCCAGATTCCCAGATGGCTGCCAAGTAACTGGAGGAGAAACTGGCTCAAGAGCATTAACTCTCTCCTCAGAAAGATTCCCCACTAAGGGTAGAGAAGGTTGACTGAATTTGACCACTACTGGTAACCATTTTGAATGGTATTCCAGAGCCACAATAACAGCTCTTACTGGCAAGCTAGCTGGACTTCACATCACAGAACCCCTATTTCATTCTTCTTAACCCCAACTTGGATTCATTCAGATTATCACCCTTCTTACTTCCAGTGACTATATTACAATGGACCCTACAGTCATGCCAGTCTCCTTTGTCTTGCTACTGATTGGTTTAGGAATGAATCTATGATACAACTGTCCAATTAGGCAAAGATAGTAAAATGGCCAGGATAGTTTCTGGGAACAGTCTCTAGCTGCAAAGAAAAGAAGACTTTTTGTTGATCTGGACATTGTCCTTGATACCCAGGAGGCTGAACCCTCTGAGGACCTTTCTACCAGCCTAAAGGAAAATTTCACACAGATAAGTGCCAGTCTGAGAGAATCTCACGCCAAAACAGACTTGAGGCTTCTGTGGGTTTCTTATAATAAGAAATGCTAGATATCCTTATTGCTTAAGTCCCTTGAATGTTAACTTGCAGCAAGGAGCTCTGAATGACACACTGCAGAATTTGGGGCACAACAATACATCCATTATTTGCTAAGCAATTTGGGGAACTGAGGTTGGATCAGAGCTGGGTGGCACAGATCTATAAGCCCAGCAAACAAGAGAGTAGGGCAAAAGGATCTCTAGTTTGATTGAGGTTTGCTTGGGCTACATAGCAATGTCATGTCTCAAAATAAAATAAAATAATGTAAAAAAGTGAATCTTCACACCCTAAAAACAGTCGATCATTTCTGCTCAGGAAAAAAAAAATACATGTATGGGTGGATAGTAACAAAAGATTCTAGAATGTTAAGTATCTTCAAAGTTTATGAGGAACTGTAGCAAACAAAGTTGCAGACAGAGCAAAAAATAAAATAGGCAAGATGACTGCTGCTCAGGTTAACACTATTAAAACAAAGGGGGAGGCACCTCACACATCTCTCAATTTCACACATCATTATCCCCAATGAATTTAGAGGCATGACTAGAAGATGTCAGCTGCTACCAAGAAAGATCTTCACATTCTAGCTAATTAGGAGATAAGCTATACTCTAAACAGAATGTCCACATGGCTAAAGTTCTGAACACATACACAAGATGGGCTGGCCTATATATTTTGTGACCCAGTCTTGCTCAGTATATATATGAGCAGGTGAGTTTTGATGGCAGATATCAGCAAGATGAAGAGAGATGTTGATCCAGTCTCATGCGTGGAGAGAGAAAATTAAAAGTGAACACTAAATTTTGGCACCAAATCTTTAGCGGATAAAGAGGAGATGAAGCCACCTGATTTTGCTACCAATAAGCAGTGATTGGACAAAGAACTGCTCCAGCTCTTTCTACATTCCTCAAGGAGTTTCTAATCACTGGCTTATTTTTCTAATTTTTGGAAAGGCCTGCCTGGTGGAAGTAAAAGTAGGTAGGACTTGGTTTCCATTTTCTGGGGGTAAGGTGATAATAATATGTCTTAACTCTAAAAACATCTTGAGCTCCTTGAAAGAAGGGAACGATGTAATTTTAAAATGAGAATAATGGTATATTTTATGTAAAAGAGTTATGTGCGTGGCTTGTGATATTTAAAGCAAAATGATCACAGCATATGTTTGTTTTACATGATCAGAAAAGTGACATTCGATTTTGGAACACTGCCAGGCACATAGTAGGCACATAGAAACTGGGAGAAGAGGTATTTGTTAACTGTTGGGGGTAAAATGTTTAATGGTGAACATACTATTTGTCCGAATACAGAGAGGGTTAAAAAAGAAAAGCCTTTTAGCTCCTAAAACTTCCTAATAAGTTCAAAGTCCTTTTGCATGTTCTAACTTTAGAATAAATTATTTCTATTATTACCTTTGAATTTTCTTTAAAAAGCTGACAATTTTTGAATTAACAAATATATTTTTAAACAGTTCCTACAACTAAATTGGGCTTGATAATTACGTGTAAATTGGGATGTGAGTGGCAATTCTATTTAAACTTGAAAATCTATTCTATACTTGTCAGTATTCCTTAATACATTTGAATTTTAGAAGAGTTTGAATGGAGATGATATACAGGAATATCTGCTTGCTAGGAAGATTCCTTGGATTTATTTAACTTACTATTGTGCTTTCATTTCTTAACAATCTCATTTGATAAAAAAAAAAATCTACTAATTTGCCAGGGTTTTCATTAATGGGATATTACCAACCCTACTTGAAACAACCCAAAGTATATTTAATTCTAATTTGACCCACACCGTGTACTATTTCTTAAAAGCTGATCAGATCCAAGTCTTTGAAAATGCATACACTGTAACAGATTTTTTAAAAACATGATGTAAAATATATACCACCCAGCTAAACACTCTCTTGATTTAGAATTGAGGCCTATATGTTTCTATTTCCATAGTGACTACTGCTGGAGAATCGACATGTTTTAATTTAGATATGAGATTATAAACATCATTTGGAGACAGAATTTATTTTCTTCTACAATTTCTGAACATTGATCAGTCCAAGTGCTGAACAGAAGTAAATTCTAAAGCAGGAATGAAAAAGTATTTCATTTAAGGGACATTTGGGGCCTGACCAAGGTGATCTTTCAAAGAAACTCAAGGCCTTTGAAGCCTTAGAAACAACAGATTTTTATACTTTATAAGCAGAAAGGGTTACCTAATCAGCATTCCCATTATGTAAACATTTAATTGTCTGAGAAAGGAAACATGGGGCGGATTGAATAAGAACATATTCTGCACACAATTGGTCCATTTTTCCTATTTAAAATGAAAGGTGAAATGAAACAGCTTCTATACATCAAGAAGAGTATTTTAGAAGAGTCATCGTGGCACGACATATTTAGGTCAGCTAGACATTAACCACTGAAATTATTAACACAAAGGGGAAGAGTAGATCGTTTTCCTTAACTTACTTTTTTAACAGACCCCTGCTCTCCCTGGGCTCAGGAAGCTCGTAGAGGATGGCGGGCAGTCGTGAGACAAGAAGGTGGACAGAGGTTTGGGTGGGGCAATGAGAGAGTGAAACTCCAGAAAAGAATAAGGCTAAGGCAGGGGTGGTGGAATCGTTCTAAGGTCTCTGCACAAGGAAAACTTGTATATACTAAAAGGAAGGGCTTCTTCTTAAAGTGAGTATGTACACACACACACACACACACACACACACCCTTCAGATGCTTCTGCTTAATATGGTAGAAACATATAGCACATTAGCAGATAAAAGCAGGTTGCAACTTATGAAAATACCACACGATCGGGGGGCATAGAAGTGCACAGCTGTAATTCAAGCCCTTGGAAGAATTGTAAGAGTTCAATGTCAGCCTGAGCCACATAGTAAGACCCTGAGCCCAAAACCCCACAGCAACCAAAACCACCACCACCACCACCACCACCACCACCACGACAAAAAAACAAACAGGCTTCAACTGCAGCTTGTTGCTTTAGATGCATAAGGTTAGATTTCCCACATCCTCCCCACTCCCAGAAATAATTCAAGCTCTTTCTGATCATCTCTTGCACGTGTCTTGAACAGAGTGAACAGCAATGGTTTGTACAACTCTTGGGTTGTGAGCACTGCCCTACTTTCAGAAGCAGGCGCCTCAGTCCAGAGAAGATCTGCCGTAGAAAGAATCTTAGTGAGCAGAGGGAGAGTGGGGATGCTTGAGGGAGCAGGGAGAGGACAGCAAGAGAAGAGATTCTCTTGCATAAGTGGAGACCACTGAGACTCAGCCAAGTCAGCAGAAAGAAAAAGTTAGGTATGGATGGCTTCAGAAGTCCTCAGGTCTTGGCTGGAGATCTGAAGCTTAATGCAAGGGACACATCTTTGGAGGGACCATAGTTAATGTCTAGTGTTAGGACTGTTCATTTTTTCCAACTGATCAAATCAGTGAGGGCTTGCTAAGACTCAGTAGACCATGCTGAACAATGAAGCTGACCACAAGGCACCAAAGTAAATTATTACCCATTCCATGTTTACTAAACACCTATTGTTTGAAGAGTGATAAAGAATATGTGCAGTGCAAGGGAGAGGAAAGAGGGAAAGAGAGATCATGTGTATACTGGCAGAAAGATTCCCATTTCAAATAGACTGAGTTCTGGAAGAATTCCTAAGACCTCAAAGGGGAAGCTGAAAGCAAAGTCCCGAAGGGGAAAAAGCATGATCTGTGGAAAAAGGCCCAGCATGAGCAAAGGTCCTGAGGCAGGAACTTGCTTGGCCTAAAGCCGACATAACAGGAGTGGAATAAGAGACAGCAGGTAGAAGAGCTCAGTCATGTTTGCATAAAAGGAGGAAGCAGGGGCTTCCTGACTGACAGTGAAGCTCTCTGCTTGGTCAAAGGGATTCTGAGCAAGGGGAGGGACATCCAGTGTTTTCCAACAAATATTAACTGAGCATCAACTGTCAGTGAAGCACTATGTTGAGCTATTGATACCATGAGACAGCCTTGATCCCTGACCACATGGACTTCATATCCTAGTAGGGAAGAAAGAAAAACAAGTAAAATAGATCACAAGAATGGGCTGGGAGTTTGGCCTAGTGGTAGAGTGCTTGGCTAGTTTGCACCAAGACCTGGGTTCGATTCTTCAGTACCACATACATAGAAAAATAGCCAGAAGTGGTGCTATGGCTCAAGTGGTAGATAGAGCTCTAGCCTAGAGAAAACCCAAGGATGAATTTATAAGGTTGGAAATATCACTCCTTGGTACAGTATCTGCCTAGCAAGCGCAAGGTCTTAAGTTCAAACCACTACCACCAAAAAGAAGAAAGGAAGAAAGAAATTCTACCGGTGATAAGGCTTCAAGACAAAGAGTCAAGGGAAGCACAGATAAGCTTGCTTTAAGAAAGAGCACCAAAGAGGGCTCCCCTGGGGAGATGGCCTTTGAAAGGAGTGTTCAAGGATTCAGGGGAGCTGGCTAAATATGAAATTAGATAACTAAGTCTATCAGGCAGAGAACCACATGCGTAAGAAAACAATATGTCTGGTTATCACAGGAAGATGAAGAGAGAGGGAACAAGAGGAGATGGTAAAGGGCCTGGAGAGGGGCCAGGCTGGTACAGGAACTTGACCGTGCAGTTGGTGAGAGAAAGCAGAAAAACATGAGACCTGAAGAGGGAAATATAGATTAAAAGCCTTGAAGAAAAAACAGCTCGCCCAGGGGCCTTTGGGAGGAAGACGTGAACTGCACTGAACATGCATAGAATTGAGCTGAGTCCAGAAGGGGAGACGACATTGTGGGAAGACAGATGTGGCGCCAAACATCTACTCAGGCACTCACTACTGGGGCCAGACTGGAATCTTTCAGAGCCTCTGTTTTCCCCAGCTGTTATAATGACAATTTGCAGGTTAGAAGTAAAAATACCACTCATAAAATTCCATGTGGAGCCAGGTACTGGTGGCTCACACCTGTAATCCTATCTACACGGGAGGCTGAGATCTGAGGTTCATGGTTCGAATCCAGCCTGGGCAGTCTTATTTCCAATTAATCCTCCCCCCACCAAAAAAAAAAAGACAGATGGGGAAGTGTAGCTCAAGTGGCAGAGTGCTATCTTTGAGCAAGAAAAGCCCGAAGACAGCACTCGAACACTGAGTTCAAGTTCCAGAACTGACACACACACACACACACACACACACACACACACTCCAAAAAAAAAAAATCTTCCAGAGAAAATGCTGGCTAAACTACAGTTATCATGCCAGCGTAGAAGTTCCATTCATTTGCCTTTCTCCTCCCCACTCTGAGACATTCAAAAGCTATGAACATAACTCTGTCAATCATTTTCAACATTCCTTTTTCATGGAAGACCTAACTTATTCTCACCTTCAGTTTAGATTTGCTAAGTCTCTACATTGTGTCAGGCATAGGACTGGGCACAGCATGCACTGGTGACAGCAGGGCCCTGCAATGTGACATTGTCTTGCCCTTAGGGACCAAACTAGAAAAGAACAGGGAATTCTATGTGATGTAATTTAAGAGTAGGGAGATGTCGAATGAATTAAGCACCTCTAGAAGTGGGTGACGATCTAGCATGGGTTGAAAAAGGAAATATCAAGGCTCTTTCCAATGATATGAATCTTTGTAAACCAAATTTCTGCTAAGTTTTATCATATAACCAGTATTATTTGATTCCTTCCTTCCCAGGAAATCCCTTCTGAATTGTGCTGTAGGTCTCCAAATAGCAGCAGATAGCCATGGGAAGAGCTAAGAGAGAGAGAAGCAAAGGAAATAGTATGTGCAAAATAATCAAACCCAGAAGGAAATAAGTTTAAAAATATTATATTGAGTGAGCATGGTAGTACATGCCTGTAATCCCAGCACTGAGGAGGCAAAGGCAGGAGGATGGTGAGTTCGACATCAGTCCATCTTATATGGTGAGAAAAAGCAAATCAAAAAACAAAATCAACATTGAGAACTCCCAAATCTTCCCTCTCCAGCAAACACCGCATGTGTTTCCCCCAGAGGAAGAAATGTCTAACGCTGACTTCCAGCACTCATGATTTCCCATGATCTAACCCAAAGTGATGTGCTGAGTACTTTCCAGCTTAGCGCAGCCACTTGTGAGTTCTCTAAAGCACCCCCACGGGAGGCAATCACAAACACCAGAACATTCTTTTTCCAACACAATATTCCTTTCCAGGACACCAGGCAGTGGTCTTATGTCAGTTTTATAGATTTGAAAGAAAACCATAGAGACTCTGTGCATCTTCTTCAAATTAATCCTATACCTACAGTGAAAATCACATGTTTACTCTGCCTCTCTGAGAACAGCCAACTCTGCTCTGCCCTCCTCCCGAGAGACCCCCTGAACTTTTTATCCTAGATGTGTCATGTAGGAGAAATTTATATGAGAGGAGATTCTGGCCAAGAGGACAATTTTACTAAAAAGCCATGCATTTTCATGAATCTACCACAATAATCAACTTTGGCTTCCTGCGCTCTACTTTCTTACTCAGTGTCATGACTGAACTTGGCACCTTCTAGCTCTCCTTGCAAACCAGACTGGTGCTAACCTGAAAAAGCTTGATCTCATGAGCTGAGGTTGCCAGCCTGTATGAGGACTTGGGAGCATATATTTCATAATATGTAAGGGCAAAGAAGGAATTTAACAAATACTTTTTAAAAAATAGGACCCACGTAATCCATCGAGGATGGGGTAGGATTGGGAAGAGATAGGAGAAAATGATGGAAAAAAAACGGTGACACTGATCAAGATACACTGACAAAAGGACATGTTGAATTGAAACCCTCTTATATAACTACTTAAAGATAATTTTTAAAAATTTAAGAAAAATTAAATGCATGCTAGGCACTGGTGGCTCACATCTGTTATTCTAGCTATGCAGGAGACTGGCATCTGAAGATCACAGTTAGAAACCAAGCCCAGGCAGGCACGTTTGTGAGACTCTTATCTCCAATTAACTACCAAAAAACCAGAAGTAGTACTGTGGCTCAAAGTGGTAGAATGCTAGCCTGGAGCAAAAGACCTCAGAGATAGTACCCAGGTCCTGCATTCAAGACCCACGACCAACAAAAATATAAATGAAATTAAAATTAAATGCTAATTGTTGAGAAAACACAAAGAAATAGGGTATTCTATTTGTTTTCTGATGTCTCTTGAATAATAACAGCATAATATAACCCCCTGTCTTTACCTTTATGTCTTTTTATATATTTTTATTGTAATTAATAGAAGGGTTACATTATATTCACCAGTTAGAAGGTGCATTACTTCACAAATATTGATACCCTTTCTCATGTCATGGTCCCCATTTCCCTTTCCCCTCCCCTCCGCATATCTTGATTTTACAGTAACCCTTATAGCTAGCATATTTTTCTCCCATTTATCATTATGCTTTCCTGTTTATTTTTTATTGAATAGATAAGATCTGGGTGATATTAAATGGTTACATACAGGATGTTTGTTTAATAAACAAAGCACAAGCAGGGTGCCAGTGGCTCACCCCTGTAATCCTAGCAACTTAGGAGGTTGAGATCTGAGGATCATGTTTCAAAACCAGCCCAGGTAGGGTACTTAGCCCATGAGACTCTTACCTCCAATTAACCACCAAAAGCTGGAAGTATAGCTATGGCCAAAGTGATAGAATGCTAGCCTTGAGCACAAAAGCTTAAAGAGAATGTCACACCCAGTGTTCAAGTCCCAGGACCAGCAAAAAAATAAATAAATAAAATTAAAAGCAATATGAAGCACACAATTCTAGATGCACACTAAAAGTTCATGTCCTTCTCATTTCTTGACTTGAACTTAGACAATTATCTTAAAAAACTAAACGATAAAACAGAAAAACTAGCTGGGTGTAGTAGTTCATTCCTATAATCCTAACTACTCAGGAGGCTAAGATCTGAGGGTTGGGGTTCAAAGCCAGCCTGGGCACTAAAGTCCCTGAGACTCTTATTTCCAATTAACCACCAGAAAACCAGAAGTGGCCTGTGGCTCAAGGGGTTAGGGTGGCAGCCTTGAGCTGAAGAACTCAGGGACAATGCCCAAGTCCCATGACCAACAAAGCGAAAAACAACAACAACAAAAAACTATGTTGAAGAGTCCCTTTTTTATTTTTTCCTGTACTGGGGTTTGAACTCCTGCCAACTAAGTAAGCAGGAACCACACCTCCAGTCAAGCCCTATTTTCTTTTTTTGTCCGAGACTGGGACTCCAACTAAGTATACAGGATTCATTTGTTCTTATGCTGATACTCTACCAACTAAGCCACACTAACAAACCCAAATACTCTTTTTAAATAAACTACATTTAACAGGTCATTCTATTTCTTGGAAGTGCCGGGGAAAGAAAATAACCACCTTGTTACAAGAGCACTTTTTAAGTAAAACAACTCTAAATCCTGCTCTGTGTGTGTGTGTGTGTGTGTGTGTGTGTGTGTGTGTGTGTGTGTGTGTATACACCAGTCCTGGGTTTTTAACTGAAGGCCTGGGCCCTGTCCCAGAGGTTTTCTTGCTCAGAGCTAGCACTCTATCACTTTAGCCACATCTCCACTTTTGGGGTTTTGGTAGTTCATTGGAAATAGGAATCTCCTAATCTTTCCTGCCCAGGAGAACATCAAATCAGGATCTTCAGATCACAGCCTCCTAAGTAGCTAGGATTATATGCACAAGCCACCAATGCCAAGCCTAATATTGCATTTTCTAACTTCTCCTTTTCCCCTGACCTGCTAGCTACTGAAAATATTTTTATCTTGAATATAAATGTGCAGTGTGGTCATACTTTTATTTTTCCTAAATACTTAAAAAAAAAAAAAACTGGTAGCAGGTAGTGGTAGTGGTGGTGGTGGTGAAGTAGAAGCTGCTGTAGACAGTGTGGGATATATCTAAAATCCCAGAATTCTGGGGAGCAAGGCAGAAGGATCTAGAGTTTGAGCTGGGTAATAAAACCTTGTCTAAAAAGAATACAAAGCACTAAATGTGTAAGTCATGTTTCCCTGCAATATTTCACAGAACTCTAAGATGGGCTTCCGGTCAGGAATAAAACACAGGGGATGGAACGTAAATGTTAAACTTCTCAAGTCTCCTTTCTAAGGACAACAAAGAGAAGGTGGTGGTGGGTAAATATGACTAGCTCAAAACAAATCTGTGCCTTTTGAACAAGGCATAGGAAAGCAGCAAAATTAATAGCAGATTACCAGATTTGGAAGGACAAGGATTCCTGTAACTGGGGACGTATGAATTAACTAGCCTCTCCTCAGTCCTTGAAATGATCCACCAGTTATCATCAGATTCAAAGATACTATCCCTGTGACCTAGTAAGGTCCCAGGGGCAGCCCTGGCTAGTGGGTTTGGTGTATGGCAGGGGAAAGGGTATGGTGGGGAGTTAACAAGGTCAATGGAGAAGAGCAGCACTCTTCCTTACCACCTCCCTACCCAGAAGCAAACTGCAGAGAACCAGAAGAGAGAAAGTAAAGGTTGGGCACCTAAAGGATGGAATCATCTTTATTTCTACAACCCTCCTCACTCTTGAGCTTGTGTAACAGTACACACTGTCATTCCCCTCCCCTGACACCACCGCTAGGTCTCTGACTTCTGTGACTTCAGGAAGTGCGAGAGGAAAAAAAGAGTGGTATCCTGGAAAGCTCTCACCCAAAAGTCTGTTAAGAGTCTCAAGTTCCTAAGACAAGCAGCAACCACCTCCTTGTGGAAAAATATGGCCTACCCAATATAACTGTTAAACAGTCACATTTAAGTCAAGGATGTGTTGCTTCGGTGATTCCATCTGGAGACTTGGCTGGGAAATGCACGGTTTAAAAACATGGCAGCAGTATCTCTTTCTATAAAATTTTTCACTTTGATCAATTACGATTTCATTCGATGGAAAAATGGTATGTGGGTCAAAGGCCTAAACCGCCCATGTCCAGAGGAAGCTTTTTTTGTTTTGTTTTGTTTTGTATATCATTCCTTGGAAAGCTCCTTGTAGGAATTCCAAGCAAAATTAGGCTGGTCCAACCAATGGATAATTGGGAGTTGGGGCAGGGGATTAAATCAAAGTGAATGAGTGTGTGTGAGGAAGGAACAAGTGGGAGTTTCACGCATGGCTCTTAGTTCGTGGGTCCTTCGGGAACTTTAATTTCACCAAATAGATGGTGCTGACCTATTTCAAATCACCCTTCCCCAGCTATATATCCCATCTGGCAATCCTCTTTGCTGTCTCTTTCCCAGTGTTTATCATACTCACAAATTAGTTTATTCATCTTGATTTGTTTCCTACCTGCCTCCCATCAGCAGGCGGAGAAGAACCACCAGGTCAAAGCCTGTCTCCTTCACACCTGTATTGCTACTACAGTGCCTAGCACATCACAGGCCTTCTAACTAATCCCTGAATTCTTCATTCCTAACAGGCATTCAACGTAGCTGCTTGAAAGATTGGGTTGAGTAACCTTCCCAGTTCCAGAGGAGTGGAAGCTGATATCCAGTTCTTAACATTCATTGTTCCCTCCGACACAGACCTGAGCACAAAACCGTGGCAAAGTGGCCCTGAGCCAGATCCACAACCTCCGTCCACCAATCAGGCATCTCAACATATGACAGGTAATGACAGCAGAAGTAAGCAGTAGTGGTTAGCTGTAACTACATCAGTAACAACACCCATCTGCCGAGCACCTGACATATTGAATCCCACGTAAATCGTTCTCACAATTCTTTCAATAGTAAAGACTCTAAAGACCAAGAAACCAGGTCTTCCCAAATACTAAAAGGAAGCCTCCAACAGTTACTCAACTGATGAGTGTTGAAATCAGCAGGTCTATGGGTTTCCAAAGGCTAGCATACTTTCACATGGAGCGTACTACAGTCCCTCAGATATATCCAACGGATTTACAAAGGTTTCCTGCTTTGGTACAAGTCCTGGGTAGGATTCTCATTGGCCCGCTTTTGAGTCAGGTGCTCAGTCTTGAGCCATTGTCTGTGGCCAGGATGATATTGCGCCCTGATTGGCCAGGCCGGGGTCACATGACCACCGTGGAGGGATGGAATTGCTCCCACCTTCACCATATGGACTGAGATTGGGGGAGGGGACCTTTCCAAAGGAAATGTTGGATGTTGTTACCAGACGGGAGAAGGATGATCAGCAGGCAAAAATAACAGATGTCCACTACACACACCAACCCAGACTGGATTGAATGCCCAATTTCATCTTCATCACCAAGTATTGTATAGTGAGTTTGTGGTGGTTTTTTTTTTTTCCTCTTCTCCTAAACTATGAACTTTTCTAGGACAGAGGCTAAGTCCTTTTTTTTGTGACCCCAGTACCCACTAGGGAACCTAACCTATAGGTGGTCTTTAAGCCATAATTTTGGAATGAACTTGTATTGTGTAATATGCCCCCCCCCAAAAAACCCTGGTAATATCGTCTTTCAAAGGCAGCATCATAGCAAAAGAGGTGGTGGATCTCTCCATCAGGTTAAATGTTTTTCAAAGTGAAGTCAGGGAAACCTCCTGTACCAGACCAAAATGCAGATTCTCAGGCCACAGAGGCGTCTCAGTAAATGAGGTGTAGGGATCTGCATTCTTAGCAAAAACATTCCATGTTTATTATGCACATTCCTATTCACACCATAGTCATCTGAGAGTCAGTCCTAGGCCCATGGTGTTCCACTATGTGATATGAACCAAGGGCCTCTCAGCAACTCAGTTTGCTCTCCTTAAAAATGGGGCCAAAACCAGGCATGGATGGCTCCTGTTTGTAATTCTAGCTACTGAGGAGGTTAGATCTGAAACTTGTGGTTCAAAGCTAGCCTAGGTAGGGAAGTCTATGAGACTCTTATCTCCACTAAGTTACCAACCCCCCCCAAAAAAAACCCCAGAAATGGAGCTATGACTCAGGTGGTAGAGTGCTAGCCTTGAGCAAAAGAAGCCCAGAGACAGTGCCCAGGTCCTGAGTTCAAGTCCCAGGACTGATACCGTAAAATAAAGTAAAGCAAAATGAGGCTAAGGCAGGCTGAGGGGTACAATTCAATGGAAGAGCACTTAGTATATACAAAGCCTGGGTAGGGTTTGAGTCCCCAGCATCAATCATTCAGCCAACCAACCAACCGATGAATATAAAATGAGTTGAGGAGTCTAGTATATATAAAGTAACCACACACTTGATTTCTTTATAAAAAGTCATATTCAAGTTTTATTGTTTAGCTTCTGAAATGGCAAGTATTCATGAGGCCAGTGTTGTTCTAAAGTTCTAATGGTAAGTGTTTACTCATCCTAGGAGATAGGTACTCTTCATACTTTGTACATGTGGCAATGTACATGTGTACATGTGTACATTTTCAGAGTTAAGTAGCTGAGCCAGGTTTTGAATTCCAATGCTCTGATGCCATATTCCAGATTCTACTCCTTCCTTATAGATGGCTTATCATCTTCTCCTGAGCAACTTACCACCAGCCACTTTTGAGGCACAGCGGGAACATTGAACTTCTTTGAGGGGAAAAAAGTTCTAAATTAGATTTAGGACTGAAAAATATTTTAAAAAAAAAAAAAGGAGAGAAACGTGACAGTCAGGTCAGGTCTTGCGCCTTAGACCTGGGTTTATACAAATTCTGGTCTACCTACAATAGAAAAGTCTTCTTTTCTTTTCTCATAATTTTCTAGATTCTGGAACACCCCTCTGCTTTGAGAACCAGAGCTAGTCTTTAATCTTAGATGACTGTTTTTGTTTTGAATTGCTGTATTTCTTCCCCTTCCTTCCTTCTAGACACCAATATATTTTTTTCTGTGAAGCATGAAGTGCAAGCCAAGCCCTCAGAAATGTGATAGCTGTTACCAAGGATCTGAGAAGAAGAATACAAAGCCTAGAATGAAGATTTAAATGCTGCACTTTAGTATCTGGGAGAGAAATAAGATATTTAGCGAACAAGCTTTGTTCTGGATCTTGAGCAACCCTGGAAAAAACCCCATCTCACCTCTGGATTCTGTTCACCTGCCTCAACTGAGCAGGGTGTTTTCAAGAACTTCCACCTGGACATTCATTTAATTAAGGTGTAATATGTGTCTCATACAGACAACATGTCCTTTGACCTACTTCGTTCAAAAGAACACACATTAGAACAATGTATATCTTAAACTCCATGAGCAACCATGAAAAATAATTTAAATGCTTTATGACCTGGTTTGCATAAAGCCAAGTTGTAATCAATACTTTTGTTTCCTTGCCACCTCTGCTCTGTGCAAATTGGGAAGCCAGTTACAGAGGGTGAGAATTCTGAATGGCCACTAGGAGAAAGGAGAATAGAAAATCTGAATATGAGCTGGTAACATATGGTGCCCCAGGGAGGCAAAGGGTCTAGAAGAGAGGAAGGGGAGGGGGTGTTGGTGAATGCCAGGGGCTAATTACCAGATTACAAGAACTTTGGGGGAGAGTCCTACTCAAGCTAGCCCGATCCATTTTTCACTTAAGAAACAAACCTCCAGCAGGTGAGGAGCGGGCAGCGAGAGGTTCCAGTCTGCACCTGCAGAGGCCTGGGACCTGTGGCTGGAGCTTGCTTCATGCTGAAAAGCCTGCTTTTCAGCTCATTTTGTAACTCTTGGCCTGCTGAGTTCTCCACACTGTCTACCCACTGTCCACCAAGGGACCTGACCAGAGCTCCCTTTTCTTGAGCTATGTACTTTCAACCAGTTTTGAGCAGCCCCATTTCAGATTGGCCTTTTTATGTTTGATATAAAGAATAGTTGTTGGCCAATTTCATCTTTTCATCGCTGTTCTCTAGGCCTGAATCCAAGCAGTTTGTCAGATGCTCATTAACTCCCCCTTTGGCTCTTTCTAGTGTGTCTCCTAAGCTCATTGTGCCAAGAACTAACGCTTTCTTTTACACGATTCTCTTTCTCTGCTCCATCAGGGAGACAAATTACTTTCCAAAAGGGATCGCCAGGAATGGTTTAATGAGAATTTCTTTGGGGCTAGGCATGGAACGCAATGTAGTTAACATTCGGTGGACTTAATTGGACTTTTCTTTTCTGCCTCTTTTAAAAAAAAATCTGAAGCTATCCTGTTAATCTCTCATTTGTAATCAATTGTGTTGACTAAACAAAAGTCTAGGTCGTCTTTTCTTCCTGTCCCAGACAATCCTTTGTTGCCTCTAAATGCCTCATTCTTGAGTGATCCTGGTTGCGTAGATGGGCCCGATTGTTGACAGTTCATTATTGCGCTTTTGTCCATTTAATCTTTCTTGCTGTGTTTTGCATGTGCATGCCTTAATGAGCTCCGTTGGCAATTAACATGTTTCTGGGAGCTAACTGGTTGCTCAGACGTTTGAGAGGGAAGTGCAGGGAAAAGGGCAACGCAGCTGCCTTGAGGTTGTTTATTTCCCAGCATTTTCTCAAGACTGGGGTCCTCCCTTTGGCAATCCCCTCACACCCTCCTGCTCCTTGCCCCTTTTCCTCCCCCTTCTCAGTCCAGGCCACCACCTGGCACACCTGAACACTTTGCTCCTTTCATTCTTGGCCTTGGTTCAGGCAGCCCCTTTACGTTCTTGGGAGCCATACAGTAAAGTGGGGCTCCTGTAGACCCATTTACAGCAGCCAAGGCAAGAGTGAATGTAGTTACACCCCAAAATGTGTCTGTATGCTGGCAACTCCTCTGTGTCGCTCTTTGCAGAGAGGAACCTCTAACCCGCCTAAGGCAATAGGACTGTACAATCTGTTATGTACAAGGCTGTGGCTTTGGAAGAAGGCTTTTTTTTTTTTTTGAGTCTTGCTGGCAAGATTGCCGAAGTGTGAGCAGTCGTGGACAGAACAAACATCTTGTAGGGGAAAAGATAATTGGAGTCTTTTTTGTGTCTGTGACAGGATTCCCCTCCCCCGCAATTTCATTTTTAAAATATTTTTTTCAGGGTGGCCTCTTCCATTTAATCAAGGTTAGAATATTAATATGCAGCTGATGACTACCTTGTTTAAGTCATTTATTAATATTGTAAGCTACAAGTCACACAAACAGTGTAATATTAAGAAGGAGGGGGAAAAACACCAGAAAACAGAGCCTTTCATCCATCAATTCCTATGCATGGTGAATAACTAAAAAGGATCTCAGCTAAGGGTGGCTATGGAAGGAGCTTAGCTTAGCATTGGCTTCAGAACACGTGCTGGCTGGCTGTGGAAGGTGTTTAGAAATCCAGAAGTTCCCCCGCCCCCCTCTCTCTTTTTCTCTCTCTTTCTCTTTCTCCCCCCTCCTCCGCCTTCACTACTTTTGAGGTGAAGGAATCTATTTCTGAACCCCCATAAGAAAGGAAACAAACATCTTAATCCCGCCCCCCTACACACACACACACACACACACACACACACACACACACACACACACACACAATTGACTTCAAATCCATAGAAAGCCAAGCTGAGTTTTATGGATGCCAAAGAACTGTTTATCTACAATTACCGTCAGATGTGAAATAACACCTTCCCAGGTGAGAGCGATTGACAGAAGCTGGTGTGAAGGTTAAGTAACAATCAAGTGAACAGGAAACAACCTTAAGGAGGTTAGAGTGTGCAAGAAACTGCACAGGTATGCGTACCCCTGAGCCAGAGTTGAGCAGTCCAAAGAGAGAAATTTCCTGCCTAGTTTGCAACACCACAATCCACCACTCCTCATCACAACTGTCAAATTGGAAAGGAGTTTATCCAGTTTAATGAGACACGTTTCTCCTGGGCAAATTTCTTCCAGAAGACTTTCTCAAAGAAAGTTTGACTCAAGAGTTAAGAGGGAAAAAGTTATCTCTATGGATGGCATATTCCTCTTAACTTCTTCTTTAAGAGGAGAGCTTGACCACCAATTCCACCTGCAGGCCAGCTTCTCTTAGAGGATGTCTTTGCACGAAATATCCCTGTAAGTGGCCCTTGCTGGAAATTCTAGAACTATTTTAAAAGCTGTACTTGCCATGGTAGAATCTCCAAGAGGAATATCTGTAAAAAAAAAAAAAAGAAAAGAAAAAGAAAGAAAAGAAAAAGAAAA